>NC_134013.1:38041875-38360000 GCF_040712315.1 Castanea sativa
TTTCTTGCTGAGCTTTAGACAGGTCCTCGTCCTTCTGACGCAGAAGTTTGCGTTGCCCCTCCACCTGAGTTCTGATCATTTTAAGGCTAGCCTCGGCACCATTTCTCTCCCTCTTTTCATCTGCCAACTGCTTGGTCAGGTTCTTGTTCTCTGCTAGGGCTTGGCCTAAAGCCTTCTCGATCTCCATTCTGACCTCGAGTTCAGTTGTAGCCTTTTTCCGAGAATCTTCCACCCATTTCTCCGCAGCAAAGACTTCTTGTATGGCCTGCAATGAAATATTGAACAAATGCATTATTGTTGAAGCAAATTCAAAGTGCATATGAATAACTTTATGCTAAAGCGTAATGAAAGCAGTAAGATGGAGGTAATTGAAGGATACTCACCAAAGCCAAGTCCCTTTTGAAGGAGAGAAAGAGATGTGGCTGAGTCATATTATCTAGAGCTTCCATGTCCTTCGGTAGGAGAAGAGGTTGCTCCAATGCGTTAGCCAGGTGATGAGCATGTCCTTGCTGGAATGCGCTAATACTGGACTGATAGGAAATGGGGGCCCCATCTAACTTTAACGCAGGAGACCAGTTGGCTTGCGTACGACGTACCTCAGCCAGGTCACGGCTTTCCCCACTCTCTACTGAAGAGGCACGCGATTTACCTCTGCCTACTTTTTGTTGTTGTTGTTGTTGCTTAAGTTTCTTTTGCCTCTCCATATCTGCCTCCTCGACCTCGTTCTTCCTCTTCTTCTTAGGCTCTAGGATGGGAATCTTAGGATCAGTGGGAAGAGGGGGTGGTGGCAGAATGGAAGGTGGTTGCAACCCAACCGCGTCCTTTTTGGGAGCCTGTGTGCCCCTCCTAGACATCAGCTTTCTAAGGGTAGACATGTCGTCTTCCTCGAAGCTAGAGTCGGGCTGTGCTATTACCAAACCCTTTATGCCAGAAGTTTCTGCAGGCACGTGTTCTTCGTCCGAGAGGATGACAAGGTGATCCTCTTAAGGTCTCTCAGCTTCTTCAAGGCGAAACTGATCAATTTCCTCGTCAAGCGATTGTTGCGAAGATGTCGATTCTTCTCGGATGGCTGTCATCTGGGAATGCGCCTAGAGAGGAACTGCTGCGATGGGGCGAGAGTACAAGATGACGGAGGGGTCGTCTGGAAGTTCGTGGACAGAAAGGAAGCCTTGTCTTGAAATATCTATCCTTTTACGTCTTTGGTCACCTGCAGTGATCGTGTTGCCAATCTCTTGGTAGTCGTCTGATAAAGGATCGTATCCTAATATCAGATGGGCTACCCTCACTTGCAGGTCTTTGCATACAAACACTTTGGATCGAAGAACGCGATTGAGGTCCACGACGCTGCAAAGGCTCAGACGAGGCCGTACGTGTTGTTTGTCTGCAAAAATATCCGAAGAGACAAGTATAGTTAGGTCAGCAGTGAATATCAATTAAAAAGGGTAATAAGAAATAATTTAATCAGAAATGGTGAAGTTAATAGGACTAAGTCACAGGTTAGGGAATCTAACTCCTATAGAGTCACACTTGGGTCTCCCCATTTTACTAGGCAATGAGGATCGTCAAACCAGTTTCCCGAAGCGATAAGGTAGTCGTCTTTCATGCCTTTTTTGGATTTGGGAAGACAGGATATAAGCCTAACAATGCTAGATCTGAATTTAAGGTAATACCCTACGTCTTTAAGCTTATGACACTCATACATGTAAACAACGTCGTGCCATGAGAGGTTCAAACCCATTTGCTCGTTAGAGCATCGACACAACCTAGGATTCTAAACACGTTGGGTGTACATTGATCTGGGCATAACCTATGGTTGCGTAGGTACTCGCTGGTTACGTTTTTTATGGGAAGGGTCATCCCACCTTCTAGGAATGCGATAATGGGGATAATAACTTCCCCCTCTTTTCTAGCGTTACCTATGGCTTCTGAAGGGTACTATTTTAAGCCTACGTCTTAGGGAATGTGGTACTTGGCCCAAAAACCCTCCATACCAGCGTCGGTATCTACTAAACACTTGAATCTACCCATTTGGTGAGGGTAAGAACGGATGTTTAGAGAGGGAAAATATGTAATTGGTGGCCGAGGACAATGGCCGAGGGGAAATGAATAAAGAAGATTGAGAACTTACGGGAAATAGCTAGACGATTCTTCACGAGCTTCTTGAGAGGAGAGAGAATGAGCGATTCTTAGATTTGATTGATTTTTGAAAGGATAGATTGAAATTTGGTTTCCTAGTTGCCTTGTGGGAGGCGGCCTCGATTCAGAGTTATCCCGCCCAAATTTTTAGAAGGGATCCAGACCGTTAGATGCGCATCTCACCGTTGAACGTGGGGAACAAGACGTAACTTGCAACCATTAATGCGAAGGTTACGGATTTCGAAGCGTCAGGGTGGTTTAAAGGAAGCGAAGTGACCCTTACACATGTGGCGATTCGTAAAGCGTGTGGAGGCTGTGCTGTTGGTTCAAAACTCCATTTCTCTCCTCGGATGGGGAGAAAAATGAAGTTTTGAGGGGCTATTGTGGGGGTAAAATAATTAAAATATGCATTTGGGTTTTGGGCCTGATTTGGTGGAGTAAGCCTATCCAAGCAGAGCCTTTGAGGCCCGCAAGCCAGTTCATGCTAAAAGGGTTGGAGGATCTGTCCGAGGAGGGGCATCTCCTCGGATGGGTCAAGTAAAGGTCATAGGACATGCCAAGGTGTTTGGAGAGAGAGTTCTGGAAGATCTGTTGGGTAAAGGCGTAATCCACCCAGTTATTAGAAGGAAGAACATATGAGAAATATCATAGGGGAAAAGGCTGCTACCACCGCATTAAAGACCCTGTACCTACCTCCCTGGCCGCATTAATGGAGAAATGACCTCTGAACAGTAAGGTTTAGCCTTCCAGCTAGTATTTGAAGATTTCAAGAAGGTGCTGGATGGGACAAGTATCTAATTAGAAGATTTATAATACACGTAGAAGAAAAAATGAAGAAGAAGATGGATACAAGAGAACAAGGGAGATATAAAAGGTGGAGGATGGCAGAAGAAAAAGGGGGGGATGGAATACTTGAACTGTAGTTGTAATATTGTTCTTAAAGAAAAAAAGGCAATACAAGTGGTCCTCGGCTTACGTCCGAGGAGAGTTTCTTTGTTATTCTCATCTATTGAACACGCGGATAATGGCAATCTAGCCAGATTTTTCTCTTTATCCAATATCCATAGTCTAGGTTTCAAGCCCATACTCTACAAATTTTATTGTATAAGGCTCTTTGGGCCTGAGTCCATTTGGTGACTGGACCGGGTACAAATTCTGCACTTACAGATAGGGTGTAAAACTCATATTTTACACCATCTAATAAGATATTAAAATATTAGTTTTTTACTTAAAACTCAACACACCATACCACACATAATAATATCCCAATAAACTCATACTTAAGTTGAATTTTCAAATAAATATTAGATTTGATTGAGTGTGGTTGTGCCTATTATTTAACATATAATATGATGATGTGGCATGTTGGGATTGGTGGGGTACAACTTAGGTTTTACACCACGTCCTTATTGAATTTAATCTCTTTTTTTAATGACCTTTTCTGTTACACATGGAAACATAAAAATAATTGCAATAAAATGGGTTGTATTTTTTTTTTTTTAAATCAATAAGTTGTCATATCATATCCTTTGTAACTCATAAATCTGAAATTTTATTAATAAACAATAACTGCGCACTAAATATTAACATATAATAACACTATAAATTTCAATAGCAAAAAAAGAATCCTGAAAAAGGAATGACTTTGTTAACTTCTCTTGCTTTTTCAAGTTATTTAATATTTTCCTTTTCGCATTATGTCAAATTTCTTTTCCTTTTTGAAATGAGTTGCTGTTTTCTTTGATAAATAAAATATATTAAAAAATCACCTAGAAATTTAACAAATTTGAGAGAGAGAGAGAGAGAGATCAGAAAGAGACGATGAATCCACGAGTTTCCCTTCTCTTGATGCTAATGGAGTTCTATTTGGAAACTTACTTTTTAATTAGCAATAAACAGAGTGTTACAAAGCTTCCCACATCATTTATCTTAATAATAATAGAATTCTATTGTTGTCGATGTTCTCCATAGATTAGCGTACAGTCAATTTTTTTTTTTTCATTTTTTGTTATATAGCAAATCTAATGCCATTTCTGTTATTAAGTATTGGTGTAGACTTTTTTTTCAAAAAAAATTGTTGAAAGAATTTATTTATTTATTTTCACATATGTAAACATTCT
This sequence comes from Castanea sativa, assembly GCF_040712315.1. Taxonomy (NCBI): domain Eukaryota; kingdom Viridiplantae; phylum Streptophyta; class Magnoliopsida; order Fagales; family Fagaceae; genus Castanea; species Castanea sativa. The sequence goes on from NC_134013.1 coordinate 38,046,132, forward strand.
AATTAAATTCAAACACAAATTAATAGAGAACCACGTAAAATAACAACAAAAAACTTTTGTATATAATAATAATAACACATTCTCTCAAACAAATAGTGTTTTTTCTTAATAAAAAGCCTATTTATAATATTTATAAATTGTAATAAGTTGAAGAAAAAGATCGGGTGAAGTAGGACTAAGCATGAATCTGGCCTACTTGACCAATCTAACCGACTCGACCTGAAGAGTTTTGGGCGGATTGAATAATTGCTCAGTTCGGTTCTGTGTCAAATACTTAGGTCTTGGGTCCAACCCGACCCACCTGATCTTTAAAAAATAAATAAATAAAGTTACCATGTTTTCTCAACCTTGAAGCTCTTTTGCTTGCCATCTTTTTTTTTTTCGTTCAAATTAATGAAAAAATCAAGCAATCTAAATATATTCTAAGAAATTATACTTATCAATAGGATGTAATTGTATATGGAAATTCATTTTTTTGTTATAACCAAAATTGAAATTTTCCTGATGCAAATTTGTCATTTGAAAAGTTAAGTTTCATTTTGAGTCATGTCTTCATGTGTAACATATATAATTTAGTCAAATTCTCTTCTAATTAAGTTTCATTTTGAATAATGGAAATAATTTATGGAGCCCAAAATAACAGGTGCTCAATTGCAGGTCAATCTCAATTGCTTATATGATACATGCATATATGTTGGATATAATAGAGGGATTTGGCAAGTGAGTTGTGAGAAAAGATAGAAGCTAATAAAAAAAATAGTTGATACTATTTAATTCATTTTATTTAATGAAAATTTAACTATTACTGTAAACGTCTAAATTATTTTGACTATTCTTAAAAATCAATTATAAAAAAAGTGTTCTTTAAAAATTCTCATCTAATAGTTTTTTTCTTTGATGAGATTTTTTCAATAGCAGGGAAGGGGAATTTTTTTTTTTGAAAAAAACCCTAACCCGAGACCAACCCAAAACTCAACCCGGCCACAAACCTACATTTTCAGGTTGGGTTGGGTTCCTCCCTAGAAAATTCAGGTCTAGTTACGGGTGGCTAGAAACTCGACCCGAAACAACCCAAACTTAGCCCTAGTGCAAAGCATGAGCCAATAACTAGTATATATATAACTGAAACCTTTGACCGTTTGTTGACTTGCTCCACAATTTTCCACATCATCACCCATATTATTTATTTATTTATGTTTTATGAATTTATACATTTATGTTTTATTTATATTTTACATTTTATATTTTAGTAATATTAAGTTAGATTTTTTAATAAATAAATACATTTTTTTTGTCCTTATCTTCTTCTCCTATAATTTCTAAGTTGATAAAAAATTTAATTTGATTATAATCCAAATTTATCATCTAATCATTTTATTATTAATTTATCTATAAATTATAATATTAATATTACAATCCAAATTCTTCTTCTAATCCTTTCATTATTAATATTGTTAAGGTACATTTTTTTTTTACACTTGATATTATTTAAACACCATCTATTTATTTAAAAAATAAATAAAACATCACCAACAAATTATTGGGCTTCACCAAAATTTTTATGCTAGCCCACAACTATTCTTCCTACGACCATAAAATTGGGCCACAAAAATAAAGCTCACGAGATTCAATATTTTTGTAAAGCTTGTAATTTAGACTCACCCCTAAATTATTTATCGAGCAAGTTGAAATTTCATTCTTTTTAAAGAAGCCCAAAATGCCCATGCTTAGCAATATTTGAGAAAGCCCATGATCCAACTCGTGGCAAGACATTTTTATTTAATGGAATTCAGATCCATAATTAAAGCCCATGATTCAACTCATGGCAAAACATTTTTATGGAATTCAAATCCATAATTAAAGCCCATGATTCAACTCATGGCAGTACATTTTTATTTTATGGAATTCAAATCCATAATCAAAGCCCATGATTCAACTCATGGCAAGACATTTTCATGAAATTCAAATCCATAATTAAAGCCCATAATTTAACTCATAGCAATACATTTTCATTTAATGGAATTCAAATCCATAATCAAAGACCATGATTCAAACCCATGGCCAATTATCAAAGCCTGTTGCTACACGGCACCTTTAAAGCCCATTGCTACATGACACCCTAAAGCTCATTGCTAAATGGTACTCCAAAGCTTGTTGCTATTTGGCACCTTAAAGCCCGTTACTACATGAAACCATCAAAAGCCCACTGCTACATGGCACCACCAAAGCCCAATTTTCATTGGCAATATCAAAAAAATCCAGTTCCCACTGGCAATATCAAAAAGCCTAGTTCTCACTGGCAATATTAAAAGCTCACTTCTCATTGGTAACATCAAAAACTCAATTCTCATTGGCAATATTATAGCCCAATTTACATTGGCACCATTTTAAAAGCCCAAGGATATTAATACTTGGCGAGATATTATATTGTAATTATTTAAAGTCTAGTGATGAGAAATGTTTTAAGTTCTTAAACTTATTACGATAATATTACAAGCCCATAACATTTATGGCAACTATCTATTTTCAAAACCCATGGCAATCATTTTACTGAAACTTTTGGGAAGTTATGATTATTTATCCTAGGCCCATGACATCTATTTCATAACAAATTCTAAGCTTATGGAATTCACATGAGAACACATGTTCACCATCTATCTTACATCACAACATTCATAATACTTATTTTTCAAAACTCATTATTCAAGTCTATTATTTGAATCATAATGTGAGTATTAACCATAAATATTACTTATGGTATGGAACTCATTATTTCAAATAGTAAATATCATTTACAAAGCATCTTGAAATAATTAAAGCTCATGCTATTATTTTGAGTATTACAAAATCATTACCCAAAGACCCATTACAAATATTAATCAAAACCTAAACTATATTGAATATCAATTAACAATGAGAGCCCATAAGGAATGAAAACCCATGGCAAAATATATCATTTTGTAGGTTCAAACATCTTGTGAAGAAAGGACAAGCCCAAGTAAAAAGGGAGCAAGCACAGCCTAGCCAAGGGGCTTGGCCCATGTGAAGCAAAGCCCAATCTTAAAATCCCAGCAAAGGCAGAAAAGTGAACTAGATAATCAGCCCCTCTTGTCCACCCTTAACCAAGGTCCAGCCAAGAATCTCCACAAGGGGCACCCAAATCTCTAAGAGTGAACTAGGAGCTGTCCCATCAACTTTCTGCCACCCTTTTCTGACGAGAACAGTGTCCAGAAGTTATACTAGGAGCTAGAAGTCTAATGGGTAATGGAATGTCATGATTTTCCTCGAGACTCCATCTCCAGCCGAAAGAGGCCACAACCAAGTCACTTGAATCTCAACAAATCAAGTCTATAAATGCCCTAAATGTTCAGGGGCTGATTCATGTGCCAAGCCCATGAATCCTAAAAGGGGAAAATTTGGGAACACAGGTTTGGAGGGTATGAAGGGATCTCTAGCAGAACCCTTTGAAGTGGGCTTAAAATTGACACCTGGCTTGAGGTGTTGAATCCTACTTCTTAGGGTCTCAATCTTAGATGCAGCACTAAGATTCTTCTCTAATACCTGCCTTAATCCTATTGGTTAAACTCGACTTCAAAAATCTTGACATTTAATGCAATATTACTCCAAATACTCACCATGTGTCATATTACCCAAAGTAGCAAAGCAGCCCCAAAAGCAAACCTCCCATTTATGACCAAATCCTAGGATAATTAAGCCTGCTATTCGGCCCTCCGATCAGTTCTACATTTATTGACTTTTGCTAGTTAATACTTTCCTAAACTCCGCTATAAAAGCTTAAGCACACAAGCCCACAAAACACACACCAACCCATCTAAAAATTCTATTATTCTTGCTACTTTGCCAAATTTCTGCTTGTAGTTTAGTTCTCCCCAACTCATAAATCACCTCTCTTAGCTCATACCCAGACATTCCTTCCCCTTTTTCTGCATACCTTCAGGTCATAAATGCTCCCTAATCAGCCACAAATAAACCTTTTCCCATTAAATATTTGGTTCAGCATCACTTTCACCATCCCACTATAAGCCTACACACCCACTCATTCAAAATACCTATCCTACTCATGTATCACATACATATTCCTTGAGAATCTTGGTTGACACTTGTTGCACTGAGCTGGAATCTCTCTCTCCTTTCACACCATGCCAAATAACCCTTTTCTTTTCACTATGGGACCATTAGTCTTAACTTCTTGTCTTACTATTGAAGGATACAATATATTTGTAACAATAGAATTCTTCCCTCATATTGATGTAATGATGGCTGAAAGTATCGTAGACCCTTCTAACCAAGACACACAAGGACTTCCAGAAGTGAACACTTTCCTAAATTTGTTTAATAATTTATTGTTGGACCTTAAGTATAATTTTACCCTGCCACTGGAGAATTTATTCTTCTTGTAATACATAAAATGACCACTAACCCAAATAAGTAAGTCTTTTCTAGGCTTTGTTGTTTTTTTTTTTGTCAAGGTGCAGCCTTTATCTCTTGCTTGGACAAGCTTATCACTACACCGAAAACCTTTGGGTTTTATCTCAAGAGCCCATTGTTGAGTTTCGGTTTGGCTTCCCCACATTTTACTTGGGAACATCAAAATTTTTCCATCAACAAATATTAATTTCTAAAATTGCAAAAAATTTTAAAGATTTTTTTAAAAATAAATAAATATATATATTTTTGTCCTTATCTTCTTCTCCTATAATTTCTAAGTTGATAAAAATTTTAATTTGATTATAATCCAAATTCTTCATCTAATCATTTTATTATTAATTTATCTATAATTTCTAATATTAATATTAAAATCCAAATTCTTCTTCTAATCCTATTATTATTTATATTAATTTCTAAAAAATCATCATAAATAGCTTTTCGTTTGGATATGCTTAAGGAAAAAAATACATATGACTCTTTTTCCAGACCCAACCATTCTCATATTTTTAAGGGCTCTTAGTTCTTAGGATACAAAGAAGAAGTAGCGTATTAAAAAAAACAAACAAAAATACCGGTTATTTATTTATTTATTTAAGAGTTCTTTGTTCTAAGGTACAAAGAAGAAGTGGCGTATTAAAAAACAAAAACAAAAATGTCATACATGCCAATTGCTTCACCATGAATTAGAGTCCCAAGTGAATAAAGAGATGTGAGTCTCTAAGAATAAAGGTTGTTGCTTTCCTCTCAACTCCCTATACGTTCCATGCCTCCACCCCAAGCCAATACCTTCACCATGAATTAGAGTCCCAACTGGACAGCTTTTGGTATGTTGCTTCATCCTGAATCTCTAAGGTGGCTGTGTATTATACTTCAATATGAGCTATATTTCCATGCTATATTTCTTATATTTCAATAGTTTCCCCCTCTATTGCTTTTGGTATGTTGCTTCGTCCCAACTCTCCACTTCCCGCACATATTTTGCATAACCCATGTACTTTAATATGGCACCAATTATTTCTTTGGCCATGGTTTTTTTTTTCTTTGGCCATGGTTTTCTCATTGTGGGTAATTCATTGTTTGACGTCCCTACAAGAATGTTTAAATTGTTAAAGGTGTTAGGTTTATGTGTGTAGGCCCAAGAGACCTAATTCTATTGTAAACCCATTCATTTAATTTAGTTTTAAACAATAAGGTTGTTCTCTATATACAAAGATCTACTATAGCCATTTAGCCTGTTATTGTAGGCAATCAAAATAGATAATGTTTGTAATTATTGATATCCACTAATAGTATTCACCATTCCAAATTTTAAGTAGGGTTATTTTAAGGTTTAGTCCTTGGATATTGTAGAAGAGGATTGACTATTTGTGACAAAATTAGAGAATATTCTATGTGATGCAAATTTTGTTAAATGGGTATAGGAGTTGATATGTTTGATGCTCTGTTTTTTTTTTTTTTTACATTAATTGAGAATCTTTGGTTATGGGATAAGAATTATGGGTTTTAACTAAATTTCTCATAACAAATGATAGTGTGGTTGCTACAATAGAAACCCCTAAATATAAGTTTAGGGATATCAAACTTTTTTTAATGTATTAAATTCATATTTTATAGATTTCATTTTTAAGTTAGATAAAGAGTTGCATATTTTGGGGAACAAATTCAATTCCAAGTGCATTAACAAATTCTGTTAATTTATAATGACTTTAAAAAAAAAAAATTTATTTTATGTTCCATAAGTTTATTTTTATGCATTGTAAATAATAATAATAATTGTACAAGAATTTTTTTTCGTCCTTTTATAATATATAATTGTTAATAAATAAACCAAGCTTAAATCATATATTATACTTAATGCCTTTCTTGTGCATTGCACGGGTTAGCAACTAGTATATATAAAAGAAGGAGGAGAAGAAGAAGAAGGTATTTATGGAATTATAAGAAAATAAAGTAGGAGGATATGAGCAATTGAGGAAAGAACCTGGATGATCAACATATGGTTAGCTGGATGATTAGCACCAGTGGCAACACCACATATCCTCTAGGGGATTCAAATGAACCTTGACTTGGGACAAAAAAAAATTATATATAATTTCTTTAATTCTTTTTGTTTTCCCACTCTAAAAGAAATTTTTGAACCCCTATAAGAAGCTTAACAACAAACCAATTCAACACCAATCTTTATCTTGGTCTTTTTAGAAAAAAAAAAGAAGAAGAAAAAAAACCAACAACAATCCAATTTGATTTAAAAATATAGGAAAAAAAATAGCAAGCACAACAACCAAAACTAGTAATTTGTTGATCTTAAATCTCAAAATAAGACAATTAAGTGGGCAAAAAAATGTAAACACTAAAAGACAATTAAGTGTGAGGTAATGGAAGTGGGGAGTAAAGATATTTTTTTTTTAAATGATTGTGTTGTTGTGTTAAATTTTTAGTAGAGTAATGCAAAAAACACACACAAAAAAATCTTCTTAATGAATTGCAAAGACCAATAAGCTATCAAAATTGAGTTGAATTGTTAAATAAAAGAATTGAAAGAGTAAAGATAAAAATTAATAAATAATAAATCAAAGTATTCTAATCAATAATAATTAAATTTCATTTAACAAGAATAATTAATAACTTTATTACAGTAGAAGTTAAAAGATGATTTCTAAGATTAAATTTTAGCAACAATAATTATATTTTCCTTATACTAGAAAACAATATACCCAATGAACTTATAGTTTGTCCCTTATTATTTTGTTGTTACTATGGATAAATTCTTGATAAGGAAACCACGTGTACCACAAGATTCATCTCATACCAAAGATTTTGTTAGGAGTGTATAGGTGTATATGTGTGTGGGGTGCTGACGGGGAGTGTGTGTGGTGCTGATGAGGCATGCGTGTGTTGCTGCATGGTGAGGTGCTACTGGATGTGCTTGGGCTGCTGATGAGGGGTGTGTATGCTGCTAATGGGGCATGCGTGCACAGCTGATGAGGTGTGCATGTGCTAGTGCAACCTCAGTGTGTAATGTGGCTGTGCTTAGATAATGTTGTATTTGATTAGATGGCATTGTATACTTGTATTTTAGTATAGATATATGTGTATTACTTGTATTGGAGATGTGTTTACATCAGACTTGTGTGGCATTAGAGTGAGTTGATATAGTTAGTTAGTTGGAGGGAATGGGCTGGCAAGGTGGTTACACAACTAGCCTAGAGTTAGTTACTGAGAGGTATTAGGCTAGGGAGATGTGTATGGAATTAGAATGAACTTGATTGTTGTTGCTCTCTAGAATTCTTCTCTCTATTCCTTCTATTCTCTCTATCTCTCTGTTCTCACTTGACCCTTGTTCTTGGAGGCTTGTTTTCCTCAAATTCAACTGTATAATTTTCCCAATTCCTAGCATTTGGTATCAAAGCAAGGCTTTCCTCAGCCATGGTTGAGACACATTCAACCACTACTGCAACTCAGGAAGCTCTTGCTTTGCTTAGGACTGTGTCTGATCATCATGCTAAAGAAATTCAAGAAATGTGAACTATTTAAGAAGTGCATACACATACTTTGAACGAGATGAATCAACAACTAGCAATCTTCATGCAGAGGCGTGGTGGTTCTGATCAAGGGGGATTGCCTCAATCTCCAACAAACAATGAATCCAGGTATGCTGATTCTTCATCATTGGCTCCGTCTCACCCTATGAGGTTGGAATTCCTAAAGTTCTCTGGTGAAGATCCTGCAAGTTGGGTTTACAAAGCCAACCAATATTTCAAGTATTACAATACACCAATTGCAAAGAAATTGATGCTAGCCTTGTTTCATATGGAGGGTGAGGCTCTACTATGGTTCCAAGATAGTGAAGAAGTAGGACTTTTTGTTGATTAGGAGTCATTGATTCAAGCCTTGCACATTAGATTTGGCACCATGGCTTATGATGATCCCATGGAGACACTTACTAGGCTGAGGCAGACTACTTCAGTGTCTTTGTATAAAGCCCAATTTGAGGTTTTGTCCAATAGGATTAAAAGGTTACCTGTTGCTCACAAGCTAAGTTGTTTTCTTAGTGGATTAAGGGATGAAATAAGGCTGCCAGTGAGGATGCTCAACCCCAAGTCATTGAATGAGGCTTTTTGTTTGGCAAAGATCCAAGAAGAATATAATTGGAATTGTAAAAACAGTGCTAAGGTCCAAGTGGATCAAGGAAAGCCTTCCATTTTAGGTGCTCCTCCCAAAACCACTCCTCTTTTGGAGTCTAAAGCAAGGCTGCCCATTTAAAGAATCTCCCCTACTCAAATGGAAGAAAGAAAGAAGAAGGGATTATGTTATAATTGTGATAAGAAGTGGGGTCCTGGCCACAAGTGCAAGAATGCAATGCTATTTCTTCTGGATTATGTGGAGTTGGCTCAAGAAAACAACAATTCTAGAGTTCACATCATTGAATTGGAGGAAAACGGAAATGCAGATCAGACTGGGCAAGATCAAGAAGATGCTAAGATTACTCTCTATGCTTTGAGTGGCACTTCTACTTCAGGAACTATGAGAGTCATGGGAAGGATTAAACATAGGTCCTTTGTGATCCTTACTGATTCAGGAAGTACCCACAACTTTATTAATGCTACCTTGGTGTCACAGTTGCATATTCATGTTGATAATTCTCAAATTCTAGAAGTTAAGGTAGCTAATGGTGATCTAATCAAAACTCAAGGTCTTTGTGAGGAAGTGCCAATCTTTTTGCAAGGGCATGAGTTCTTGGTACACTTGCATGTGTTGCCAATGGGGGGGATGTGATTTAGTTTTGGGAACTCAATGGTTGGGCACAAGTTGCTTACAATGAGTTTTTGTCATAATCACAGGCGAGTTCTGTTACAAGGGTTGAAGAGTGCAAGATCTCAATTGCAAGATGGTGATACCTTCTTGAAGTAGTCAATTAAGAGAGGATTGGTTCTCTAAATTTCACTTTTGCCTCAATTGCTGTCTGCAGAAGGTTTAGCTCAGTTGCCTGAAGAAGTTGCTGCTTTGTTAACTGAGTTCAAATCTGTTTTTGCTACTCTTAAGGGGCTACCTCCCTTAACAGATCATGAAAACTAGATCAGCTTAAAGAAGGGAGCTCAAGCTATTTTTTAGAGGCCTTACAGGTATCCTTATTATCAAAAAATGAAATTGAGAAAATTGTCAAAGAACTTCTATCTGTTGGGTTTATTAGAAACAGTAGTAGTCCTTTTGCTTCACTAGTTCTCTTAGTTAGGAAAGCTGATGGCTCTTAGAGGATGTGCATTGAATATAAGGCCTTAAATCAAGAAACCATTAAGGATAAATACACTATACCTATCATAGATGAATTGTTGGATGAATTGTTTGGTGCTGCTGTTTTTTCTAAGCTTGATTTAAGGTCTGGTTATAACCAGATCAGAATGAAGGAAGAAGACATCCCTAAAACTGCCTTTAGGACTCATGAGGGTCATTATAAGTTTTTGGTGATGCCATTTGGCTTAACCAATGCTCCTTCAACCTTCCAATCCCTCATGAATTCCATTTTTAAGCCTTACTTAAGGAAATTTGTCTTGGTGTTTTTTGATGACATCTTTGTTTATAGTAAGAATCTGATTAATCATGTGGAACATCTTCATTTGGTGTTGGAAGTTTTGGTTAAACATCAATTGTATGCTAAGCAATCTAAATGTGTGTTTGCTTATAAGGAGGTGGAGTATTTAGGACATCTTATTTCAGGTGATGGATTAGAACAGAACCAAGAAAGACTGCTGCTATGCAACAGTAGTCTATTCCCAAGGATGTTAAGGCCTTAAGAGGATTCTTAGGCTTAAGAAGCTACTATAGGAAGTTTGTAAAGGGTTATCGTCAAATTGCAGCCCCTTTGATACCCTTGTTAAGGAAGGATTCTTTTGTTTGGTCTTCTAAAGCTTCTCATGCATTTCAACTTCTTAATGATGCAATGTCAAATCTACTTGTGTTGGCTTTACCTGACTTTTCCAAACCCTTTGTGGTAAAGTGAGATGCATCTGGATTAGGTGTTGGGGCTATCTTAATGCAGAATCAAATGCCAATTGCCTTTCATGGCCAGGCCTTGAAGGGTAAAGCACTTACCCTTTCCACTTAGCATTGGAGGTGGCAGTGAAGAAGTGGAGGCCTTATCTCCTTGGAAGACCCTTTGTGACCAAGATAGACCATCAAAGTTTGAAGTATTTGCTGGAACAGAAAATTGGAACTCCTGCTCAGAAAAAATGGATCACTAAGTTTCTTGGTTATGCTTTTATAGTTGAGTATAAGCATAGCAAGGAGAATTTGGTTGCTGATGCACTGTCTAGAAGGGAAGCTACTATGGATGTTGCTGCTGATTTTGATAGGGTGGGCACCTTATGCATCATTTCTTTTCCCACTCCCACTTTGCTTGATGATCTCAAGATTAGCTATGAATCTAATCCTGCTATTCAGAAAATCATTCTTACCAAGTTAGGGCAGAATGTTCTTGTCGAGTTTACTTTTTGGAATGACTTATTGTTCTATAAAGGAAGACTGTATTTGGGAGGTTCTGCCCAGGATTTAAAAGCTCATGTCTTGCAAAAGGTGCATGCTAGTCCTTTAGGGGGACATTTTGGATATTTGAAGTCCTTTCAAAGACTTAAGAAGGATTTTTATTGGATTGGTATGGTAAGAGACTTGAAACAGTTTGTTAGGGAGTGTGATGCTTGCCAAAGGTTGAAGAGTGATACCTGTTTCCCTGGTAGTCTATTGCAGCCCTTGGCTATTCCTGATAGGCCTTGGCTTGACATTAGTATGGATTTTGTGGAAGGGTTACCTAAGTCTCAACAAAAGTCAGTGGTATTTGTTGTGGTGGACAGGTTCACTAAGTATGTTCATTTCATTCCATTGGCTCACCCTTACGCTGCTGCTAAGGTTGCCCAATTGTTCATGTAGACTGTGTTTAAGTTACATAGAATGCCTTTAACCACTGTTACTGATAGGGATCCAGTGTTTACATCAAAATTTTAGTCTGAATTGATGAAATTGCAAGGAATTAGCTTGGCTATGTCATCCTCATACCACCCCCAAACTGATGGCCGAACTGAAGTGGTGAATAAGAGTTTAGAGCACTATGTGAGAGCCTTTGCTGCTGATAGACCTCACTCTTGGGTGGACTGGCTTCCTTTGGTTGAATTCTGGTTTAATACTAACTTCCACACTTCCATTAAGCTCACTCCATTTGAGGCACTTTATGGATATCCTCCTCCTAAGGTTATGGAATATGTTCCCAGTACTACAAGGGTGGCAGCTGTTGATTCACATTTGCAGGATAGGCAGCAGCTCTTTTCATTACTTAAGCATAATTTGAATGTTGCTCAAGAGAGAATGAAGTGGTTTGCTGACAAAAAGAGAGTGGACAGGTCCTTCGAGGTGGTTGATTGAGTTTATCTTAGGCTGCAACCATACAAACAGACCTTAATTCAGTCCAGGAAGTTTGGGAAGCTAGCCCCTCATTTTTATGGGCCTTTTCAGGTTGTGTTAAAGGTGGGAGAGGTCTCTTGTAAATTTGATCTGCCTGCAGGGTCCCAAATTCATCCTGTGTTTCATGTCTCCAATCTCAAGGCTAAATTGGGTGCTCATGTGGTTCCTAGACCTTCTAAGCCTGCTGTGACTGAAGATCAGATCCTTGCTCCTGAGCTTGTGGTTGTCTTGGACTCTAGGTCTCATCAACTGAGGAGCAGACTCATCACTCAAGTGCTGGTTCAATGGCAGGGTGAGAGTAAGGATGATGCCACTTGGGAGAGTTTGTTTGAGTTGCACCAAAAGTTCCCATACCTTGTGGGCAAGGTTCTTTGAATGGGAGGGAATTGTTAGAAGTGTATAGGTGTATGTGTGTGTAGGGTGCTGATGAGGCAGGCGTGTGTTATTGCATGGTGAGGTGCTGCTGGATGTGCTTGGGCTGCTGATGAAGGGTGCGTCTGTTGCTGATGGGGCATGCGTGCACAACTGATAAGGTGTGGATGTACCAATGCAGCCTGAGTGTGTAATGTGGTTGTGCTTAGATAATGTTGTATTTGATTAGCTGGCATTGTATACTTGTATTTTAGTATAGATATACGTGTATTACTTGTATTGGAGATGTTTTTACATCTGACTTGTGTGGCATTAGAGTTATTTGATATTGTTAGTTAGTTGGAGAGAATGGGCTGGCAGGGTGGTTACACAGCTGGCCTAGAGTTAGTTACTAAAGGGTATTGGACTAGGGAGATGTGTATGGAATTGGAATGAACTTGATTGTTGTTGCTCTCCAAAAGTCCTCTCTCTATTCCCTCTATTCTCTCTATCTCTCTGTTCTCACTTGACCCCTGTTCTTGGAGGCTTGTTGTCCTCGAATTCAACTGTCAAATTTTTCCAATTCCTAGCAGATTTATTTTTTAAAAGAACTCGTGTTGATTTGAAGAATCTTGCTTCGGATCATCAGTTACGAGAAAATATCTCATTTTATCATCCTAATAATCAAAATAAAATAAGAAAATATTATTTACAAGGACTTTATCAACCTCTTCAACATGAATTTGAATAAAACCTCTAAAATATATTCCTAAAGTCGCCACTGTTGCACTTGATGCAATAGCTATTAAAGGTTGAGATTGAGAGTTATAAAAAATAACTTTCAATATTTAGACCTTGAATAAAAAAAGTAAAAAAAGAGTAAAAAAATTAAGATTAAAAAGTAAAAATGGTAAAAATATTTGTGTATGGAGTGGGGGTAATTGCACCTTTTCCAATTCCTAGTTACTCCATTCATGATTAGACATTGGGAATAAACTCCAAGTTAAGGAGCAGGGGCAGACCCACTTAGAAGGGTACTTTTCTAATTTTATATAATTACCCCAAATTTTTTTAAAATTTCCCAAAAAAAAAATTAGATTGGACCCTCCAAAATTCTTAAATATTAGATTTTCACCCCTAAATTTACCTAAAATTTTCAAAAGAAATATGATTAGCCCCCCAAATTCTTCATATTTCTTGTATGATACTATTAAATTGGTTCAATTTTATACTTATTACTCCATGCGTCCCACTTTGTTTGTCCTGCTTGAAAAGTCAAACTTTTTAGAGGAACATCATTTATTGTCTTGTCTACCTTATAAAAATGTATAAGTTTACAAAATTACCCTTAAATAAATTTATCAGCTTTTTTAAAAAAGAGTTATTCTTAATAAGGCAACTAAAAAGGTGCTCAATTAGATTGATTTGTTTTTTAAATATTAGTTAGTTTTCTTTTCAAATAGTTTTGAAAAAAAAGTAGGGGTATGATAGGAACACTAGTAAACTAATAATTTTTATTTTTAGAATTTGGACAATATTTTGGGACATCCTAAAATAAAATAGAGGACAAACAAAATGAAACGGAGGGAGTATTATTTTGGCGCCACATTCATAAAATTCTAGTTCTATCCCTGCTAAGGAGGACTTATTACTACACCAGAAAGACCTTACCTTATATGGTATTATAAACAATTCAAAGAAATTCACTAGTGTAGGAAAAAAGGCGACGATAATCATAAGGTTGGATTGTACGAGAAGTAAAACTAACAACCACTCCAATAAGTTTTCTATAAATGGGCAACCAATTCAACAGCGTTCCCTTGATATGTTTGATTGTTTTCTATTAAAGCAAAGAACTCTCAAGTCACAAATTTGAAATGTTTCTTTTATAAAGTATAGATTCTACTATTTTTACCCCCAAAAAGAAAAAAGAAAAGAAAAAAGATTCTACCTGCACGGCTGCACCTGTTTATTAGCGTAAATGGATAAGAACCCCTAGTTGGGTTTAAGATGAATTCCACAGCTTTTTACCCAAAAAATAATAATAATAAAAAGAAAAAGAATTCCACAGTTCATACCTGTTCCCCTGTTTTTTCTAGCCACATTAAATAAGTTGTGGGCATGACCAATAAGAATAATTCACCTATTCCTTGAAAAAAAAAAAGTAGGGTTGCATTTTCAACATAGATGCTAACTTTAAAATTTTCCTACAGGTTTACTCAAAATAATAATACTGTAATAATTAAGAAAAGTTAATGGATACTTTAAGCTAATTGGTTTAGAATTATTTTTAGAAATTTTTTATGAAAAAAAATTAACTTTTTTGATAGTTTTTTTTATATATATATTTCTCCAAAAAATAGAAATATGTGTATATATATATATATATATATATTTAAATGGTTTATTAATAAATGCTCTAAGGATACCTATAAATAGAACTCATAATAATTAAATTCCAAACGGTTGTATAAAAGATTGATCTTAAAGTTTTTTATATTTTAAATCCATAAGTGCACTAGCATCCGGATTTGTAAACCGGTCTCTATTTTATCATCTAGAAAGTTACTTTATCTATCATACCAACCCATTTTACAATACACTCTACATCCCAGTTTATATTTTTTAACCATTTCAGTTAAATATTCTTTTTTTATTCTTTATTTACCATTTCTTTATTTTTATTTATTCTTTCTTTCTCATTCTTTCTATACAAGAACCATCACAAATCTATTGACGACACCAACACCACCACCACCACCACCAGCCCACTAACACTGCACTACACACCTGACACCACCACTACCAACAACCCACAAAAACTCACAATCCACCATCAACATTCAATTACACCCAAAAAAAAAAAGAGAACACCAACCCATTATCTCCACCACCATAAGCAAAAACCAAACCCACAGCAAGCAAAACCTAGATCTATGGCGAGCAAACCTAGACCCATAACGTCAAATCTATGGCCCATGGCCCATGACAAGCAAATGGCGAGCAAACCCATAGCAAACCCACGACGAGCAAACGGCGAGTACACCCACGGCAAGAAAACGGTAAGCACACCCACGGCAAACCCGTGGCAAACCCACACCACTCAAATTGCAAGACTCGATCCACAGCCCCTCCAATCCACAGCCAAAATATCGAGAGAGAGTTGAAGAAAGAATAGAGAAAAAGAAGAGTGAGAGAAGAAGAGAGAAGAGTCAGAGACGGAGAGTGAGAGTGAGAGAAGAAGAAAAGAAGAAGAGAAAAAATAGAGTTAAAGAGTGAGAAGCAATATAGGAGAGAGAAATTAATATTATTTTACTTATACATACATGTTACAGTAAGTTCTAACTTCTAAATACCCATATTTACTGTAGCTAGGATGGAAAAAAAAAAAGGTTTACGTACCTAGACGTAGTGTGATTTACGTACCTAGAAGAAGAAGAAGAAGAAGAAGAGGAGGAGGAGGAGGAGGAGGAGGAGGAAGACGAAGAAGAAGATAAGAGTGGTAGGCTAAATGACTCATGACAAGAAAGCAAAGTCTTGGATGAAGAATAGAAATGAATGCAACGTGAGAAGAAAGATGTCACACCTATCTTGGCGGTACTTAAGAAGGATTAGTTCAATACAAAGGGGAAAACTTTCGAAAATTACATAAGGGAGGGTAAAACTTAGCAAGGTTTTGTACATTTGATTTTCTAATTGAATTTACAAACCTCTTTGCCATTGGGTTCAATTTAATCGTTTAAAAAGAAATTAATACAATTGGGTGTTTAAATTTAATTAAAGATTTTCTTGAGGAAAATATTAAAGTATATTATATACTGTTCTTAACTTTTACCCCCAACCTAGAAGAATCATAAAATTAACATTTATTATTAGCACAAGAGATATTGCATCTTTCATTATTTAGTATATTTTCCATTTACTATTTTGCAGGTTTCTATGGGAGTCATGGGACTAAATTTTCCAAATTTGTTGTAATTTGTGAATATAGATATAACATTGTAAAATTAATTTCAATTGACGTTCTCCTGAATTACTCATTACATTTTACCATTTAAAATGCTGGCTTAATTAATTGAACGTTTGATAAACGCATATTTCACAATAGCCAATTTTCAACCAAAAAAAAAAAAAAACACAATAGCCAATAGATATCATGTCCTTTGTAAAAAACACAATAGCAAATGCAATAATCACTCGCAATACATGGGATTTATCATAAGTTTTTTCAAATAGTTAAAAAAAAAATTATTTGCTTATATATATTTTAAATATTCAACTAGGTTGGCTCTAGGCATGAGCCTAAGGCCCCATTATCCCAAAAATATTTAAAGGGTTCTAAGGCCCTATTACATAAACAAAAGGTCCTTAACGTTGGACAAAAATATCCTAAAATTGTAGAATGATAATTGATTTCTTTTAAAAGAATTAATCTGCAATTTTGCATCTCACATACACATAATAATAAGAAGAATTCTTTTTAAATTAAGGAAAATAATATAAATAATTGAATAAATAATATTTTACACTAAAATGTTTAGCCTCAGGCCACAAAATGTCTTGTTTTTAATAGATTTAATAGATAGATAGTGGGGATGGCCGAAATAAAGTGGGCTAGTAGAGTTTGAACCATAGACATCAAACACCACAAGAGACGTCCTTACAACTAGTTGTCAATTGAACCCCACAACCATCTTAACAAACTTTCAATGAAAAACAATCACCATAAAGTGAAATAAAATAGGGTCTACACATAAACTCTGTAACATAAACTCAAACCAAAATAATAGTATTTTCAAATAGTGGGTTTTAGTAAGCTCAAATAATAAAGTTTCTTATTATCGAATAAGGGATTTAGGGTTTGATTATTGCCTACAATAAAAATTGATTAGTGGATTGTGTTTCTTATCAATAGGTACCTTTAGCACATTTGTAAATGAACTATTTTATAAAAAAATTTATACCTTTTATGGAATATAAAAAACTATTTAAAAAAACCAGTTAATTTTTTCCTTTCTTATAAAAAGTTTTTAAAGTATTTTGTAAAAAAATGCTCTTAGGTTGTCCTTTAACAAAATCATTTTTTATTTAAATTTGCAGTAGTAATTGACATTGCTGAAAGAACAAAAATCTATATACAATTTTTTTTTTAACTTACTAAATTAACAAGTTTTTTTTTTTTTTTTTTAGAGAGAGTTTCAACCTATGACGTCCGCTCCTGATGACAGCTCTTTATCATTAGACCAAGACAACAATCAGTTTTTGGTGTAGATCGGAATTGAACTCCAGATCTCTTATTAAACCATCAGAAGTTTTACCAGTTGAACTAGTTAGAGCCCACAACTAAATTAACAAGTTATTATTGATGTACAATAAACATGGTTTTAATAGTAACTTTTTAAAAAATGGTGTTGCACTAATTACAATTTTTCATCCCATCAAATTGTGAAAGAGATTGATCTTACCGTTGCTTTAAAAAATGAATTACTTGGCAAATTGATTTTTAAAAAATTCATTTAGTAACTAATCACTTAAATAAAATAAAATAAAAAAGAATTACACTAGCATGCATCTAAACACATAACATAACATATTATCCCAATTGCAAGAACCTAGCATTCATCTATCATAGCATCCTCATTTAATTACCCAAGGGCAGCAATCATATTAAGGCAATAACGTGGCATCTAAACAAGCATGGCATCAAAGCAATTGAACAAGCATGTTTCAACACACAATTATGTTGGGCAATCAAACCAAATGTATGTTCATATGATTATGTATGACTTACCTTACCTAACTCACAACACCCATGCATCAATGTATGTTCATAGTATTCATCTAATCATATACCCTAATCATGTAATCTAAGTAAAAGATAATTAAAACATGTTATACTACCGACCTAGAACCTACACACGTGAGAAATAAACTAAACAGAAGCTAGAATATGCATTTAAATGAAATAAAAACAAGAACAAAAAAATTTTGAGTTTCTTGGTGGAACCTGCATACATCAAGGGGGTCCAGACGCATGTACGAGCCTACGTATACAACCCTATCCAAAAATGCAACGTGCAACACCAATCAAAACCTAATCTAAACAACCTAACATGCTTTTTAATCAATCAACAAGTACCTCATGCAAGAAGCTTTTAGAGCTTGATTTTGACTATTCTCTTCCGCCAGTCTATAAAATAAAATACCTAGATGGTTAGTAAGTTTAACTAAAAGGTTTTGGACTAAAATAATTCACAGCCAAAAAAATTTAGTTTAGGATGCTTTTCAAAAAAAAAAAAAAAAAGAAAATCTTCTCTTGAATAACTTTTTTAGAGTAGATTTTGTCTATTTTTGGAAAAAGGGCGGCATGGCCTTTTTATGGTGTTCAAAAAGAAGGGTTTGAGCCAATTCTAAGCGATTTGGGATTGCCTCTCCCATGATTTTCATAAAAACACGCCTTACAGAGAAATTTGGAACCCTAGTTGTGTACGTAGGCTTGTAGTTGCATACGCAAAAGTTAAGGATGCGTATGTAGGCTTGAGGTCGCATATGTACCCATAGGGTTTCTGTAAGTTTTTCTTTCTTCCAAAAACATTTTTTAACTAAAGAATTTCCATAGTTAGGCCCTAGATCAACCCTAAACCTTCTAGTGTTATTGTCATTGGGGAACGATGACTCAATTTGTAAGGGATACAAAATGAGGTGTTTAAACACCTACCATATTATCAATTCATGAAATTTTTGTGGTATGTCTTATTGATATAGAGTAAAATATTTTAACCAAAAGTTGATATATTATTTTTTAATTTTCATATATGAGTTTTATTAACGTATGACTTTAAGGCATATATTAGTAAATTTATTTTAAGAAATTTTTATGAGAAAATAAAGAAGTATCTGATTTTTTTGATAATTTTTCTAATTTTTCATAAAGGATTTCATAAAATAAATAATTAATGTATATGGTAAGGGTGTGTGGGTATAAATAAATAAATAAATAAATAAATAAATAAATATATATATATATATATATATATATATATATATAACATTCTTAGCTAAAGAAAAAAAACAAGCTTATTTGTCGTTTCACGCGCTATAGAGCGTTCGCTCAGACTAGGGGGGGGAGAGAACAAGTCCAGAGCCAGGCGTCCAAGACGGCAATCGTATAAATTGTCAACATGGAATAAGACAAAGCCACGTAGCATGCCAGCGTAAAAAAAAGCCACATGGAAAACTCAAAAACCGTTGTCAAATCCCTCTGTTAACAGACAAGGTAAGCTAAAATTTCCCCAATATGTATATATTTGGAGCCCAGTGGTAAATGATAACCATAGTTGACCAAAACCAAACCACGGTTAAGCCCCAGTCTACAAGACTAGTTTATAAACCAACCCAGCGTGCCGGGGCTTGAGTAACAATTAACCTCAAACCTCAAACCTCAAACCACCTCCAAAAAATGATGCTCGGAGAGGCACACCATCCCAATCCAACGGTCCACGTCCCTCCATGGCCAACTCAGGACGATCCAACGGCAGAGATTTACTCACCCTACTCGTTAACTTCCCTTTCCGTTAACTCTGACGGCAATGGCAACACCAGCACGGGTGACTACTCCCCTTACTATCTCCAAGACGTCATGACGGCGCTGCAACGTTATTTGCCGTCAAACGAGGCGGACTTGGATTTGGACTCGGATTCGGGTCGTGAAGCGGATGCTCCGGTGGACGCGTACTCATGCGACCATTTCAGGATGTTTGAGTTTAAGGTTAGGAGGTGCGCACGTGGGAGATCACATGACTGGACTGAGTGTCCGTACGCTCACCCGGGTGAAAAGGCCCGGAGGAGAGACCCGAGAAAGTATCACTATTCGGGTACGGCTTGCCCCGATTTCCGAAAGGGAAATTGTAAGAAAGGTGACGCCTGTGAGTTCGCACACGGCGTATTTGAGTGCTGGTTACACCCGGCTCGCTATCGTACGCAGCCTTGTAAAGACGGAACCAGCTGTCGTAGAAGGGTTTGTTTTTTCGCTCATACGCCTGAGCAACTCAGGGTTCTGCCACCTCAGCAGATGCAGAGTCCAACTCCACGGAGTACTGTAGTCAACTCGGTTGACTCCTACGATGGCTCGCCCTTAAGGCATGCCATCGAGGCTGCTAAAACGCTGCCCTTTTTGTCTTCTCCGTCTTCGATATCTCCGCCGGCGACTCCTCCGGCGGCCGATTCTCCTCCCATGTCGCCGATGACTCAGTCGCTGAGTCGTTCACTCGGTTCCGGTTCGATCAACGAAGTGGTGGCTTCTTTGAGGAACTTGCAGCTTGGAAAGGTCAAGTCATTGCCTTCTTCATGGAACGTTCCCGGGTACGGGTCTCCCAGAGGATCCATGCTCCGACCCGGATTTTGTAGCATGCCTACTACTCCGACCCGAGCACCAACCCGTACTGGAATGGGGTACTTCGATGTGTGGGACCAGGGTTGCGAGGAGGAGACTCCAATGGAGAGAGTTGAGTCAGGGAGGGGGTTAAGGGCTAAGATGTTCGAGAAACTGAGAGAGGAGAATTCTCTGGATCGGGTCGACCCGGGTCCATCGACAAGCAGTGCTCCGGATGTCGGATGGGTCTCGGAGCTTGTTAAGTAAGTGAGAGAAGAATTCCGTCTGACGATTTTTATTTTGCTAAGATCTTTATATATATAATATGATTCTATTTTTTGGTGGGTTATTAGTACTACTTAGGGTCCTCTCCCTCTCTCTGGCTATAACAACACTTTGTCTTCTCAGCTCTGAAGGCGAAGCAGAGGCGAGAGAAAGAGAAAAAAGAGACTCTTTAATTTTGGAAAATTATGTGTAAATATTTAAAAGAAATTGTCAGATGGATGGTATGGGTGAAGAGTAGAATCTCTTTTTTGGGGAATTTTCTGAAAACATTGGATTGCTAAGCAAGTAAGGAGGACAAAAATATTGGCCACTTTTTGTATAGGGTAGTCGAAGAAGACGGTGGATCATTCTCTTTTTACTATTTTCTTAATTATTGCTGTGTTTATTATGATCACTATCCCACTTATCATTGTAAATATTTCTCAGTATGTATGCTCTTTATCCTGATGCAATTATTAATGTTTTTGTATATTTTATCAATTTTTTCCTCTTTTTATTATTGTTTTTATTATTATTATTATTATTATTATTGTGCATAGAGTTCTTCTGTTTGTACTGTAGTTGGGTCTGGTTGGATTTGTGCACGATCATAGTTTTTTTTTTTTAGTAGTCCGCATGGCATATTTTCTTTCTTTGTGGATTAAGAATTTTTAATGAACACCCGCAACAAGAATGTTTTAAGTCGCTTTTATCTGTTTTTTGGTTCTGAGTTCTTTTAAATGGGTTTCTCGATGTTCAAAGCTTGCCGTTTACACTATTAATTATTACAACTCTGCCAATTTTTTTGCCCAAAAGTATGTTGTTTTTTTGGGTGAATTAACGGTAAGATGTAAATAATTGAGGATGAAAAAATTATAAGTTTTGATGCTCTGAAAAAAGGTCGTATAGTTCAATTAATATAAGGACCAATAATGTGATATATAAGGACCAACTATGATCACATACTTTAGAGATGGAAATTATATATGTTTTGAAAATTAAATGGATCTCCAAGAGTTTTCGTTCAACTGACACCTAAGTGACAACTATTAATTTATTTTTTTATAAAAAAAAAGGAGTTAAGGGACGCGGATTATGATCATCTGTGTTGACTACGAGTCTTAGGATTTCATAAATCAGGCTGGAACTCTTATTAATTAGATCTATCCATGTGAAGGTTTTTGTTTGTTATTTATGGATAATCTAATATGTTCCCCGGCTATGCTGTTTTTGTGCCTCCTGACTACCATTAGAGCATGTCTAGACAATCTATCAATAGTCAACTTCATATGGATGTCTCTGTGAAAAGGGACAATGGGGAAATAGGGATTAGATTGAATATCGAAATTGGTTGTGGGGTTCTGTTTAGAACAGTTGGGAATTTATTTTTCTCACGAGAAAGTCTTTCATTTTCTTGGACGGAGTGGAAAATTTGAGGAATAGTCTAGAGCTCATTAACATCTTAGTGGGACATAGTTGGAATTCCACATCTTTGTGGGGTATGGTTGGATTTGATGATAAACGAAAGAAATATCTCTGACAAAAAAATAAATTAATAATAATAATGGCCGTAGGAGTAGGAGTATAGGACACTCTGCATAGACGAAAAAAAGAAAAGAAAATTACATTGTCAAAGTAAAAATTGTAGTTCTGTGTATTGTGACTTTGACTTCTAGTTGTCATTTAACCCTCTCAACACGCGAACATCATGAGTTTTCTCGGCATCTCTTGACCTCTTCTAATTCCACAGTATCTTAGCAGATGGTAGAATCGGGACATTGACGAGGACAGAAAAATCAATTACTCATCCATCTTAATGGACGAAATTAAGTCACCCAAACCATCAAAGAAAGATAAGTAACTTCTCAAAATACATTCAATATATTTAATGATGACCATTATTCACAAGTCTTAAACTCTCATAAAAACAATGACTGTTTATGATGTTTATATCGTCAGTCGAATAGGTTCGTCTAGATAGGTTAGCATGAGCTTCGTCTCTGTACTTGCAAGGGTGAGAATAGAATCTTCTTCCTAAGTGGTCATCGGTGTGGTGTCAGTCATGGAGTCTCCGATGGTAAAGTCAGTAACTAGAAATGATAGAGTAGGTTTGCAAGAACTAGAGTATTTTTACAAATGTGCATGTGTGTACCTTCTTCAGCTCTGAGATGTGCTTTATATACATTCTCATTCTTTCTAGCTGTTGCACCCTATTCATGATGCTATAATTGCTTTTTTTGTAACACCGCTGGGCTCATTCAATGTGGGTTTTGATGGGTCTCTAACAGTTTTCTTGGTTGATTTGTGACCGTTTGGGGCACTAAATGCTCTCTTTATGGCACTTCTACCGTCGTCCATCCTCCCTTAG
Organism: Castanea sativa; assembly: GCF_040712315.1. Lineage (NCBI taxonomy): Eukaryota > Viridiplantae > Streptophyta > Magnoliopsida > Fagales > Fagaceae > Castanea > Castanea sativa. The sequence goes on from NC_134013.1 coordinate 38,069,384, forward strand.
AATGGACGATGGTACTTGACGGGCTCGTCTAGACTGAGATTTATTGGTCCTATCAGCTGCCCCCCAGTCCTGTGATTGTCCTTACGTGTAATGGCGATCATAGGAAGATGGAAGGTTTTCTGTTCAAAGGTGACCCTAGGGATTCCATTTTAGTCGCATTTAATGCGTAGTGATGATGCCGTACACGTTATGGCCACGTGGCACATTCTGATTGGTGGAATTCAATGCTTCACTCATGTGTCTTTTGGGTTTCCCGCCGATTTTCAGTTTTTTGTGCCCAACTCTTATTAAACTTGTCTTCTTTTTCTCTTTCCTCCTTACCTTCTCTCATTTGCGCCATTGTTGCTTTGTGTTTTTCTTCTCCGAGCTTCTTGTAGCGTTTCTTCTTTCTGGGATTTGTTCCTTTTGAGGTACGGTTTCTTTGCTCAAGCTTTACTCTTTGTAGCGAACTTCATTGGCAAAAGATCACTAGCAATTTCCTTTTAACCTTGTTTTTGGGGTTTGGAGTCTTTTCCCCTCTTTTTTTCTTTTTGGGTTCCATGGTAGATAGCTCTGAGGTTAGGAGACTCTGTCCTTCCCTTTTGTTTTTCTTTGCGCGCTTAAGGGCTTCTCTAGGCTCTTCTCGTTCTTTTGGATCTTCAATTGAGGGTTTTGTGTTCAGGGGTAGCAGCCTAGGTCTAGCGTTGGCTGATCTGCTCCCTCTGTTTCGTGAATCAATAGATTGGTTTGAGGGAATAGTGGGTGAATGGAGAGTTATGTCGGAAGTGAGGTCCAGTGAGCTAGAAACTGGGTTGTCGTCTAGCGACGAGCCTGTTGAGGTGGAGAAGGATATTGCGGCTTCTGGCCCCAGAGAGGTTAGGGCTTTTCATGCCCTCGAGGAGGTGTGTAGCCTAGACGCTGAAACTTTCTCCAGGTTTGGGGATATGTTTCAATTCCCTGAGAGGGTTCAGGTTTGTCTTCCTCATGGGGAGGAACGTGCCTGTCATTTTTCGCTTGGGGAAGTTTGTTTCTATGAGGTTGCCTTCTTGCGCAGTCTTAGGTTCCCCATCCACCCCTTCATTATGGAGCTTCTGAATCATTTCAACATCTCTCCTGGGCAACTTATGCCAAACTCATGGAGGATTGTGATTAGTTGTATGGAGATATGGATGGCTGTCACTGAAGAAGACATGATTAGGGTGGACGAGTTCACATATTTGTACCATCTAAAGGAGTCAAAAGAGAATGGGTACTAAGAACTTGTACCCTGGGTCAGGACGGCTAAGATCATTATGGATCTACCATCGTCCTTCCGATATTAGAAATCGAGGTTCTTTTTTGTGTCTGGGGACGAATGGAAGACTCCTTCTAATGAGTTCTGGGTGATGTTCCTAGGTTGATTCGTCGTTAGAGAGCCCCGAGTCTAGGTGCATCGTCCTTCTGCAAGTTTTTGTTCTTTATTCTTTTCCCTTTTTTTTTTTGTGTCTAATCTTTTTGTTTGTTGTGCAGTTAAAAAGCATCCAAAGCTCAAGAGCTGGTCCAAGAAGCGTGTCGAAGTAGCTATTGAATACGCCAAGACTATTGACGACTTCGACAACCTAATTGATCCCAGGACCTTAGCCCGTCACTGCCTAGATCTGGAGCCTTCTTCCTTCGTTCTGCGTACATTTGAAATCGAAGATAAGAAGAGTAAGTGTTTATTTGGTTCATTACTGACTTGGTTTTGTTTTGTTTTTTTTCAACAAGTATTTCTCTTTTGCAGAGATGACGACGAAGTTCAACTAGGGGATGTACGCCAAAATGAGGGCCAAGAAGAATGAGCCCTTCTCCAACCTCGGGAAGAGGGTGGTTCGTGTCGTGGAGAAAGGGACTGCCATCACGCTCTTTACCTCCGTCCCTGGGGCTACAAGGACTGCGTCTCCTGCCACCTCGGTGGAAGAGATCACTCTTCGCCCAAAGAAGTAGCGACTGGCGGACAAGGGCAAAAAGAAGGTTGACTCACGCTCATCCAGAGTTTGGGACAACGCTAGCTTGGCACTGACAAGGGCGCAGGATGCCTTCACCCCTAAGAAGCTCGAGGCCTTTATAGATGTACCTTCCAACGAGATCATGAGTCGTCACATTCACAAGCTCGTCCAACTAAAATATTGCATCACTTATTTTTCCTCTCTTTACCTTCTTTACATGGATCTGAAAGCTAGGTGCTGTGTGATCTCCTTTTTAGGTGCTGGGGGAAACCATCCACATCACATCGAAGTACTTGAGTTAGGAGGCGAAGGCCACGTCAGCGGGGTCCAAGGTGGAGGCTTTGGAGGCGGAGAACTCGAAGCTGAGGAAGGATCTTATTGCTACCATGGATGAGGCCAACACTACCAAGGAGAAGGCTAAGGTCCTGGCTGACAACCTGAGGGCTGAGAGGTAGCTGACCCTGGAGAAGGACGAACAACTCCAGGCTATAAAAGAGAAGGTCAAGACCATTGTTGCCAAGGCCATTGAAGCCTTTCAACAGACCGATGAGTACAACATTGTACTCTTTAGTTGGTACTACAAGGGCTTTGAGCTCCTTTGGTGGTACCTCGTCAAGCATCCTACTGGCGTGGACTTGGGAAGTTTGGACCTAGAGGAGGTAGACAAGGAGATGGAGGAGGACGAAGCTTCCTAGTTCGTTGCTGTTCCTCCTGAAGGGAACACTCCAGAGCCTGCCCTTGCTGGTGGTGACGAGGCCATTGCATGAACCTGCCCAGTGCCCACACACACACACACACACACACACACATATAAATATATGTTTCCTCTTTCTTTTTCTTTTTTTTGGTGCCTAGTGTGTTTTTGGGCTTCTAATTTCAAGACAATGCTTTTTGCCCCGTGTTTTTTGGGGCTTTTAATTTCTGTTTATGGACAAGATATGTTTGTGCTATTGCTCACTTTCATATCTTTGATGGTTCTTTTTTGGTTTATGTTTGATGTATGCTTTTGTTAGAGTCTTTGTCTGCTTACCCCCATCTATGGGTACTTAGCCACTTTTTAGATGATTTACATCCTATCGTGGAGTTCATTTAGGCTTTGTTAGTAACTTACATCCATCTAGCGGACTTTCCTTTTTGGTTTCGTCAGTGATTTACGTCCGTTTAGCGGGATTTTATCACTTAGCCTTTTTTTTAGGTGACTTACATCCAACTAAGGAATTTTGTCACTTTGGCTTCGTCAGTGATTTACATCCGTCTAGCGGAATCTCATCACTTAACCTTTTTTAGGTGACTTGCATCCAACTAAGGAATTTTGTCACTTTAGCTTCGTCAGTGATTTACATCCGTCTAGCGGAATCTTATCACTTAGCCCTTTTTTTTAGGTGACTTACATCCAACTAAGGAATTTTGTCACATTGGCTTCGTTAGTGATTTACATCCGTCTAGCGGAATCTTATCACTTAGCCCCCTTTTCTTTAGGTGACTTACATCCAACTAAGGAATTTTGTTACTTTGGCTTCGTCAGTGATTTACATCTATCTAGCAGAATCTTATCACTTAGCCCCTTTTTTTTTGGGTGACTTACATCCAACTAAGGAATTTTGTCACTTTGGCTTCGTCAGTGATTTACACCCGTCTAGTCGCATCTTATCACTTAGCCCTTTTTTTTTTAGTTTGTGTACAATGAGTTGGAAAATTGGCTGCACAGTACTTTTATTAGTTCATTTCAAATGTGAAAACAATTGATTTTTACATTTATTGATGATACTTCTTCAAATGCTCAATGTTCCGCGGACAGGGCAATTTCCTCCCCTCCATCGTCTCCAAGTGGTAGCTGCCTTGCCTTGAGTAGTGGACGATCTTGTAGGGCCCTTCCTAGGTTGGCCTAAGCTTCCCTTGGGTTGGATCCTTAGTGGCTGGTGTGACTTTGCACAGGACAAAGTCTCCTATTTCGATTCTTCTAAGCTTCACCCTCTTGTTGTAGTATTCAGTCATCTTTTGCTGGTTTTTTGCTACCCTCTGGGATGCTCCGTCTTTTACTTTGTTGAGGCAGTCCAAGTTGACTCTCAACTGGCCGTCATTGCTGTCTTCACCAAAAACTTCTCTTCTCATGTTGGTAACCCCTATTTCGATAGGAATTACTGCCTCGGTGCCATAGGTGTGCCTGAAGGGAGTTTATCCTATCAGGGTTCTTGCCGTAGTTTTGTAAGCCCACAAGACACTAGGCAGTTCTTCTAGCCACGCACCCTTTGCTTGTTCTAGTCGACCTTTAATGATCTTCAGTTCTTCACTTCTATTTGCCCGTTGGCTTAGGGGTTTCCTGGAGATGAAAACTGGTTCTTGATTCCTAATCCTGAGCAAAAGTCTATGAAGTTTTGGCTGTCGAATTGTCATCCTTTATCCGATATGATCGTTCGTGGTATCCCGAATCTGCAGACTATGTTCTTCCACACAAAGTTCTGGATCTTTGCCACCGTGATGGTTGGTAGTGCTTTTGCTTCAACCCACTTTGTAAAGTAATCAATTGTGACCAGTAAGAATTCTACCTGTTTCTTACCTTAAGGTAGTGGACCCACAATGTCAATTCCTCATTGGGTGAATGGCCACAGGGAGGTTATGGGTGTCAACTTCTCCACTAGGATGCGTTGAACATTTCCAAACCTCTGACATTTGTTTCATCGTTCAACAAACTCTCTTGCATCCTTCTGCATGGCAGGCTAGAAGTAACCTGTTCTGACAATCTTACTTATTAGTGATCTCAGGCCCGCGTGGTTTTTGTGTTGGAAAATCTGGTTTTGGTGTTGGAAAATCTGGTTTTGTATCGTATATAAAACACACAGCGGAAGCAACAAACATGGATCTATTTCATTCATGATGGATAACATGCACTATGTAAATTTCAGAATTTAAGAATAAGATAGCGTACCTTAGTGCGGTGGAATTCAAAACAAAATATTAGAAGTACTTGAGAACACTTTTAATTTTCACTCCAATTCCACTTTACGCCCAAGAAGTGTGGTCTCTCAATTAGTTTCCAAGGGAGAATAATTGAGTGGCTTCACTCACACATACACCATTTCACAATGATGTCTCTTTTTTTCTTATAAAAAATTCTGTATGTTTCTCTCTTTATAACTAACTAATTATCTAATTGGGTTGGCCTATTGGGCCTTTCCAATTGGGTTTTAGTGTGTGGCTTGGAGTGGGATCAAAAGGGACCAATAAGACACTAGCTCCAATGGGCTTTGGGCTTTTCTGTCAACTCTTGACAAGTCCAAAGTTACCATTAATTATATTTAATACCACTATATAAATATAATTGCATTCTAGGCCTTATTAATAAATTATATCCCAAGACTCTAATAATATCATTTGACCCCTCCATGAAATATCCATAGTGAACAAAATCATAATAAATTGTTACTTTGTAAACAACTATTTTATTCTTGAGTACCCGATTTAATCTTTTAGTTATTCACATTTATTGAAATCCAATTTCAATAAATATAAGCTTTAGTAACTCCTTACTAAAGTGGGCGCCTTGAATAACAATTCCCCATTAAACTTATCTCAAAGGGATATTTCGTGTCTCTACAAAAGAGATTATGGATTCCATCTTGAGAATATGTGTTCCTTCAACACTACGTATGGTTACCCAACATACTGAGGTTTTGATCGTGAATATTAGATCTCACTCCTGATATATCAAAGTAACCTACATTTCATGATCAGGTCCATTACCCTCTCAGGATTGAGAGTCTATGAAATTAGAAGTCGTGAGATTAATTATTCGGGTGACAGTTGTTGATTGAATAATTAATCTTACAGCAGTCCAGTTCAATATATCTTAACTCTTAAGACACATCAACACATCCACTAGAAGTCTCCACTTCCATGATCAAGACAAATCATCTTAGTTGATGTGTTATAGTCTTCACAGATGAAACGCCCAATTTCATTACCGACTACGAATTATATTTTGAGTTTACAAGGAACTTGTGATTTACATCTTCTGTGACTAAATCACATAAATCACCTATAATGCATCTCATGGACTATAATAATGTCCCATTAGTTCATTTATAAATAGTCTTATATAATTAACAATTTAATTATTTATGACATGCTAATAGTTTGGATTTTAAGGCATAAACCCCAACACTCTCCCACTTGCCCTTAAAGACAATTTACCATATATCCGACACTTATTTCTCTTTAGATTAATTCATAATCACTCTAAGGCAAGGTTTGGAAACAAGTTTCAGCCAGATTTATTTCATAAATTATCTTTTCTACTACTACAAATCACGTACTCATATCTCTCTAATGAGACAATACTTACGCTTAATGTGTATCTTCACCACCTGGGATGAACACATATCTCGTAGTCCAACTTCATGAATCATAATTAAACTACAAGTCAGTATTTGTATAACCAGTAACCATCTAATCCTGACTTTGGTGGACAAGCATATAATCCCTCATTCTCCTAAGATATTTGAGTATATGCTTTACTCCCACTAAATTAAGTGATCTTAGATTCAATTGATATTTGCTTACCATGCCTACTGCAAAATAGATATTTAGCCTAGTATATAGCATAACATAAAGACTTCCTATTAATATGGTATAAGGAACCGTCTTAATATGTTCTTCCTATTATATGTCTTAGGACTATAGTCCTATATAAAGAAACTTCAAACTTAAAAGGAAAGAATCCTTTCTTGGAGTATTACATGCTATACTTGGCTAGAATCTAATCTATTTAAGCAGTTTGAGATAGACCTAGCATCCTAATTCCTGAATTTTAACAAAGTTTAATTCTTAGGATGTGACTAGTCTTTCCCAAGTACTTTATATCAAACTGGACTAGACAACAAATAACTCCATTGATGACAATAACTCTACATCATTCTAAATGATTAGAATATCATCAACATACATTGAGAAATTTATTATTCTATATAGCTTTTACACACATAAGGCTTTTAAATACTTGATCAAAATCAAACTATTTGATTGCTTGATCAAATATGATATTTTATAATTTAGATGCTTGCTTTAGTCCATGAATGGACTTTAAGCAACTTGCATACTAAACACTACTGGTTCTTTGCTATGAACAAGTCTAGTTACGTCATATAGATGTCTTCCTCAAGATTGCTACTTAAAGAAGCTTTCTTGATATCCATTGTCATACTTCATCCAAATGAAATATAATGAATAAGAGAATCTAGATAGAGTTAAACTTGACTACTGGTGAAAAAATCTTTCATAGTCGAACCACTTTTTTCTGAATAAATCTTTTCGCCATTAGTCTTGACTTTGAAGGTTTGCACCTTCAAATCTATCAATCTCATTTATTTGTAGACCTATTTGAAAACAATAGGCTTAATGCCACTAGGCACCTCTACAAGTTCAAGACTTTAAATAGAATTTAATTCTATTCACATTACCTTGATCCAGTAATCCATATTCATATCATCTATTGCCTTTACATAGGACCGTTGATCAAATTCATATCTTTATGGAATGACTTCAAAAGTTTATTCCAAAAGTATGAATTTATTTGGTAATTGATAATCCTCCCACTACGATATTGTACCGGTGTAATAGTTATCTACAGAATAATGTCTTGTGGTGTATTGAATACAACCATCTCATTTCTAAATATATTTTATAGTTGCCTTACAACAAATTCTGACATTTTTCTTCTAAAACAATCTACCTTTAAAAGAGTCATATTCCTCCTTTATGTATGCACTGACTTGAAGAAGTCATTGGATCTTTATTCCTTTACAAAAAGGAGTCCTAGATCATATTATCCTCTAAATAGAATTCAAAGATTATGAATATAACAATATAATGGTTCTAAAAGCCCATCTTTCACCAATCTTGAATATCATTTAGATTAATAAGATCTAGACATAAGAGCCAAAACATACAATACCAAAGGATGAAACTTTCTCTTTAAAAGGTATAACATGTAAATTTCCATCTAGAAAACAGTCATGGACTATGCTTAGCTTTACCAAAATGGAAACACTTTCCTTTTGGTCATACTTTTGAGTCTAATTTCCTTTTAGCAACAATTAGGGCAACTAGCATGTCCAACTGTTTGGTGTTATAATTCCTATTCTTACCACCCTTACCTTTCGGTCCAAGCTAAGAATTTGAATTAAATCATATTGATCCTTGCCTTAGCTTTTAGGATGTCTTCCTTTGCGTAGAACTCACTCATTAATTCAGATAATATAAAAAGAATTTATTTTCAAAAATAATCTGAATTGATCAAATGATTCTAACAAAGACTTGTGGATCATATCCAAATGAGATTAACATTTAATCTCTAAATCCAAGAATTCCAATTCATTTTAAAAATATAAAATATTTTCATAAAATGATATAGAATTGGAACTCCTTAAGCCTTTCTTAGCAGTCAATATGATTCATACCAAACATCTCATTTAGACTTAATATAAAGTCTAAAACTAGTACTAACTCTTGCATCTCTTGCTTTAGTACAATTGACATAGAAGCCAATGTAACATTTATCTTTTTAATGAAGACTATGATCACATCATAAGCTATCTTCCATAAATGCATCATGTATAGGAAATTATGATAATGCTGAATCGAAACATAAATATGTACTTCAGCTCCTTTAAGTACCATGTCCAAAATTATTTCTTAGTTAATGTGATTCTATTAAAATAGTAGTTAGAGAATAAAAATTTATGACAAATTTAATTTGAGACTACGAACTTAATTACAAGGACATTATATTTTGCAACCATAACAATATAATATGGAACCCAAAAACCATACTATACCAGGTGCAACGACAACCTAATCCCGCAATTAATATTCCTCAGCATAGAGTGAATACCAGGAGAGAATTACTCTCATTATTAATGCTATCATGGTAACTCTTACCAAACAAAAATAATTTGCCGCTCTTCCTTTAGCCTCTAAGTAATAATAGCAAGAACTCAGCATAGAGGATACTATCATACTTAGTCTAGTGTACACCATTGCCTAGACCCATGTGTAGCCACATAACTCTACCCTTGTAAGGTTTAATCTTGTGATACCATGAGGCAAAACACCCTCCGCATGGAACGCAAGGCTCGAGGCCAAGACGAGGTGCTTGCCCCACACCGCTATAAACCGGGAAGTTCAATCTTGTAATACCATGAAATAAACACACTCCACATGGAACGCAAGGCTCGAGGCCAAGATGAGATGTTTACCCCACACCACTATGAATCGACAATGGAGGCCGTGAGATCCAACCCTTGAATCTCTCTCCTACTAGAAATTTTAGAACAAGTGGATTGTATTGAAATCATTGTGATCTTATCACAATTTTAACCCTACACATCAAATGTGTTTAATTGTTAAAATTCGATGTGATGTTACTAAGTCACGCCACAATAGCGTAAAGAACATTCGTGCAATCACAAAGAAGTTTAATCATGTAATCTGTGAAGTAAATACCCTCCGCATGGAATGCAAGACTCGAATTCAAGACAAGGTATCTATTCACATTACAATAAACTTAACAAAAGGGTTATTTTAGCACTCCCACTCGTTATTTGGGTTTTTCTTAAATAATTGTGATCCCATCACAACTAATAACCTTGCACTTATTGAAGACTCTAATCTCATTAGAATCACTAACTAAAATTGAAGTCCTAAACTATTTAGGATTCCTTAAACACTAATGAATCAAAAATTAGTTATATAGAACTCTATCCTTAACTTATTTGATTAAGAATTCCAATCTCATTTGAAACTATATAACTTTAATTAGAATTTCAATCTCATTAAAAACCTCTAATTAAAATAAATTAAGGATTTTTAATCACAATACAATTTAGGACTTAGAGTTCTATTTAACTACATTTTTTATCTCATTAAAGCTTTTAGTTAGATAACGATTTATAAATGTCCTTAACTTTTAAGGACTATAAAATTAATCACACAGCTTTGCTTTTTATCAAAGTTTTAACACTTAGTCAAAAACAAGTGAAAATTCAAAATTTAGTACCTTCAATCGGTCGAACCTATTACTCGATCGATTGAAAAATGAAGAAATTCATCACAAAGCTTTTGCCTAACTCGATTGATTCTCGATTCCTATTCGATCGATCGAAATTAACGTTTGATCTGTCGAAAGGAATTCTCGATTGATCGAGACAATAAAGAATTTCATCATAAAGTTTCTACCTAACTCGATTGGTTCTCGATTCCTCTTCGATCAATCGAAAAGTACATTTGATCGATCGAAAGGAATTCTCGATCGATCAAAACTCGCAAAACTGAATTGTTCTAGAATTTTCAAGTAACCGTTTTTGGCATCTTCATTGTTCTTCCATCAAAAACACTTTTTGATTTTATCAACAAAGATTTACAGATCAAACTTTAAGGTTTTCAAGATCATAATCAAGAACCCTAATAATGCTAGAAACTCTTGAAAACATAATCCTAATCTCATTAGGAATAAATTTCATGATCCTAGCATTAATATATCAATATATAAACCAAGGCAAGCAACAATGCTACGTTCATCATGAATCATATATAAACAATTTGCATATAATGCTAGAAACTCTTGAAAACATAATCCTAATCTCATTAGGAATAAATTTCATGATCCTAGCATTAATATATCAATATATAAACTAAGGCAAGCAACAATGCTACATTCATCATGAATCATATATAAACAATTTGCATATAAACCTATATATAATATACGGATTGGATACATTCAAGGCAATTAACATGCAGTTAGGCCTTGACTCATGCAAATTATTACATTATATAAGCTTACATGCATGATGGCCAAGTGGTACAATAAGCAAATAATGTCAATAAGCCAAGCGGTGTAATAAGAATCCAAGTGGTGCAATAACTTGATTCACACACAGGACGGTTATTACAATAACTATATATCATGCAATAACCAATAAGACTCGGCACCATTACATTATAATCATTGGCAACTTAACAGTTATTACATTAACATTCTATAACCATATATATGCAATAACCATTAAGACTTGGTTCACGCACATGACAGTTATTGTCTTGATGCAATAACATGGAATTGGTCTATTGAATCTTTATAGATTATAGATTAATTCCATATTATGACATACGGATTCAAAATTTTCCCATATCAAACTTATATCATACGGATTTCACATTATCAATATAATATATATACCGATTCAATATGAAATAAAGTATTTGAATCCTTGATGCATGCAAACTCCATGAATATGGCACCATTAAATTATGAAAATGATTTCTTTGATTCTAAAACTCAATCACATGTTATACAAGCATGAGATGAAAACCTGGCTCTGATACCAATTGTTAGAAAATATGGTTTGTATCTCATACAAAACACACAGTAGAAGCAACAAACATGGATCTATTTCATTCATGATGGATAACATGCACTATGTAAATTTCAAAATTTAAGAACAAGATAGCGTACCTTGGTGCGGTGAAATTCAAAACAAAAGATTAGAAGTACTTGAGAACACTTTAGTCTTCACTCCAATTCCACTTTACGCCCAAGAAGTGTGGTCTCTCAATCAGTTTCCAAGGGAGAATAATTGAGTGGCTTCACTTACACATACACCATTTCACAATAATGTCTCTTTTTTTCTTATAAAAAATTTTGTATGTTTCTCCCTTTATAACTAACTAATTATCTAATTGGGATGACCTATTGGGCCTTTCCAATTGGGCTTTAGTGTGTGGCTTTAGTGTGTGGCTTGGAGTGGGACCAAAAGGGACCAATAAGACACTAACTCCAATGGGCCTTGGGCTTTTCTGTCAACTCTTGACAAGTCCAAAGTTACTATTAATTATATTTAATACCACTATATAAATATATTTGCACTCTAGGCCTTATTAATAAATTATATCCCAAGACTATAATAATATCATTTGACCCCTCCATGATATATCCATAGTGAACAAAGTCATAATAAACTGTCACTTTGTAAACAACTATTTTATCTTTGAGTACCCGATTTAATCTTTTAGTTATTCACATTTATTGAAATCCAATTTCAATAAATATAATCTTTAGTAACTCCTTACTAAAGTGGGCGCCCTGAATAACAATTTCCCATTAAACTTATCTCAAAGGGATATTTCGTGTCTCTATAAAAGAGATTATGGATTCTATCTTAAGAATGTGTTCCCTCAACACTACGTGTGGTTACCCAACATATTGAGGTTTTGACCATGAATATTAGATCTCACTCCTGATATATCAAAGTAACCTACATTTCATGATCAGGTCCACTACTCTCTCAGGATTGAGAGTCTATGAAATTAGAAGTCGTGAGATTAATTATTCAGGTGACAGTTGTTGACTGAATAATTAATCTCACAGCGGTCCAGTTCAATATGTCTTAACTCTTAAGACACATCAACACATCCACTAGAAGTCTCCACTTTCATGATCAAGACCAATTATCTTAGTTAATGTGTTATAGTCTTCACAGATGAAACGCCCAATTTCATCACCGACTACGAACTACATTTTGAGTTTACAAGGAACTTGTGATTTACATCTTCTATGACTAAATCACATACAATGCATCTCATGGACTATGATAATGTCTCATTAGTTCATTTATAAATAGTCTCATATAATTAACAATTTAATTATTTATGACATGCCAATAAATTGGATTTTAGGGCATAAACCCCAACACTTCGCATATTCCTTCGTGGATCTCCTCCAAGATATACTTAGCCTTGCTTTCGTCGACACACTTCAGGTAGGGCATTAAGAAGCCTCTTTTGCATTGGGCATCGTTCAAGAGAGTGAACCTGGCTACTCTTTTTCGGACTTTCCTAGCCTTCTCAACGTCTAGCGGTAGTCGTCCATCTTGAAGGAAAGATAGAATTGGAGTCATCCAGCCACTTTTGCTTTGGGTTACAAAGGTGTGGATCTTTTCAATGCTTGGACGCTTCTACACTTCCATTTTTAAATCTACGCTCATTGATCTTGCTTCTGATGATGCCTGCTTCGCTATCTTCTTTGCTCCCACATTCTGACTTTTAGGGATCTGTATGAACTCTACCCGATCAAATTCTTGGGCAAAATGTCTCGTCAGTCTTAGGTATTTTTGCATTCGCTCTTCCTTTGCCTCGTACTCTTCCTTTGTCTGTCCCACGACCAACTTAGAATCGCTCTGGAGGAGCAAGTTTTTAGCGCATAATGCCTTTTTGATCCTTAGTCTTGTCAGTATTGCTTTGTACTCCACTTTGTTATTGGTGGCGGGGAATTGAAGTTGAACTCCGTATTTGAGCGTATCTCCTTCTGGGGTAATGATAATAACCCTTACTCCGCCCATTTTTTGGGCTGATGACCTGTTAGCCTGGATTGTCCATCTCTCCCCTTCGTCTAGTGCCCCGTCTTCTTCAGGGATTGTGAACTTGGCAATGAAGTCTGCCAGTGCTTGTGCCTTGATGGCTGTTCTGGGGTGGTACTTAATGTCGAATTGTCTAAGTTCAATTTCCCATTGGACCATTCTTCCTGCAGCCTCGAGCTTGCTTATTGATTTCTTTATGGGTTGATCCGTCATTACCAGGATGGGATTCGCCTGGAAGTAGGGGCACAGGTTTCATGAGGCTACAATCAAGGCAAATGCAATCTTCTTGATTCGTGGGTACTTTGTTTCAGCTATCTGGAAAGCTTGACTAGCATAGTAGACCAGGAGTTGTGTTCCATTTTCTTCCTAAATCAAGGCTGCACTCATGGCTGTAGCCAATACTGCTGAGTATAAGTATAGGTCTTCTCCTTCTTTGGACCGGCTTAAGAGAGGTGGATTGCTTAGGTAATGTTTAAGATCCTAGAAGGCCTTCTCGCATTCCTCTGTCCAGATGAACGCTTGCTTCAGAGTCTTGAGGAAAGATAGGCATTTGTCTGTTGCCCTAGAGACGAACTTGTTGAGGGTTGCTATCCTCCCTGTTAGTTTCTGGACTTCCTTCACCGTCTTTGGTGATTCCATCTCTAATATGGCTTTCACCTTTTTCTGGGTTTGCTTTTATCCCCCTTTGGGACAACATGAACCCTAGAAACTTCCCCACACTTGCAAGGGTTCAGCTTCATCTGATATTGTCTAAGAGTAGGGAATGTCTCATCGAGGTCATCCCGGAATGCAGATTCCTCATTTCTCTTGACGAGCATGTCATCTACGCATACTTCTATGTTTCTCCTAATTTGCTTACTGAACATCCTATTGACTGACCTCTGGTAGGTTGCTCTTGCATTTTTTATGCCGAAGGGCATCATCTTGTAATAGTAGAGCCCTTAGCTCTTGATGAAAGCAATTTTCTCCTAGTCTTCTTTTGACATCTTGATCTAGTTGTATCCCGAGAACACGTCAATGAATGTAAAGAGCTTGTGTCCTACAGTGGAATCCACCAACTAGTCTATTCTTGGTAGGGGAAGCTGTCTTTCAGGCAGACTTTGTTTAGGTCTGTGAAGTCTTCACATGTCCTCTACTTCCCATTCTTCTTCTTTACAAGGATGACGTTAGCTAGCCAATCTGGATAATAGACCTCGCAAATGAAGTTTGCTACCAGCAATTTGTTTACCTTGTCTATGATTGCCTGATTTCATTTAAGAGCAAAGACTCGTCGCCTCTACTGGATGGGCTTCTTCTTGGGATCTACATTCAGCTGGTGTAGGATGACCTCAGTGGCTATGCTTGGCATATCCTCGTGAATCCATGCGAAGACATCCAAATTACCCTTAAGGAATTAGACTAATTTCTTCTTCATCTCTTTGCTCAAAGTAGTCTCTATCCTCATGATCTTTGTTGGTTCCCTATCCACCAGCTCCACAGTTTCTAGGGCCTCCACTTTTTCTTCAATTTTCCACGTATGGTTTCCCTTTGTAGCTAACACTGTTTTGTAGCATTCCTTCGTCAGCACTTGATCTCCCTTAACTTCACTCACGCCATTCTCTGTTGGAAACTTTATCTTTAGGCAATAGGTGGACGTGGATACCTTCCAGTGGTTGAGTGTGGGCCTTCCAATTATCTAGTTGTACAAGGAAGGACAGTCTACCACCAGGAAGTCGAGCTAATGAGTCAACTATCGGGGGTAGGCTCCCACTGTGACCGTCAGTGTCACTATGCCTTTGGGATACACTCTATCTTCATTGAAGTTGATGAGGGGGGACTCGTAAGGTCGCAATATTTCAGGCTCTACCTTTAGCTGCTGGAAAGTAGAGAGGTAGATGATGTTCGCAGAGCTATCGTTGTCTACGAGGATCCTTCTAGGTTGAACCCCTCTATCATGAGTATTATGACCAGGGGGTCATCATGTGCTTGCTTTACCATTCTGGCATCTTATTCTAAGAATAGGATGTCCCTGTCCTTCCTTCTTTGCTTTAGGGGAGGTATCCTATGGATGCTGTTTACCTATCTTTGTTGCGCCTTTTTGAGAGATCTGAAAGACCCACCTGTGGATGGTCCCCCTGTGATCGTCTTTATTTCCCTTATCATACTTTGTGGATAGTTGAACGAGTTATCTTCATCCTTCGGAATTGCTTCGTGTTTATCCTTGTTATCATTCCTGGATCTGTTGGAGTCCCCATTCTTCACAAATTTTTGCAACTTCCCTCTCCGAATGAGCTCTTCTATCTGCTCCTTCAGGTCTCTGCAATCTTCTATGTAATGATTGTGATCCTTGTGGAAATGGTAATACTTCTTCTTATCACACACATTAGGGGATGAATGCAACGGCCTTGGCCATTTAAGGTAATGTTCATCCTTAATTTGTGTTTAAAATTTTGTTAATAGGTATAATTAAAGGGGTAAATTTTACCGTCAGAGGGGTTTTATCGCCTTTTCGCTTGTTCCTATCAATGCCTTGACAATCCACTCGTTCTCCTTTTCGTCCTCTTTGATTTTCTCCCTTTTCTTCTCTCTCCCTAGGCTTCTCTTCATCTCTTATTGCTGCTAGGGCATCCTCGGCGTTCATATACTTCTGTGCTTTCAAGAGCATTTTCGCCATTGTCCGAGGAGAGTTCTTCGCGAGTGCGATCACGAACTGTTTAGACTTTAATCCGGTTTTAAAGGTTGTCAACTACACTTTGTCATTTGCTTCATCTACCTTTAAGGTTTCTTTGGAAAAATGCTTCACATATGACCTTAGGGTCTCTCTCTCCCCTTGCCTGATGGTGAGCAGGTGGTCCGTCGGCCTTTTCGGGTGCTATCCACCGACAAAATGGCATAAAAAGGAATTACCCAATTGCTTGAAGCTATCCATGGATGACATGGGTAGCTTAGTGAACCACTCCCGTGCGGCTTCATTGAGAGTGGTGGATAAGGAATGGTTCTTGTCAGGTGGCTGTTGGAGGCCCAGAGTTGTCTTGAAGGTGTTGAGGTGATTTAGAGGGTCTTTTAGACCGTCGAACTGCTCAAGCTGTGGGAGATGGAACTTTGAAGGCATTGGGCACTCTGGGACCGCTGTTGTAAAGGGCGAGTCTGTCCTCCTAACCATCCTTTCTAGGCTTTGATCCATTTTTTCCCGTATCACACTTCTTAGCACATCCATTTCCCTTCTTATCTCCCTGAGGAGGTCTGCGTTCGCTTCCTTAGGAGTAGTTGATTGTCGGTGGTCGTTCCCTCTTTGGTTGTCTCCCTCATCGTTTCAGGGGGTCCTATAACAGTTGTCTCCTTGTTGAAGCTACATCCTCATCTCCTGATTTTGCCTCGTGAGCTTCGCCTCGCTAGCTGTGAGTGTTTGGATTTGCAAGGCTAATGCTATAGAATCTTTCGGTGTGTTGGACTCCATTTGGACTCTAGAGTTGAATGGAACTACGCTTTCGAACCTAAGTACGAAATCGTCATTCCCACAGATGGCACCAAACTGATGATGCTTATATCGTTAGTCGAGTAAATTCGTCCAGATAGGTCAGCATGAACTTCGTCTCTGTACCTGCAAGGGTGAGAATGGAATCCTCTCCCTAAGTGGTCATCAGTGTGGTATCGGCCACGGAGTCTCCAATGGTAAAGTCAATGGCTAGAGTAGGTTTGCAAGAACTAGAGTATTTTTACAAATGTGTATGTGTGTACCTTCTTTTGCTCTGAGATGTGTTTTATATACATTCTCATTCATTCTAGCCATTGTACCTTATTCATGGTTCTATAAGAAGAAGAGCCTATTTATAGGCTCTACCAAGCTTAAGACAAGATACACACAATATTCATTCTTATTACAAGTTTTCTCAATTCTTTGATTAATGTCCAAGCTGTATTTTCTGACTTTATCATTGTAGACTCCATGGCTGGCACCACACTAGTAACCACCTAAGAGAATTCCTATATACAGCCTCTTGCAGGACCTTGGATGAGCTTGTGTTGGAAACCTTCTAGACGAACCTAACTACTGACGATTTCAGCATCATCAATTTGGCACCGTCTGTGGGGATGACAACTTCAGACTTTGTTTAAAATCTTAGTTCCATTTGATTCCAACATCTAGATGGAGTTATACACCACAAGATTCTACAACATTAGCTTTGCAAATATAGACGCATACAGCTAGCGTAGAAGAACTCACTAGTTAGAACTAGGAGATGAGGTTGCAGTTGCAACAAGAAGAAAATTGCTCACCTACGAGGGTTAGGACTAACAAAAGCAATGATGAAGACAATCATAGAAGAGATGACTATTGATGACCAAACTTCTTAGATGAAGTAAATTCAAGTCTCCTCAAGAACATAAGGAAGGAGATGGATGAGTTGAGGAATATGATGAGAGAAAAAACAAACATAAGCTTGGATAGGATGGTTAGAAGGATGGACTCTCCCTTCACTACGAAAATCTTGGAGTGTCCCTTGCCACTGAAGTTCTGTCTTCTGCAGCTCGAATCATTTGACAGTGAAAGACTCATTCACCAGATAACCACCTTCAAGATGACTATGAGTTTACAACAGATTCCAAATGAGATCTTATGTCGCTCTTTTCCTACCACCCTCAAAGGAGCAACGTGAGTGTGGTTCAGCAAATTGGCAACCTTGTCCATCGACAACTTTGAACAGCTAGACAATTCTTTCGTTCGCCACTTCGTTGGTGGACAACGTCAGAAGAGGTTGGTGGATCACCTAATCACCATTAGGCAAGGAGAAAGAGAATCCTTGAGGTCGTACGTGAAACATTTTACCAGAGATGTACCAGAGGTTGATGTAGCTGATGACAAGGTGCAATTAATCACCTTTAAAGCTGGGTTGAAGTCTAGGGAGTTTGTAGTCGCCCTCGTGAAGAGTCCTCCGAAGACAATGGCCAAGATGCTATTGAAAGCCTAGAAGTACATTGTTAGGACATATGTGTTTCACTTGTTTAGAACATATGTCATTCATTATTTATGTAATTGGCTAATCCTTTGTCAAAACGCACTTTACGTGTAATTGGGTAGATTTAGAATAAGGTTAATGCTTCAAGAAACAAGGTTTTAAGATCAAGTGTTAAAGCCATGCAAGTCTGTCCAAGAAACAAGTTGAGAAGTGCTTTTCATTAAAGCTCGATAGCTGGCTCGATAACTGCATCTATCGAGCTTTAAGAAGCTGTTCTAGCCTCGAGGCTCAACAGCTGCTCGACAACACCTCGACACTTGTAGCTGTCGAGATTTAAGAAAAATAGATTCCTAGTTCTATTTTAACTATAATCCGTGGATGTGTCTTTGGGCCTTCTTTTCTCCTAACCCTAGACATATAAAAGGATGATTTTAAGGGCTGTCAAAGTGTGGCAAGTTGCACAAGCATTGAGAATTCCTTGTTCATGCAAATTGTAACTTTAAACGAAGTTCTTGCCCTTGTTCATCTCTTTTGTGAAGAAGTTGCTGTGTCTTTGCACCGTAGGGTTTTGTAACCAAGCATCTTCTTGATCTTCATCGTGTGGATGAATTGAAGAACTTTGCAGCCAACAAATCTTCTCTAGTTAGTGATTGAAGCCACGTACTGGGATCCACACAATTGGTTAGTCACGTACTTGGGAGTTGTGCATTGAAAGGAGAAACTATCACTACAAAACAAGTCCAATTGGGTATTGGGGTAAGGGTTCAACTATAGGTTGGTAAGGTACTTGGGATTCCTTTACTTGTAACTACTTGTTGTGATAATAGTGGAGTTTCAGGAGTGGTGACCTTAAATTCACCCGGTGGGTTTTTGCCATGTAGGTTTTCCCCATTCGTAAACAAATCACCGTGTCATTTATTTTCCGCTACATACTTTAGTTTATTGGTGATTTGTTTGTGCTACCACGCGTTTGCATGTTAATTTGATTAATTAATAAACTTGGCTAATTAATCAATTTAATCCATCACAAGGAGTCAATACGTTTTTGGCGTATCATACATGAATATAGAAGATTGCCTAACTACGATAGGAGAAGAGAGCACGACTAAAGAAAAGGAGAATGCCAGGGAAGACCGAAGAGGATGCAAAAGAGAAAAGAGGGATTGTCAGACCAGCTCTGAGGAAAATAAGCGAAGAGACGATAAAACATCATGGACGATAAAATTTACTCCTCTAGTAATGCCTATTGACAAAATTTTAATGCAGATTTAAGATTATCACCTTAAGTGGCCAGAATCACTTCAATCCTCACTCACTGTATGGGACAAGAGGAAATATTTTCACTTCCATAAGGATCATGACCATTACACTGAAGATTGTAGGGACTTGAAAGAGCAAATAGAAGAACTGATTTGCAAAGGGAAGCTGCAGAAGTTTGTGGAAAAGGGCAAGTTCAACCGATCTAGAGACAATCGCAAGGAGAAGCCTGAGCCTAATTCTAGGGATGAGGAGAATTATCATAATCATCCATAAAACGTGATAGGAGAGATAAAGACGATCACTAGAGGACTGTCCACTGGCAGATCCTTTAAATCCCTCAAGAAGTCACAATAGAGACTAGTAAACACTGTTCACAGGACACCTCCTTTGAAGCAAAGGAGAAAGACGAGTATGGACATCCTGTTTTCAGAAGAAGACACTAGAGGTGTGAAGTAGCCATATGACAACCCCTTGGTCATCATGCTCATGATAGAAGGATTCAACACCAGGTGAGTTCTTATCGACAATGGCAACTCTACTGACATCATCTACCTCTCAGCTTTCCAGCAGCTAAAAGTAGACCCTAAGAGGATGCGGCCATTCGAATCTCCCATCGTTAGTTTCAGTGGAGACCAAGTATACCCTAGAGGGATAGTAACATTGACGGTCACAGTGAAATCACATCCCTTACAATTAACCCAGCAGCTTGACTTCTTAGTGGTAGATTGCCATCACTATACAATGTAATCATTGGAAGGCCTACACTCAACCGTTGGAAAGCTGCAACGTCTACATACTACCTAAGGGTGAAATTCCCAATGGAGTATGGCATAGGTGAGGTAAAAGGAAACCAAGTATTGGCCAGGGAATGCTACCAAGTAGTGCTAGCTGCAAAGGAGAACTATACCTAGATGATCGAGGAGGAGGAGAAAGAGAAGATAAAAGCCTTAGAAATTGTGGAGTTGGTGGATGGAGAGCCAGCGAAGATGACAAAGATTGGGACGAACCTGAGTACTCAGATGAAGGAGGAACTAGTATAGTTCCTTAAGAAAATTTTGGATATCTTCACATGGAGTCACGAAGACATGCCCGACATAGCAGTAGAAGTCATCCAAGCATCGTTTGAATGTCAACTCTGAGAGAAAGCCCATCCAACAAAGGCGATGAGTCTTTGCCCCTAAGTGGAACAAGGCCATTATGGACGAAGTAGATAAGCTAGTCACAACTGATTTCATCCGAGAGGTCTACTATCTAGACTAGCTAGCCAATGTCGTCTTAGTGAAGAAAGAAAACGGGAAGTGGAGCATGTGTGTGGACTTCACTGACCTAAACAGTGCCTGCTCTAAAGACAGTTTCCCATTGCCAAGAATAGACTAGCTTATGGACTCCACTGCAGGACTTAAGCTCCTCACGTTTATGGACACATTTTCGGGCTACGATCATATCAAAATGTCAGAAGAAGACTAGGAGAAGATTGCCATCATCACCAGCCAAGGGTTTTACTGCTACAAGGTGATGCCCTTTGGGCTAAAGAATGTAGGAGCAACTTACTAGAGGTTAGTTAACAAGATGTTCAGTAGATAGATTGGGAGAAATATGGAAGTGTATGTTGATGATATGCTTGTCAAGAGCAAAGACGAAGACATACACCTAGACGACCTTAAGGAAACCTTTGTGACCCTCAGGTAGTACCAAATGAGGTTAACTCATAGCAAGTGTGCCTTTAGGGTCTTGTTAGGAAAATTCCTGGGGTTATGGTGTCCCAACGAGGAATATTGTTGCTCATATTAGGCTAGATTATCCGAAGTTGAGGTCTCTGTCAACATCTAAGGTTAGACCTCCTTCTAGGATGTCAAGTAGTTCTAAAACTACTCATGTTTGTTACCATTGTGGTGCTTCCGGTCACACTCGGCCTAATTGTTTCAAGTTGTTTCCTTATAAGCGAGTGTCAAATAGGTCTCATCCTTTGTCTAAAGGCTCTGTACCTATTCTTGGTGAGTTATTAAAAGCTTTAAGCTTTTTGACTCAATTTCAGGAGAATCTTAATTCTTCTATGTCCTTTAGTAGACATACTAGGACACGTGCCTGTTCATCTTTATGGCTAAAGACTCGTGCTGTGTGGGTGAGAAAGGAGCCTAAGACTTAATTGTCTTTTCTGTTTGTCCTCTGCTTTAATTCTTTCTATCTAAATTTGGACTCTCTTTGCTTGATTTCTTATCTGCTCTTGGAGTCATGCTTTCATGCATTTGCATTTTTTTCTATCTTGCCTTCATGCATCTGCATCTTTCTTTCATGCTTTCATGTTGTTGTCTGTTTTTGTTTGGTTGTTTAGTTTTTATTTTGTGTTGTTTTCAAAATAAAAAAAGAAGAAAAATCAGAAAAATACAAAAACAGTAAGTGTTTGTGTACATCGGTTCTTGTGAATCTTAAAATAGCCATTGAAACAGAGTTTTCTAAACTTTGTATCTCTTGTAGCTTAGATGAGCATTCTTATGCACAACTAAGCAAGTGAGCTTTGTGGCTCTTAGTTTGTGATGAGCAAGGTTAAGTGATCACTTATACTTAACACTCGTATCACTCTTTTTGACAGGTAGGACTAGAAAATCCTAAGAGAAAGGCATAAATAACCATCTCACCACTGTTACCCGCCAATCATGATATGACATCTGTATGCTTCGGCATAGCAAAAGTGTAATGTCAATGACATTTGTATGCTACGGCATAGCAAAAGGGCAATGTCAAAAGCTTAACATAATTGGGTATTTCTTTTCTCTCCTTTATGTACCCATGCATGGTTTGCTTAATAAAAAGAAAATATGCAAAGAAAATAAAAGCAAAAAGAACAAAAATGCTTTAAATATGATTGCAAGTGTGTTTTCTAGGAGATGTGGGAGTTATAGGATATACCTCGAAGGTGATAGTCCCCATCAAACAGTTATGATTGTGTGTGAGTTAAAGTGATTTGCTTATATCTCAAATCATCATAACTTTGAGACACATGCAATCTTGCGATGTTTTCACACACAACATGCAATATTCTTTGCTGATTTTGATATATGTGCAGGTACAATGTGATTTGGCCATCACAAGGTTTACATGCGTTGATGTATGCTCACTAAACTGTCTTGACTTGTTTTTGAAATATAAAATCGGTTAGACTTGTTTTAGTGTGTGAGTGTGTTTTCTTTTTGGGAGCTATATGCTTAACTCATTGTTGTTGAGAGATGATTTTGAGAGTCTTATAGTTGCATGTTTGGTTGCATTCATATTTGTGTTTTTCTCCTATTTGAAAAACTGTTTTTAAGCCATCTTGACACCTTCTCGACACTTCTCGATACCTGGCTTATCTGTCAAGCTCTTCAGTTGCATCTTATTGCAATCTTGACACCTCTCGATAGCTAGATGGATCAATCGAGATACCTCATGTCTCCTCAATAGATTCTCGATAGCTTCTCGATCCATCGAGGTTATTTTCTTCTTGATAGATTCTCGACACCTCTCGATCGATCAAGATACCCTTGCATGCATTTCATTTTTCTTTGTTTTGCATTTTTTTCCTTTGTGTCCATAGTATCTTGTTTTTCTTTTTCTTGCAGGTTTATGGTTCCTTGTTCTCCTCGTTCCCTCTATATCTGTTTTCTATCTATCTCCGGTCAAGTCTTTTGGCTTTTTATACCCTTTGACAATCGTGTCAAAAAGGGGGAGAAATTTGAGAATTGAATGACATTCCTCAGGGGGAGTAATAGACTTAGGGGGAGAACTTCATGTTAGAGGGAAGAAAGTTTTTGTTGTAACTAACTTAGGGAGAGAGTTAGTTTGATACACATTGATATTGATATATTTTTGCGTTGTGTATCTTTTGGTTTTGTAAGCATTTTTACATACATGATGCTTATCAAGTGGTATATGTGATGATGTATGTGTTTCACTCTTTATCTCACATGTGTTGTTTCTTTTCTCTTTTTATACACATGTTTCTTGTTTATTTAACTTGTCATTGTTTTCCACATGGTACCTTGATGTGTTTTGTTTAGTGCCTTTCAGGAAAGACAAGTTAAAGCCAAGTCAAGATTCTGAACCTTCTTTTTGCAGCAACTTCCAAGGTTCAGATCTTTTAGACTAGGCTTATTTATTCTGTAATTTTGAGTAGAATGTATTCTAGGACATTCAATGTACTCTTGTGGTTTTGTCACGGATTGCCAAAGGGGGAATTGTTGGGGACATCTTTTTATGTAATTGGCATATCCTTTGACAAAACGTACTTTACTTGTATTTGGGTAAATCTAAGTAGGTTCAAGATGATCATTACAAGTGGTTAAATTGAAGACATGAAGATTACTCAAGAACTGCTCAAGAATAGTGCAAACTACAGGTCTCGATACCTCCTGGACAGAAGCTCGATCTGTCGAGATTCATTAAAACTTGACAGATGTCCCGATCGATCGAGCTTACGAGTTTCAGACTATAGCCAGCAACGTTTTTATTCTAGAAGGCTATTTGTTTATGGGTTTGTATAATTCTTATTGAACTAGGAAAGCCCAAGGTTTGTGTAAACCTATTTGGAATAGAAGAGCCCATTAAGCTCCTATTTAAAGGAGGTGGAAAAAGAAAAACCTAACCCTAGAGAGCTTCATAAGGTTTTCTTTTTAAAACCCTAGCCTCCTCCTACAGAAGAAAGAGTTCTTGCTGCGTTTCTTGTACGCCTTTGGGTTTTGTGACCAAGCAAAGTCTCTTGCACCAACATTGAAGATCTTATTGGTGTTTCTATGCGAAGCTGCTGCAAATCAACTACAACAATCAAAGGGTTGCTGTGGAGTTAATCACGTACTAGGATTCGTGCAAAGGAGTAAGTTGCTTACTGGGATCCGCGCAATTGGTTAGTCACGTACTTGGGAGCCGTGCATTAAAAGGAGAAATTGTCACTACAGAACAAGTCCAATTGGGTATTGGGGTAAGGGTTTAACTATAGGTTGGTAAGGTACTTGGGATTTCTTTACTTGTAACCGCTTGTTATGATAATAGTGGAATTTCGGGAGTGGTGACCTTAAATTCACCCGGTGGGATTTTTGCCGTGTAGTTTTTCCCCATTCGTAAACAAATCACCGTGTCATTTATTTTCCGCTGCATACTTAGTTTAATTGGTGATTTTTTTTTTGTGCTACCACGCATTTGCATGTTTATTTGATTAATTACTAACTTGGCTAATTAAGCAACTTAATTCATCATAAGGGGTCAATACGTTTTTGGCCTATCATACTTAGCGGTCTCAACCACAATTGTGAGTGCAGCGTTGATTCAAGAAGAAAATAGGGTGCAACTTTCTATTTACTATGTCAGCTAAGCATTCCAAGGAGCTGAGGAAAAATATCCACGCATGGAGAAGATCTTTTTTGCCCTAATCGTCGCTTCACATAAGCTTCGTCCCTACTTCCAAGCAAACCCTATTTTGGTAATGATAGACCAACCAATAAAGAAGGCGATGAACAAGCCTAAAACTGCAGTAAGAATGGTGCAATGAGTAGTCGAGCTAAGCTATTTCGACATCGAATACCATCCTAGAGCTGCAATCAAAGCCCAGGCGTTAGCTGACTTCATCACTGAGTTCACTCTGTCGAACAACAAAAAGTCCCAGAATGATTCAAAGAAATGGATGATCCAAGCAGATGGCCTGTCAGTTCAGAAAAAGAGGAGTTGGCTTTATGATTAACATTCCAAAAGGAGAAATCCTCAAGTATGAGGTACAACTTCAGTTCCCCACCACCAACAGCGAAGCATAATAAGAAGCCATATTGACGGGGCTCAGGATTGGGAAGGCCTTGGGAGCCAAGAACATACTCCTCATAAGTGATTTCGAGCTGTTAATAGGGCAAATAAGGGGAGAGTATGAAGCAAAGGAAGGCAGGATGCAAAAGTACCTTAAGTTGATGAACCAATTGGTCCAAGAATTCGACCAAGTAGACTTCATGCAAGTCCCCTAGAGCTAGAACTCAGAAGCAGACAAGGTAGCAAGGCAGTCATTGTCAAAAGAGGGAACGAGTTTTCCATATTTGAGAGTAGAAGTACAGAAACATCCAAGCATTGAAGAACTCCACACTTAAGCAATTCAAGACCAGAGTGGTTGAATGAGTCCAATCTTCTCTTTCCTCTGACATGGACGACTTCCATCAGACGCAGACGAAGCAAGGAAAATCAAGAAGCGATTAGCCAAGTTCATGATCCTGAATGACATTCTGTATAAAAGGGGCTTTTCCATGCCCTACATGATGTGTATCGAGGAAGACAAAGTTAAATACATTCTGGAGGAGGTCCACGAGGGAATATGCAGGGACCACACAGGCCTGAGGTCCTTGGTAAGAAAAATTATTAGAACAGGTTATTTCTGGCCCACCATGCAGAAGGACGTAAGGGAAGTCGTTGAAAGATAAGACAAATGCAAGAGGTTTGGGAACGTTCAATGTGTCCCAAGAGAAAAGATGACGGCCATAACCTCTCCATGGCCATTTGCTCAAGAGAAGGGCTTATACTACTCGCCTTTGTTTGATATGTGGGGATAGACATCATGGGCCCTTTACCCCAAGGTAAAAAGCAGGTAAAGTTTTTGTTGATTGCAATTGACTATTTCACTAAATGGGTGGAAGCAGAAGCACTATCAACAATCACAGGGGCGAAAATCCAGAGCTTTGTGTGAAGAAACATAGTTTGTAGGTTTAGCATACTAAGGACGATCATATCGGACAATAGTCGTCAGTTCGACAACCAGGAATTTAGGACCTTTTGTTCAAGACTCGAAATCAAGAACCAGTTCTCTTCACCAGGACACCCACAAGCCAACGGGCAGACAAAAGTGATGAATTGAAAATTCCTGAAGATCATCAAATTCGATTGGAGGGGGCAAAGGGTGCATGGCCAGAGGAATTACCAAATGTCCTATATGGGCCTATAGAACCACCGCTAGAACCCCAGTTGGAAAGATGCCATTCAGACTCACCTATGGCACTAAAGAAGTGATATCAGTCAAGATAGGAATCACCAGCATGAAAAGAGAATTCTTTCAAGAAGGCAGCAATGACGATTAACTAAAGGTCAACTTGGACTGCTTGGACGAAACAAGGGAAGAAGCATCTCAGAAAGTGGCCAAGTACCAGCAAAAGATGACTAAATATTACAACAAGAGAGTAAAGCTCAGAAGACTCTACACAGGACCCCTCGTTCTACACAGGATCACACCGGCAACAAAGGACTCAACACAAGGAAAGCTCAGACCAACATGGGAAGGGCCTTACAAGATCGTTCACTACTCGAGACAAGGAAACTACCACCTAGAATCGATGAACGGGAAAAGACTTCCAAGTCCATGGAACATCGAGCATTTGAAGAGGTATCATCAATAAAGACAAATCATTATTGTAACCATGAAATTAATCTCCTCATTCAAAAATATAGCAATAAAAGTACTATATGCGAATATTCTTGCAAATTGTGTATAAGTACGTGGTGGGACAAAGAAAATGAAAGTGATAAAATTCCTTAAATGGACTGATGAAGCTAAATGATAAAATTCCTTAAATGGATGTAAATCACCTATAAATGGCTAAGTGATAAAATCCCTTAAATGGATGTAAATCACCTAAAAGAAAAGCTAAGTGGTACAACCCCTAAAAAGATATGGATCACTCTCATGAGGCTAAGGGAGGCAAACCATATGGTAAAGGTCAAATAGAAAACAAAAGGTTCGCGTAGCAATTTATAGAAGATGGTCATCATAGGTAAAACAAACAAACAAACACATGATATATATAATTGTAAAGTGAAAGGAAATTGTTCCAAGGTTATCCTCTAAAGCCCAAAAACACACTGGGCACTAAAGTAAACAAAAAAAAAGGGGAGAAAGAAAGAAATGCGTTCAGGTCGTAGCCTTATCCCCTCCAACTGCGTTAGTAGGAGCACCCTCAGGATTAGCAGTATCTTCCTCTAGAACGTTCTTTCGATAGCAGCAACAGCTTGGCTAGCCTCCTCAGCCTCCATCTCCTTGTCCACTTTCTCGAAGTCCAGGTCTTCCAAGTTGACTCCAGAGGGGTGCTTGACCAAATATCGCCTAAGGAGTTCAAAACCTTTATAATACCTACTAAAGAGCACTGTATTGTACTCTTCAGTCAGTTCAAAGGCTTGAATAGTCTTGGAAGCCATGGTCTTAACCTTCTGATTTGTAGCTTGAAGTTGCTCAACTTTTTGCACCGTCAATTGCTTCTCGACCCAGAGCTTGTAAGCCAGGACCTTGGCGCTCTCCTTGGCAGAGTTAGCTTTGTCCATAGTAGAGATGAGGTCCCTCCTCAACTTGGCGCTTTCAACCTTCAAAGCCTCTACTTTAGACCCTGCCACCACTGCCTTTTCCTCATGGCTCAGGTACTCAAAATTAATATGGATTGTTTCTCCCAGCACCTGAAACTCATAAGAAAAGAAGGGTTACAAACATAAAAAACAATTCAACTTCACATGTTATACAATCTAATGAAAAAAAGATATCATCTGGACGAGCTTGTGGATGTGGCGATTCACAACCTTATGAGAAGGGACACCAGAAAGCACTCCGAGGTTCTCAATGGTGACAGCATTATGGGCCCTCACCAAGGCCAGTCCAGCGTCATCCCAGACACTAGATTTTTGGTAACCCACTTTCTCTTTGCCTTTTGCAGTTGTCTTCTACCTTTTAGGATGAGGAGTAATCTCTTCCAATGAGGTAGTGGGAGAGGCAGTCTTCGTGGCTTCAAGGATGGAGGTGGCCGAAGTGATCGGAGTCCCCTTCTTAATGACTCACACCACTTTCTTCCTTTGGCTCAAAAAAGGCTCGTTCTTCTTGGCCTTCGACTTGGCATACAATTCTTGATTGAATTTGGTTGTCATCTCTACATGACAGAAAGAGGCAAAAGTTCAATAAAAGGAGAAGAAAAAAGACAGAAGAAAACTCAACCAAACCAAACTCACTTTTTTCTTCAATCACAATAGCACATAGGATGAAGGGAGAAGGTTTCAAACCAAGGAAGTGATGAGTTAAAGTTCTAGGATTGATGAGGTCATCGAAGTTGTCAATCCTCTTCACATACTGAGTGGTTGCCTGAATGTGCTCCTTGTATCTACTCCTGAGGGGTGATCCTTAACTGCGAAAACACAACAAGTAAAGGTTAGTAACGAATCAAATTAAAGAGAAAAAAGAACTAACAAGAAATAAGCAAAGAACAGTGCACCTAGCCTTGACGTCCTCCTCCAATGAAGCAATCTGGGAACTTTACCCTTGAAGTCGTCAAAAAAAGTCTCCTATATTCACTGGAAAGATGAAGGAAGATCTGTGATGATCCTCGCCTTCCTGTCCTAGGGCACAAGCTCGTAGTACTCATATTCATTGGACTCCTTCAAATGATACAAGTGAACAGACTCGTCCAACCTGATCATATCCCCCCCCCTAATGACGACCATCCAGATCTCCATACAGCTAATAACTATCCTCCACGAGTTTGGCATAAGTTGCCCAAGAGATGAAATGGTTTAGGAGTTCCATGATAAATGGATGGACGGGAAACCTAAAGCCACATTGGAAAGTAGCCTCATAAAAGCATACTTCTCCAGGAGAGAAAGCACATATACCTAAACCTAAAGAGGGTGTTAACATCTAAAGCACACTCCTCCTTGAGGGCATGAAAAGGCCTAATCTCCCTTTGAATAGACAATGAAGGATCGGAGGCAGCAGTATCCACCTCTGCCTTGACGGGGTTATCACTAGACGATAACCCAGTCTTAAGCTCACTAGACCTCACCTCTGACACCTTTTCCTTCTCACCAACCCCAAACCAATTTAGAGATTAATGTAGCAAAGGGTACAAATCAGTCAACACAAAACCTAAGCTACTATCCCTAGACACAAAGCCCTGGAAAGCAATGGGTGCTAGAAGAATCTTAAGATGCCCCTAAGCGAGCAAAGAAGAATGAGACAAAAGGACAAAGTTGCCTAACCTCAAAGTTTTCTTCCACGAAATCGAATACAAATTTCTATTCCTAAGTAGAAAAGGAAAGGCAAATAAACTTTTCTATAAAAGGAAAAAGAAAAAGGAAGAGAAAGGCAAATAAACTTTGCTATAACAGATCTGATTTTTCTGTTATAAAAAAACCATTTTTATCCCTCACAAAGCAGATCTGATCTTTTACAAAACTCAAAACCATTTTTTTTTGTCTTATATAAATAGATCTAAAATTTTTAACAAACCAAAAGACTTTGTTTTATTAAATAAAAACAGATTTGAATTTTCCCTTCAAAAACCATTCTTTTAACACATACAAAAACAAATTTGATTTTTTTAAAAAGTTAAAATCAAAATCAATTTTTTTAATCATTATAAAAGATTTGAATTTTTAAATGAAAAAAGAGGATACATTCATAAATGAATTTGTGTGGTTTAGTTTATTTCACATGCTCAACATATCATTCATAAAATGCATGGTACATTGGTCACAAGAGTCTAGAAGATCAGACTCTGTTTGAGCGGAATGGGTGCCTAAAACCTTCCCATTCCGTAACCTAGCCTCTGAATTTAGTGTCTTTGGATAGGTAGACCTAGGTCTTATCTTTGCTTTTTATTTTGGGCAGGTCGTAACTAGGACAAAAAGCCATGTATTATTTGGTAGTTTGTAACTAGGACCCAAAGCCATGTAACATTCAAATTTCTAAACATGTATCTTGTTTATTCAATCAATGAATCAAAGCAATTCAGTCATGTATTTGTATTGTATTTTTTCTTTATTTTTTTTTGTATAAAAAAAATAAGTGGCAACTCCACACCACTTACCCAAAACGAGAGGTGCCCTAAAAAGCACACCACAAAATTTTTTCTTTTTTGAGAGGCACTCTTTTGGCGAGGTTTCTCACAATGGCAACTCCGCTGGAGATGTCGAGGGCTAAGCTTCGTATTAAACTTAAGTAACCAAATGTGTACCATTGTTTTGCATGGTCTTGCATGATATAGTTGTTTGCTTATGTTTGATGGGATGTTGTATGATATTTTGGTGTATGGTCTTTGTTGTATGTATTGTTTGTTAAAACCTTTCCCTAACTGTCATAGTGTGTGCCATTCAAACAACACTGTATGCACCCTTTTTCAACAATTTTGTGGTGGTAGTAACCATGGATCACCGATCTTCATTAGATTTGGGTATCTAGTGGTGAACTCACCAACTTATAGCCTAAAGTCACTGGATCATTTCCTGTTGACTGTAAAGGACAAACCATGCTGTTTGGACCAACACAATGTTAATTACATTACAAGTTGGGAGGTGTAACGTCCTAGCTATGGGAAACAATGAAACAACAAACCCACCCTAAAAAGTAATGACTTAGAACCTATCCTTAGGTCACTCCCGATTAAAATTGCATTGCATATTGCGTGTGTTTGATTTGGTTGATTGGTGGATGTGGATGGGGTCTTAGCTTTGATTAACCCAAACAAGCCTGTCATTAGGGGAAAGTTTGGTCAAGATCTGAAGGAAGGCTACAAATAGAACCTAAGCCTGACACTCAAGCCAGTAGCTCCAGTTCCAAGCCCGTCACTCCCATCACCATACTGAAGTTGTCAAGCATAGAAGAAACTCTGCTTTTGCAACATCACAATCCCACATCCGACCTACAAGATACTTCAATCCCCAACCAAATCACCTAACATCTACAAATGGGGGGAGACACTTCAAACCCCAATCAAATTACCAAGCACCAACATATGGGGGGAGACACTTCAAACCCCAATCAAATTACCAAACACCAACATATGGGGGGAGACACTTCAAACCCCAATCAAATTACCAAACACCAACATATGGGGGGAGACACTTCAAACGCTAATCAAGTAACCTAACACCCACAAAAGGGGGGAGACACTTCAAACCCCAAGATACCGATCCCAATAACCCAACAAAAATTGCCCATATTACAAAAGGGGGAGACACTTCAAACCCCCGCATTTGGAGACAGACAACCGAAAGCCAAAACCTACTGAGATTTCAACCTTTTGGATCATAAGATCAAGCCCATCAAGCCCAAGGAAGATTCAACCCTAATGAGCCAAGAAAGAATTGAAGATGTTCTTAACTCCATCCTGGAAGGTCAAAAGAAGATAAATGAAGAGCTAGCCCAAATCTCCTAGATAGCCAACTTTGCACTACAAGTCAGCTTAGCCAATCGATCTATGCTTTCTACCTTATGCAAGGATAATTCACTAAAACTCGAAGAGATTCCACACTTCAATTTCTAAAGAAAAGAGCTAGGGATTTCAACAAGATGTCTTTCCAACTATCCTCTCCAATCAACAAGAACATGTCAATGGACTCAATCCCTAAAGAGGTAGTGCCTTGCCACATCAGTAATAGTGCAGTCAAATCATCAACTATCAACTCTAGGCTTCACAGAAAGTTCAATGAACTCCACATGCCTATGAGCTAATTGTTTGAAAAGGTTAAACTTGAAGGGCATCTTGGCCCATTTGAACCTCGACCTCCTCCAAGCCCACTACCTAAAGGTTACAAGTCACATGAGTTTTGCAAATATCATCAAGAACCTGGCCATCAGACAGAAAAATGTATCAATCTGCGACATGGCATTCAAAATCTGATTGACCAACAAGTCGTTACTCCGCCATCATCAGCTAGTCACCCCTGCCAAGAACATTGTTTCAATCCTTATTGAGTTTATCTCTGATAGTATTTCTATTCTTGTTAAGTCTATTTGTGATAGTTTTCTAGTTGAGTCTGTTTTAGTTGAGTCTATTAAGTTTGTTGAGTCTGTCGACAACTCTTTTCCTTTTAATATGATTTCTGATTCTGCTTATTTGTTGGCTTTGAATGTTTTTATTTCTGAAATTTGTAAAGAAACTCTTAATAATAAGGAATTAAAACATGGATACCTAGAACCTATAAAAGATGAAACCCAACCCATTAACCTGGGAAATGAGGATGAGCCCAAAATAATCCAAGTGGGCAATACCCTAACCACTTCAATGAACGATGCATTAGTAACACTACTGACAGAGCTTAAAGAGATCTTTGCCTGGTCATATGAAGACATTCTTGGGATTGATATAGATATAGTATAGCAATGCATTCCAACAGATCCAACCATGAAGCCAGTTAAGCAAAAGTAAAGAAGAATGAAGCCAGAGTGGACTCTCAAGATCAAGTAAGAAGAGGAGAAACAGTACAATTATGGATTCCTAAGAGTGGTCAACTATCTAGAGTGGTTAGCTAATGTGGTTCTGATACCAAAGAAAGATGGGAAGGTCAGGATGTGTGTAGAATTTCGAGATCTGAACAAGGCCAACCCGAATGATGATTTCCCTTTGTCTCACATTGACGTCCTGGTTGACAACACCACGAGTCATGCTTTGCTATCGTTTATGGATGGGTTTTTAGGATACAACTAGATTAAGATTGCTCCAGAAGATATGGAGAAAACCTCCTTTATTACACCATGGGGGACATATTGTTATAAGGTCATGCCAATTGGCCTTAAAAATGCCGGTGCTAGTTACCAATGTGCAGCCACCACTTTGTTGCATGATTTAATCCATAAAGAAGTAGAAGTTTATGTTGATGACATGATAGTGAAGTCCAAAGACCGTGAAGGGCACATACTAGCTTTGAGGAAGTTCTTTGAAAGAATCCGGTTATACAAGTTACGATTGAATCCTAAGAAATGCATTTTCGGAGTCACATCCAGAAAAATGTTAGGGTTTATGGTAAGCCAAAGAGGAATAGAAGATGATCCTGACAAAATAAAGGCAATTGTAGAAATGAAACCTCCAAGAATTGAAAAGGAGATTCGAGGATTTCTAGGGAGGATACAATACATCAGCAGGTTCATAGCCCAGCTCACCATGATTTGTGAACCAATCTACTTAAGAAGGAATTCCCTACAGTGTGGAATGAACAATGTCAAGAAGCCTTTGAGAAGATCAAGAATTATCTAATGAAACCGCCAATACTTGTCCCATCAGTACCCAAAAAGCCATTGTTATTGTATCTCACCTCTACAGATATAGCAATAGGGGCTCTACTTGGTCAATACCTAGAGGAAACTAGAAAGGAGAATGTGATTTACTACATCAGCAAGAAGATGTTGCCTTACGAAGAAAAGTACTCACCTTTAGAGAAGAAATGTGTAGCACTTGTTTGGGCAACCCGCAAACTTAGACATTATATGCTTGCTTACAAGGTTTTGTTAATTGTAAGAATGGATCCTTTGAAGTACTTAATGGAAAAACCCATGCAAGATGGGAATATTGCTAATTGGGTCTTGCTTTTGTTAGAATTTGATATTAAGTATGTGACTCAGAAATCTGTGAAAGGGAGAGCAATTGCCGTTCACTTAGACCATTCTTCACTAGAAGAAGCGGAGGAGGTCTAAGGGGACTTTTCAGATGAAGATATCATGGAGATTGAGGTAGAATCATAGAAGATGTATTTTGATGGAGCAAAAAATCAAAACTGAAGTGGAGTTGGTGTTCTCTTAATTTCACCAAAAGGGACACCCATTTTCCGGGAGGCGTAACTTTCCCACCACCAACAATGCCACAGAATATGAAGCTTGCATTATGGGTCTACAAGCACTCTTAGACCTAGGAGTGAAGGAGTTGGAGGTATACGGAGATTCAACTCTAGTAATCTCTCAGATTCAGAATAAATGGAAGATTAAAGAAGAAAGGCTTATGCCTTATCACGAATGTCTTTAGAAATGAGCATCAAAATTCAGCAAGATCCAATACCAATATGTGCCAAGGATGCAGAATCAAATTGCAGATACTATAGTAACCATGGCATCCATAACGAATGGGCCAAAAGAAGATGAAGCCAGACCGATAGTGTTGGAACAAAAAGAAGAGCCAGTCTACTGCATGACAATAAAAGAAGATGAGGGAAAGAATGAGAAAGGTGAATGGTATTCAGACATCCTATATTACCTCAAGGATGGGACATACCCACCATCTGTAGACAAGAATGACCAATTGACCATTCGAAGGTTGTCTACTTATTACATTATTTGTGGTGAAAGACTTTACAGAAGATCATATGATGGAATTCATCTCCTTTGTGTAACCACTAAGGAAGAACAGCAAATAATTGAAGAGGTTCATGAATCAAGTTATGTGCCACATATGAATGCACTCATGTTGTCAAGGAAGATAATGAGACAAGGCTATTATTGGACCACTATGGAAGCCGACTGTGCGGCTCATGTTTGAAAATGTCATCAATGCCAATTCCATGGAGATCTAAAACATATACCACCCATGCCATTACATACTATGACGTCACTATGGCCCTTCTCTACATGGGGGATAGACATTATGGGGAAGATTCATTCGACTGCATCCAATGGCTATGAATTCGTACTTGTTGCTATAGACTGTTGGGATGTGTGTCCTTAAATCTTATTGTATGATTCTATTTATGACATTATGTATGACTTAATATTGTAATTAATAAAGTTTTTTTATTATAATATAAAATAATGGTAACATGAATATTAGATATTATCATATAGTCCATGAGATGCATAGTATGTGATTTATGTGAAAAGTTACAGAAGATATAAATCACAAGTTCTTTGTAAATTCAGAATTATAGTTCGTAGTCGGTGATGAAATTGGGCATTTCATCTGCGAAGACTATAACATATCAATTAAGATGATTTGTCTTAATTATGGAAGTGGAGGCTTCTAGTTGATGTGTTGATATGTTTTAAGAGTTAAAACATATTGAATTGGAATGTTGTGAGATTTATTATTCTCCTAACGACTGTCAAATGAATAATAAATCTCACGACTTCTATTTACATAAACTTTTAATCCTGAAAGGATAATGGACCTGATCATGAAGTAGGTTGCTTTGATATATCATGAGTGAGATATAAAGTCAGGAGTGTTGGGTAGCCATATTTCAAGATGGAATTCAAAGTCTCTTAACGGAGATACAAAATATTCCCTTGAGATAAGTTTCATGGGTTTGGTTGTTTAAAGTGTTAGGTCTAACCACTTTAGTAAGGATTTACTAAAGTATATATTTATGAAATTGGATTTCATAAATATATGATTAATAGCATAGAGGATTAAACTGGGTACTCAAGGATTAAGATGTAGTAATCTACAAAGTGACAGTCTACATTCATGACTTTGTATTACTGCGAATATTTTATGAAGGGGTTGCATGTATAATAAAGTCTTGGGATATAATTTATAAATATGGCCTAGAGTGCAACTATACTTATATAGTGGTATGAAATATAGTTAATGGTAACTTTGAACATGTCAAGAGTTGACAGAAAGGCCCAAGGTCCATTGGAGCTAATGTCTTATTGGTCCCTTTTTGTCTCATTTCAAGCCACACACTAAAGCCCAATTGGAAAGGCCCAAAAAGCTAGCCCAATTAGAATCAGTTATAAGGAGAGAAACATACAAAATTTTGAAAAAATGAATATGAAATGGTGTGTGTGTGAGTGTGAGACACTCTTTTATTCTCCTTTTGAAAACTGATTGAGAGATCACACTTCTTGGGCATAAAGTGGAATTGGAGTGAAGATTAAAAGTTTTCCTGAGTACTTCTGATCTTTTTTTTGAATTTCACTGCACCAAGATACGTTCTCTTGTTCTTATATTCAGAAACTTGCATAGTACATGTTAATAATTGCGAATAAAGTACATCCATTAATTTTCCGCTGCTTATGTTTTGTATGCGATGCAAACATGTATTTACCCAACATAGACTACTTCACAAAATGGGTAAAAGTTGCTTCATACAAAGTCCTGAATTCAAAGAAAGTTGCTCAATTCATTTAGACCAACATCATCTACATATA
This sequence comes from Castanea sativa, assembly GCF_040712315.1. Taxonomy (NCBI): domain Eukaryota; kingdom Viridiplantae; phylum Streptophyta; class Magnoliopsida; order Fagales; family Fagaceae; genus Castanea; species Castanea sativa. The sequence goes on from NC_134013.1 coordinate 38,105,823, forward strand.
TGGGGTACCACATGATATTATCTTTAACAATAGGTTACATTTCAAAGGAGAAATAGAGAAGTTACTGCAACAGTTCAACATTTGGCACCACACGTCTTTGATGGAAATATGCATATACGCAGTGGAAAAATAACGGATCTACTTCATTCGTAAATGTTAACATGCACTATGTAAGTTTCAGAATTTGAGAATAAGAGAGTGTATCTTGGAGCGGAAAATTTCAAAACCGAAGATCAGAAGTACTTGGGAACACTTTCAATCTTCACTCCAATTTCACTAAAGCCCAAGATGTGTGGTCTCTCAATCAGTTTTCAAAGAGAGAACGTCAAAGTGTCTAACACTTACATACACACCACTTCACAATGATGTTCTTGCAATTCTCTATAGAAAATTCTGTATGTTTCTCCTTTTGTATCTAATTGGGCTAGCCTTTTGGGCATTTCTAATTAGGCTTAAGTGTGTGGCTTGGAGTGGGACCAAAAAGGACCAATAAGACACTAGCTCCAATGGGCCTTGGACTTTTCTGTCAACTCTTGACAAGTCCAAAGTTACCATTAACTATATTTAATACCACTATATAAATATAGTTGCACTCTAGGCCTTATTTATAAATTATATCTCAAGACTTTATTATACATGCAACCCCTTTATAAAATATTTGTAGTAATACAAAGTCATGAAAGAAGACTGTCACTTTGTAGATCACTACATCTTAATTCATTGAGTACCCGATTTAATCATTTAAAATTATTCATCATATATATTTATGAAATCCAGTTTCATAAATATATACTCTAGTAACTATTTACTAAAGTAGTTAGGCCTAACATTCTGAATAACGAACCCATTAAACTTATCTCAAGGGAACATTTTGTATCTCCGTTAAGAGACTATGAATTCCATCTTAAGAATATATGTTCCATTAACACTAAATGTGGTTGCCCAACATATTGAGGTTTTGATCGTAACTTTAGATCTCACTCCTGATATATCAAAGCAACCTACACTTCATGATCAAGTCCATTATCCTCTCAGGATTTAGAGCTCATGTAAATATAAGTCGTGAGTTTATTATTCAATTGACAGTCGTTAGGAGAATAATAAATCTCACACCGGTTCAGTTCAATATGTTTTAACTCTTAAAACATATCAACTAGAAATCTACATTTCCATGATCAAGGCAAATCATTTTAGTTGATATGTTATAGTCTTCGCAGATGAAATGCCCAATTTCCTCACCGACTACGAACTACAATTCTGAGTTTAAAAAAACTTGTGATTTATATTTTCTGTGACTTTTCACATAAATCACATACTATGCATCTCATGGACTATATGATAATGTCTCAATATTCATGTTACCATTATTTTAGATAATAGTAAAACAATTTTATTAATCACAACATTAAGTCATACATAATGTCATACATAATAACATACATAGCATCATACAATAGAATTTAAGGGCACTAATCCTAACAATCTCCCACTTGCCCTAAAGAATCTTGTGCACTAATCTAACTCCCATCTCCTACAAATGTGACTCGAAAGTCCTTTGGGGCAAGACTTTGGTAAAGGGATCCACTAGATTCTTTGCACCATCAATCTTTGCTACAACCTCATCTCCACGAGCAACAATGTCTCAAATGATGTGATACTTTCTCTCAATGTGCTTTCCTTTCTTGTGATTCCTTGGATTCTTGGATTATGCAACCGCTTCACTATTGTCGCAGAACAATGTAATAGGAACTTGCTCAATTCACATGATCCCAAGATCAGAAAGGAATTTCTTGAGCCAAACAGCCTCCTTTGCTTAACAATCCTCCAACTTATGGCTCCACAATACAAGATTGCTTAACATGGTGGAGTCCACAATATAAGATTGCTTAACACTCCTCTAACTTATGGCTCCACCTCCCAAGGTGAATACACAACCTGACGTGGATTTTCTAAAATCTAGATTCGACTGAAAATTTGAATCTGTATAGCCAATGAGAATCAAATCCTCACAACGGTAAACAAGCATATAATATCTAATTCTTCGTAGATACTTGAGAATATGCTTTACAGCTTGCCAATGTTTAGGTCCTAGATTTGATTGATACCGGCTGACCATGCCAACTGAATAACATGAAGGAAATATCAAAGTGCGCAGCAGAAAAAATAACATATCTACTTCATTCATAAAAAGTTAACATGCACGATATAAGTTTCAGAATTTGAGAACAAGAGAGTGTACCTTGGAGTGGTGAATTTCAAAAATGAAGATCAAAATCACTTGGGAACATTTTCAATCTTCACTCCAATTCCACTAACGCCCAAGTTGTGTGGTCTCTCAATCAGTTCCAAAGGGAGAATGTCAAAGTGTCTAACACTTTCATGCAACACTTCACAATAGTTCTTACAAAAATCTCTACAGAAAATTTTGTATGTTTCTTCTTTTGTGTCTAACCGATTATCTAATTGGGCTAGCCTTTTAGGCCTTTCCAATTGGGTTTAAGTGTGTGGCTTGGAGTGGGACCAAAAGGGACCAATAAGACACTAGCTCCAATGGGTCTTGGACTTTTTTGTCAACTCTTGACAAGTTCAAAGTTACCATTAACTATATTTAATACCATTATATAAATATAGTTGCACTCTAGGCCTTATCTATAAGTTATATCCCAAGACTTTATTGTACATGCAACCCCTTCATAAAATATTTGTAGTAATAGAAAGTCATGAAAAAATACTGTCACTTTGTAGATTACTACATCTTAATTCATTGAGTACCCAGTTTAATCATTTAAAATTATTCATTATATATATTTATGAAATCCAATTCCATAAATATATATATACTTTAGTAACTCCTTACTAAAGTGGTTAGGCCTAACTCTCTGAATAAAAATCCCATTAAACTTATCTCAAGGGAATATTTTGTATCTCTGTTAAGAGACTATGAATTCCATTTTGAGAATATATGTTTCATCAACACTAAATGTGGTTGCCCAACATATTGAGATTTTGACCGTTACTCTAGATCTCACTCCTGATATATCAAAGCAACCTACACCTCATGATCACGTCCATTATTCTCTCAGGATTAAGAGTTTATGCAAATATAAGTCGTGAGTTTATTATTCATATGATAGTCGTTGGAAGAATAATAAATCTCACACGGTCCAGTTCAATATGTTTTAACTCTTAAAACATATCAACATACCAACTAGAAATCTCCATTTCCATGATCAAGACAAATCATCTTAGTTGATATGTTATAGTCTTCGCAGATGAAATGCCAAATTTTCATCACTAACTACGAACTACATTTTGAGTTTACAAGTAACTTGTGATTTATATCTTCTGTGACTAAATCACATACAATGCATCTCATGGACTATATGATAATGTCACAATATTCATGTTACCATTATTTTTAGATAATAATAATAAAACAACTTTATTAATCACAACATTAAATCATACATAATGTCATAAATAATAACATACATAGCATCATATAATAGGATTTAAGGGCACTAATCCTAGCATAACAAATATCCGGTCTAGTATAAAGCATGGCATACATGAGACTTCCCATAATAAAAGCATAGGGAACTTGTCTCATAATATTTTCTTCCTCTTGAGTCTTAGGCCTTTGGTCATTAGACAGAGGAACTCCATGTCTAAAAGGAAGTAATCCTTTCTTGGAGTTTTGCATGCTAAACCGTTCTAGAACCTTATCTATATATCCAGCTTGTGACAAAATTAACATCTTATTCTTTCGATCTCGCCAAAGCTTGATCCCTAGAATATAGTTAGCTTCGCCCAAGTCTTTCATATCAAATTGGCTTGACAACCAAACTGTTACTGATGACATTACCCCTACATCATTTCCAATGAGTAGAATATCATCAATGTAAAGCACTAGGAACATTACTATTTTATGTCTATGCCTTTTGTACACACATGGTTCATCAAGATTTTGTTCAAAACCAAATGATTTGATTGCCTGATCAAATCTGATGTTCCATGACGCAGATGCTTGCTTAAGTCCATAAATGGACATTTTCAACTTGCATACCATATGCTCTTGGTTCTTTGCTATGAAACCTTCCGGTTGCAACATGTAGATTTCTTCTTCAAGATTGCCATTAAGAAATGCAGTCTTGATATCCATTTGCCAAATCTCATAATCATAATGAGCAACAATGGATAAGAGAATTCTGATAGATTTAAGCAAGGCTACTGGCAAAAAAGTTTCATCATAGTCAATGCCTTCTTTTTGTGCATACCCTTTCACCACTAGTCTTGCTTTAAAGGTTTCAACATTTCCATCTATCCCTCTCTTCCTTTTGTAAACCCATTTGCAACCAACAGGCTTAATGCCATTAAGCGCCTTTACAAGATCCCATACATGATTGGAATACATACAATCCAATTCAGCTTTCATAGCTTGGACCCAATGATGTGCATCTATATCATATATTGCCTCCTCATAAGTGTAGGGATCTGATTCAACCTCTTCTGAGATAGCTTCATAAGTTGCTCCCAAACCTATAAATCTCACAAGAGGCCGAACAATTCTCCCACTATGACGAGGCACCTGTGTACTTGACATCTCATGAGTAGTATCTTGTGGTGTATTCAATACAACCATATCATCCATAGTTTCATACATTGGTTGTTTAACTATAGGTTCATTCATTTCAGCCAACACAACTATACTTCTAGGAGTAAAATTATTCATATAGTCATTTTCCAAGAATTTGGCATTTGTGCTAACAAACACTTTTATTATCCTTATGACTATAGAATAAACCTCCAACTGTTATTTTTGGATACCCTACAAAGAAAACCACTTCTTTTTTATACTGTAACTTGTCAAACTTCCCTTTTAACACATGTGCTGGACAACCCCAAATATGGAGATGTCTCATACTAGGCTTACGCCCATTCCACAACTCTACAGGTGTTTTAGGAACAGACTTCGTAGGTACTAAATTTAGAAGATACATTGCAATACTTAAGGCATATCCCCAAAAGGAAATTGGTAGAGTCGAATAACTCATCATGGATCTAACCATATCTAAAAGAGTCCTATTCCTTCTTTCTGCTACACCATTTTGTTGTGGAGTTTCAGGTGCAGTCAACTGGGATATAATCCCATTTTCAGTCAAGAAATCCTTGAAATTTCCAAGAATGTATTCGCCACCTCTATTAGATCGAATGGCTTTTATATGTCTACCCAATTGATTTTCAACTTCAGCCCTAAACTCTTTGAACTTTTCAAAAGCTTCGGACTTCCATTTCATTAGGTACACATAACCAAATCTAGAGTAATCATCAGTGAAAGTAATGAAATACTCATAACCACCTCTTGCTTGGATTGACATAGAACCACATACATCTAAATGTACTAGTTCTAGCAAATCTTGGGCTCTTCTACCTTTAGCATTAAAAGGTCGTTTGGTCATTTTACCTTCCAAACAAGATTCACAAATTGGAAATTCATCAAAGTCCATGGGCCCTAAGAGTCCATCTTTGATAGGTCTTCAAATTATGTTTGAATTAATATGACCTAAATGCAAGTACCAAAGATATGCTTCACTAGTAGAAGCAAACTTTCTCTTTAATGATTTTACATGAGAATTATTATCTAATTTAGAATTATATAATTTATGCTTATTAGGAGTTAAAATATAAAGACCATCAATAGTATTGCCAGAGCAGATAAACACTTTACCCTTCTTTATTACAACATTGTCTTTAAGGATAACATAATATCCATCTTTACCTAAATAAGTTGCAGAAATTAAATTCCTACGAACATTAGGTACGAATAGACAATCTTTCAATATTAAAACCCTACACTCAAAGCACAAATTAACAACACCAACAGCTACAACAGGAATCCTGGTCTCATCAGCTAAAGTAAGAAACAATTCCCCTTCATTCAGCTTTCTGGTCTCTTGAAACCCCTGCAAAGAATTGTAGATATGATTAGTACAACCTGAATCCACACACTAGGAATCCATGGGATTCTGTACCAAACATATTTCAAGAAGACAGGAACTTTTCATACCCTTGTTCTTGGCAGCTTTAAACTTTGGACAATTCCTCTTCCAATGTCCTTTCTCACCACAATCGAAACACTTTCCTTTGGTTTTCTTTCCTTTGTCAGCAACCCCTAAGGCAATTTGCTACCCTCTTGCTTAGTGAAGTCCTTCTTCTTCTTACCCTTGCCTTTCGACTTAGGTTGAGAAGTAGAAGCTTCACCCATATTGGCTTCAACACTAGAAGTACCAAGGATGCCTTTCGCTGCTACCAATTCATTCTTCAATTTAGACAAAGAATAAACCTTTTTGTTCATGTTATAATTAAGTTCGAATTCCTTGAATGATTCCGGTAGTGACTGGAGTATCATATCTACTTGGGATTCTCCATTAATGTCGGCACCCAAAACTTCCAATGTATTCAGATTAGAGATCATTGTAAGACAATGCTCTCTCACTGAACTACCTTTAGCCATTTTTGTATTATAAATTTGCCTCATGGTTTCTTGCCTTGCTGAACGGCCTTGCTCACCAAACATCTCCTTCAGACTTTGCATAATGTTCAAAGCTAGTTCTATATCTTGCATTTGATGCTGCAGAACATTTGAGATAGATGCTAGGATATAGCACTTGGCCATCTCATTAGATTTCTGCCAACGATCATATCATTGTTTTTCCTCAAGAGGAGCATCTAATGAAGGAAAGTTAGGACATGGTTGAGTAAGCACATATTTGTGCTCTTCAGCAGTTAAAACAATGTCCAAATTTCTTTTCCTGTCAACATAATTGGATCCAGTTAGTTTGTTTTGATTAAGAATAGCAACAAGTGGGCTACATGACACCATGATAAAATTTGAAAACAATAAACATGAATATAATAAGTAAATTGGACATTATCAATTTAGCACATAAACATATAGTATGGAACCTTAATAAAATCATAACATAATATATGCAACGACAACCCAATCCCATATTCAATATCCCTCAGCATAGAGTGAACATTAAATACTAAGAGTGAACATTAAATACTATGATTGATTGAGAACTATTCTCATTATTAGTGCTATCATGATAACTCTTATCAAACACTAATAATATGTCGTTTTACATTTAGCCTCTAAGTAATAATAGTAAGAACTCAATATAGAGGATACTATAATACTTAGTCTAGTGTATACCATTGTCTAGAATCATGTGTAGCCACATTTCATCCCTTTAACAAGCTTATTTTGTAGTACCATTACAAACACCCTCCGCATGGAATGCAAAGCTCGAAGCTAAGACAAGGTGTTTGATCAAACCACTATAAACCAGGAAATTCAATCTTATAGGACCATGAAATAAATACTCTCAGCATGGAATGCTAAGCTCGAGGCAAAGACAAAGTAGATATTTCAAACTACTATGAATCAACAATGGAAGCCGTGAAATCCAACCCTTGTATCTCTCTCCCACCAGATGTTTTAAAATAAAGGTTTTTAATTTAAAACATGCACAAACAAATTACACATAGCCTTGCTCTTTATATATGTAAAAACACTTAGGAAAAATTCTGAATCCACAGTCCTCGATCGATCGAGGATGTACCTCAATCGATCGAGAAAAGTTTTGGCTACTCAATCGATCCTCGACATATTCTCGATCGATTGAGCATCACGAATTTCAAATTTTTCAGAATTTTTCTAAGATAGTTTTTTAACGTTTTCATGAACAAAACAACCATCATATGAACATAATGGATAGAAATTGATATCAAAACTAAATTTCATTGCTACTATAGCCTTAAAGTTCATTTTAACATACTTAAACTAAAATTAAACAACATCATAACATCAATATCAGTTTTTATCAAACAATAATTTCAACAACCATGCAGAAAACTAATTTCTAATAACATGAAACTATTGTCAACAATTCCAAAACTCAAAACATGTTAGACAGATACGAAATGAAGACCGCTCTGATACCATTTGATGGAAATATGCATATACGCAGCGGAAAAATAACGGATCTACTTCATTCATAAATGTTAACATGCACTATGTAAGTTATAAAATTTGAGAACAAGAGAGTGTACCTTGGAGTGGTGAATTTCAAAACTGAAGATCAGAAGCACTTGGAAACACTTTCAATCTTCACTCCAATTCCACTAACGCCCAAGATGTGTGGTCTCTCAATCAGTTTTCAAAGGGAGAATATCAAAGTGTCTAACACTTACATACACACCACTTCACAATGATGTTCTTACAATTCTCTACAGAAAATTTTGTATGTTTCTTCCTTTGTATCTAACTGATTATCTAATTGGGCTAGCCTTTTAGGCCTTTCCAATTAGGTTTAAGTGTATGGCTTGGAGTGGGACCGAAAGGGACCAATAAGACATTAGCTCCAATGGGCCTTGGACTTTTCTGTCAACTCTTAACAAGTCCAAAGTTACCATTAATTATATTTAATACCACTATATAAATATAGTTGTACTCTAGGCCTTATTTATAAATTATATCCCAAGACTTTATTGTACATGCAACCCCTTCATAAAATATTCGTAGTAATACAAAGTCATGAATGTAGACTGCCACTTTGTAAATTACTACATCTTATTCTTGAGTACCCGGTTTAATCCTTCAAGTTATTCATCATATATTTATGAAATCCAATTTCATAAATATATACTGTAGTAACTATTTACTAAAGTAGTTAGGCCTAACATTCTGAATAACAAATCTATTAAACTTATCTTAAGGGAACATTTTGTATTTATGTTAAGAGACTATGAATTCCATCTTGAGAATATATGTTCCAGCAACACTAAATGTGGTTGCCCAACATACTGAGGTTTTGACCGTAACTTTAGATCTCACTCCTGATATATCAAAGCAACTTACACTTCATGATTAGGTCCACTATCCTCTCAGAATTTAGAGCTCATGTAAATATAAGTCGTGATTTTATTATTCATTTGACAGTCGTTAGGTGAATAATAAATCTCACACTGGTCCAGTTCAATACGTTTTAACTCTTAAAACATATCAACTAAAAATCTCCATTTCCATGATCAAGACAAATCATCTTATTAGTTGATATGTTATAGTCTTCGCAGATGAAATGCCTAATTTCATCACCGACTATGAACTACAATTCTGAGTTTACAAAGAACTTGTGATTTATATCTTCTGTGACTTTTCACATAAATCACATACTATACAAGGACTGGCACCTACAATTACCCTATGTACTTTGGGGGTACAGAACATCAATCCGACCTTCCATAGGAGCCACTCCTTATTCATTAGTTTATGGGATGGAAGCAGTCCTTCCCATTGAAATGAGTGTCCATTCACTGAGGACGGTATAGGAAAGTGAAATCCCTGAAGCGGATTGGTTGCAAAGCAGATTTGACCAGTTATGCATGCTGGATGAGAAAAGACTCAAAGCCCTGTATCATATTCAGGGATACCAAAGGAGACTTAGGAAAGCTTTTGATAAGAAAGTAAGAATCAGAGATTTGTAGTTGGGAGATCTAGTGTTGAAAGAAATTTGAGCCTCGATTTTAGATGCAAACGGGAAGTTGAAGCAAAATGGGGAAGGCCCATGCATTATCAAGCAGATATACTTTGGAGGAGTAGTAAGGTTGATGGACTTAGATGCAAATCCTTTCATTGAGCCAACCAACATGGATGAACTGAAGAAATACCATGTCTGAGGCGGTAGTTTGAAAGCACGTGTGAAGTGGTTGTAAATTATGTTATTTTTCTTCCTAGGTTTGATAAAAAAAAAAAAAAAAAAGCTAGCTAGGCTGAAAACCCGAAAGGGCGGTCTAGGAAAAAATTAGAGCAAAAAAAAAAAAAAAAGGTAGGTTGAAAACCCACAAGGGCAACCTATGCAAAAGTAGAGTAGAAAAAAAAAAAAAGAGTGAGAGAGCCTGCTAGGTTGAAAACTCAAAAGGGCGGCCTAGGCAAAAATTAAGGCAAACAAAAAAAATCAATGAACTACATGATGACCTGATCGTTCTATCAAAGAGGGTATGTAGGCAACCATGCATTGGTCTGGTCACAAGTTCCCAAAACCCACCATTTGCCCATTAACTGATATTTTTCAAAAATTCAACCATTCCATTAAACCATGTCATTACACAAAAACCTAAACCCTAAGCCAAACCATAAAAAACCAAACCCCAAAAACTTATACCATAGACAGAACCCCTAACCTGCAAACCCTAAATAATTCCTAAAAATATGAGTTTTTACATCAACTTCTAAATAAACATGCTCAAAGCCAAAAAATAAGAAGGTCAATCTATCTTTAGTCTTTTCTTTTTTGATCATTAATTTCTTTTGTGTTAGGTGCTTCATCATCCCTATCTCTTCTTTTGAATTCATAGTTGTCTTCATTGAGTCTTTCCCAATTGTCTCTGAAAAATTGTTCTCTCATAGCAACCCTTTCAGCTTCCTTGTCAACAATCTTATTTATCAACCAGTCAGAATATTCTGTAGTCATCCTGTGAAAGTGACCTTGAAAAAAGATTGGTCCACTTGGTCAGCCATCTCTAAACCCAATAGCATGTTCTTTATAGAAGTAGGATTTATGTCCATAGGAGAGAAATGTCTTCTTCTTTTGTCACCAAGCATTCCTTGCTCATATTTGAATTGCCCCAAGAGTCTATCTCCCTTGTAGAAAGTTGCCCCCCACAAACCAACAAGGAAGATGTGATTTGATCCTAGAGACCGCAGTGGAGGGGGTGGGCACTTCCACCAATAACAGTCCCATTGAATTGAGGTACTGGATTTCTTGTCCAAAAACTTCACCCAATCACTCTTAGTTTGACACTCAGTTTTGATTACAGCTCTACTAAGAAAGCTGCTAGGCCCATAATTACCGATGGTAGGCTTGGCAATCATATCTAGTTGCTCCATCAACCATATTTGCAAACTCAATGGACTCCCTAAGAAGTTCCGAGTTTCTCCACCATGAAATACAACATCTAGTCCTAGAAGAGTTTCTACCAAGATCAAAGAAACAAGATTGTCACCATCCTTAATTTGGTTCACAATACTTATGGCTCGAGCATCCACAAAACCGTGTCATCCAGAGCGAAGTAAAAATTCTCCCAAGAAGCATAAGGCCAAACATAAGTTTTTTTGCATATTGTCGATCACTCCATAGGTGTGTTTGGCAATTAGCTAAGAGATAATGGCACAAAGATTCACCATATGGCCTTCAATCATAATCTTGGTAATGGAAGTAGGAAGACCGAGAGCATTAGACAAAGATTTCTTATGCCTAGGATCACAAGAAACCACTACAAATTTTCTACTTGGATCATAGTCCAAGATAGCGGAAAACTCTTCAATTGTCGGATAGAGTTCAGTAGTGATAAATCGAAACACATGATCTTTCGGATCCCAAAATTTCACAGCAGCACGAAGGAAGTCCCACTTGATTTTGACATTCCTCAAAGCCTTAATTCCCTTTAGTTTGAAGGCTATAAAATTGGTTTTGGTGCTGAAATCAAAGCTACGATCCCATCTGTTGATATCATGATTGTTGAATGAGAAAATTTTTGATTGCTAGCCATGGGTGACTTTTGCTTATGACTATTATGTGTTGCTAACCTTTATGCAGAGAATTGTCACTGGAGAATCTATTTATATAAGCTACATCATAATTAGGTTTGAAATAGGTTTTAGAGAGTTTGTAGTTAACTAGGAGAGTGTTTCATGATCACAAACGATGTAAATGTTTTTCAAAAAACGCGAAAATGCAAAAATGCATTAGAGTAGCATAAGTCATGCCACCCCAGTCATAATTCCATATTTGTCCAATTTTGCCGCAATCTCACAATGAGGAATATTTTCACATAGCCAAGACAAAGGGATATTGTTACTCCTCATTCTAGAAGGCACTACACCTAGAAGTTTTTTGAGTTCGGCTAAAGTAAAGGAATCATTGACAAGAATTCTTTCACCACCCAACCTCAGACCAGTGATAACAGAGAAGTCATAAGGTGTCAACATTACCTCCCCAATACATGGAAAGTGGAAGGTACATGTAGTGTCCCAGAAGTGTTCTGCCAAGGTGAGAAGTAACTGAAGATCCTTGTATTAATGTGTCTCATGATTCAACAAAGCTTCAAAGAAAGTGCCAAAGCTTGCTTCATTGATGATGTTTCTTATGTTAGAAGACAACACTGCCCATGCACTTTTTAACATTTGGAGACTGCCTTAACTCTTAAGGCTTTGCAACAAAAGTTCAGCTCATCAATTTCCATGACCAAACTACATGTCCAAAAATTTTCCATGACCAAACCCATATCATAACAAAACAAAAAACAGCCAATGCCTCACCAGAATTTCACCCCAATCAAAATTCTTCGCATACCCATACACCACTACAATTTTTTTTTCCATAGCCATAAAAAGGTTCCTACATTTTCAAAATAGCAACAAAAAAAAAAATTTCAAAATTTCATGCCCATAAATTTTTTCCATGCCCAAAATTTTTCCATATCCACAAATTTACCCACAAAATTTTTGCCATGTCCATAAAACAAAGTTTACACATGTTAATAAATTTTTTCCATATCTATCATGAACACATTCACATAAGCCTACCACAAATTTTTCGCAATGCCAATACTCCCAAAATCCAAACCAAAATTCATCCAACAACATCACAATCTACCTACATTGTCAAATTTCCATAAGCTACCAACATTGTCCAAATTGCACCATGATAAAAAGAATAATACTTCAAGAAAGCTCCAAAGCCAACATTTTCCAACATAAGCAATCACAAAATGCCTCAAATTCCAAACAACCAAATGACAATATCTCACCATGAAACTTTCAATGAACATGCAACAACATTTTTCCAAGCATAGAAATCAAAGAAAAACTCACTTTGGTGTCTACATCACAATATGGAGCATGGGTCCTAGGGTCTTGAAGAAGTCCATCCTCCTCATGCCAATCAAATGTTGGATCACATTTCTTACCATGAAAAGTAAGAAAAGAAGGCCCCTTGGAAGAAGAAGCCATCTTGATGCAAAGAAAAATGGATTTGGAAAATGGGTTTCACCCAAATGGGTGTATGGTGAAAATGTTCAAAATACAAGGATCTAAAGAAATATTGATAGAGATAGATGAGGGAAGCTTGAGGAGCTTGGAAAAGTGTTTTTGTGAGAAGAAATGGTGAAATGAAGAAGAAAAATCAAGGGGAAGAAGGAAGTGAATAGTGACAATGGAGAAAGAGAGGTGGAGAAGTGAAGGAAAAATTCTGGTCTTGCATCTCATGCAAAACCCACAGCGGAAGCAACGAACAAGGATTTATTTCATTCATGATTGATAACGTGCACTATGTAAATTTTAGAATTTAAGAAAAAGATGGCGTACCTTGGTGTGGAGAAATTCAAAACAAAGATTAGAAGCACTTAGGAACACTTTTAATCTTCACTCCAATTCCACTTTACGCCCAAGATGTGTGGTCTCTCAATCAGTTTTTCAAAGGGAGAATGAAAGTGTGTCTCACACTCTCTCACACACCGTTTCTTTTTCTTTTCTAATCTCTCTTAAAAAAAAATTCTGTATGTTTCTCCCTTTATAACTAACTGATTATCTAATTGGGTTGGCCTATTAGGCCTTTCCAATTGGGCTTTAGTGTGTGGCTTGGAGTGGGACCAAAAGGAACCAATAAGACACTAGCTCCAATGGGCCTTGGGCTTTTCCGTCAACTCTTGACAAGTCCAAGGTTACCATTAATTATATTTAATACCACTATATAAATATAATTGCACTCTAGGCCTTATTAATAAATTATATCCCCAAACTTTATTATACACGTAACCCTTTCATAAAATATTCGTAGTAACACAAAATCATAAATGTAGACTGCCACTTTGTAAATTACTACATCTTATCCTTGAGTACCCGGTTTAATTCTTTAAAGTTATTCATTATATATTTATGAAATCCAATTTCATAAATATATACTTTAGTAATTTCTTACTAAAGTGGTTAGGCCTAACTCTCTGAATAACTGAAACCATTAAACTTATCTCAAGGGAATATTTTATATCTCCATCAAGAGACTATGAATTCCATATTGAGAATATATGTTCCATCAACACTAAATGTGGCTGCCCAACATACTGAGGTTTTGACCGTCACTTCAGGTCTCACTCCTGATATATCAAAGCAACTTACACTTCATGATCAGGTCCATTATTCTCTCAGGATTAAGAGTTCATGCAAATAGAAGTCGTGAGATTTATTATTCATTTGACAGTTATTAGGAGAATAATAAATCTCACAGCGGTCCTGTTCAATATGTTTTAACTCTTAAAACATATCAACATATCAACTAGAAGTCTCCACTTCCATGATCAAGACAAATCATCTTAATTGACACGTTATAGTCTTCGCAGATGAAATGCTCAATTTCATCACCGACTACGAACTATAAATTCTGAGTTTACAAAGAACTTTTGATTTACATCTTCTGTGACTTTTCACATAAATCACATACAATGCATCTCATGGACTATATGATAATGTCCCATATTCATGTTACCATTATTTTAGATAATAATAAAACAATTTTATCAATCACAATATTAAGTCATACATCATGTCATACATAATGTCATACATAATATCATACATAGCATCATACAATAGAATTTAAGGGCACTAATCCTAACAAGAATGATGAGACAAAAAAAGAAAAAAAAGAAAAAGAAAAAAGAAAGACAAGGAAATTTGGCCCCCACACTTGAACTTAAGCATATAAGCTTAGTCAACTTAGTCAAACTGAGTTGACTCAGTCAACCCAAATTTTTTTTTAAAGTTTTCCAAATATCTTTTAGACTTCAAATTTTCAAAATTTTCATCTCCAAATAAAAAAAGAGAAAAAAAATCACTTTCTCAATGCCAATTTTTAAATTCAAACCTCCATTTTTCAAAATTTCAAGAAAAAGTTCAAACCCCAGATTTCATGATCAAAATCTCAAGTCTTAATTTTCAAAATTCCAAATCTCAAAATTTCGGATTTCAAATTCCAAATTTCAGGTCAAAATCTCAAAGTTTCAAAGTCTCAAAATTTTAAATGTCAAAACTTTCAAGTTTCGAAAATCAAATGTTTCTCAAAAATAAAATCTTTTTCAATCAAAGATTTTTTCAATAAGGTTTAAATCAAGAAAGGGGTGAATGAAGATCACCCATCTTAGAAACTGTGGGACCATAAAGCACTCATCAGTTAGAGACTGATTCCAAATTTTAATTTTTACAAGCAACAACTTGGTTACAAGGACGAGAAGCCCTTGATTTCCTCAGTCAAGATCAGATTTATCGGTCACAAAAACCTACGTATCAAAGATCAATATCATGGTCGCAAACATTATCTCAGTCAAGATCAGAATCATTGGTTGCGGGAACCTACGTATCTAAGATCAATATTTTGGTCGCAGAAATTATCTCTATCAAGATTAGATTTATTGGTCGCAGGAACCTATGTATCCAAGATCAATATTTTGGGCAGGAACCAACGTATCCAAGATCAATTTTACAGTCGCAAACATTACCTCAGTCAAGATCAAAATCATTGGTTGTAGGAACCTACATATCCAAGATCAATATTGTGGTCGCAGACATTCTCTCAGTCAAGATCAGATTCATTGGTTGCAGGAACCTACATATCCAAGATCAATATTATGGTCGCAGACATTACCTCAATCAAGATCATAATCATTTGGTTGCAGACACTTCTTCCACCAAGATCAAGTCTTTTGGTCGCAGACACTACCTTCATCAAGATCAAGCCCCTTTGGTCACAGACAACCCAATTATCAAGGTCAGAATGAAAAAGTCTCATCAGTCACATCAATTGTCAAGAATCATTTCAAAGTTCATCAACTATCAACTAAGTCAAGTGTTTTCATTTTTTTTCAAAAAGATAAGGCACTAGTTCTATGTTCCAAAGTTTTAGGTTCGAGGGCTAGGTAATCTTTAAAAATTTAACCTCAATTAAATCATGGTTGCTAAAATCAGAGTCTTTGTTTTACATTGACATTCGCTTTCCAAGCTCTGTCAATGAGGGGCATTCTGTAGACACTCGATTTTGTACCCATGATTTAATCAATGACGGTGACTAGAAAAACCATCCATGTACCCAAAAAAAAAAATCATTCTTGCATTACATGCATCAATTTGTTCTTGCATTACATGCATCAGTCTATTCATTGCATATCATGACAATGATCTTGAGATTCTATCGGTCGCAATGGTGTGTTCAGTTTCTGAATTGAACCATTAGATCGAAAGATATCACATTATCAAGTTTGCACGGTCTATATGCATTGTGTTTAGGAAGAGTCGACCACACACGATTAATTTAAATTAATTCTGATTGGTCAAGTAATTAAAATGAATTAAATAATTTTGTGATTGGTTGATAATTAGTGTTTGAAGTAGGGTTGCATGCATAGGAATAAAATGGATGATTGGATAACAATAAGATTGCGGATAATCTAAACTTTATCTAGATTTATTTTACTATATTTACCTACAAGATAATTGTTCTTAAAAAGCCTGAATTATCCAGAAAAGAGACAAAAAAAATCATGGAAAGAGGATGAAAACACGTCTAGGTGCAAGGACCGGTTAAAAAACCCTAGAAGAGGAGCCCAAATGGCACCTAAACGCGAAAGTACGTTCGGTGTCCAAGAGCCAATTCGGCACTTTTGGAGTGCCGAATTGGCATCTTTTGGGCTTTGGGCCAATGGCCTTCGAGTGACGATAAGGCACATCCTTTTCGACCTTTTTGCAGAAGGATGCGTCTCGATTTGCATTTTAAGTGTCGTTGCTTATTTTTTAAGCACTCCTGTCCCTATAAATAGAGGCTAGGTCTCATAATTCAGCACCTTTTTTTTATGCTCTAAGAAGCATACGTTTGAGACTCTCAAGTTGCTGATATTTGTTGATCCTCTCTAAGATTTGCTACAAAAATTAGGGTTTTTAGGTTTCAAAGATAACTGAATAAGTTTCTTTGAACCGTAAAGCATCCTCTCAAGTAGAAGAGTGCTCATGCAAAAGGTTGTTTTCTAACCCTTTTGCTTTTATGGTTCTCTTATTATGATAATGCATGTTTTATTGTTTCAAATATTCATATTCTGACTTGTTAATTTAGATTGTGAAAATATGCTCTTGATTCTTTTACTGTTACTATAATCTGTTTCTTAGTTTTAAATATCTGCATGTACTTAACTCTTTTTCTTCAAAATAAAACGGATCTACATCTTCCTTAGATGTAGATCTAAATTTTTCTTCAAAATAAAATGGATCTGCATCTTCCTTAGATGTAGATCTAAGTTTTTCTTAAAACAAAAATAGATTTTGTATCTTCTTTAGATACAGATCTGATTTTTTAATGCATGTAGATTTTTGAAATAAAGAAAGAGATCATGTATTGTTATTTTTGTTGTTTGTTTTGTTTGATCTATGTAGCATGAAATTATTTTATGAAAGAGATCCTCTCCATAAAAAAAAAAAAAAATCAAATGGAAAACTGATCTGATTTTTTTGTTATAAAAAAACCATTTTTTATCCTCACAAAGCAGATCTGATCTTTTACAAAACTCAAAACCATTTTTTTTTTTGTCTCATAAAAATAGATCTGAATTTTTTAACAAACCAAAAGACTTTGTTTTATTAAATAAAAACAGATATGAATTTTCCCTTAAAAAACCATTCTTTTTACACAGAAAAATAGATCTGATTTTTTTCATAAGTCAAAATCAAAATAAATTTTTTTAATTATTAAAACAGATCTGAATTTTTAAACAAAAAAGAGGATACATTCATAGATGAATTTTTGTGGTTTAGTTTATTTCACATGTTCAACATATCATGCATAACATGCATAAAAATGGTATATTGGTCACAAGAGTTTAGAATACCAGACTCTGTCTGGGCGGAATGGGTGTCTAACACCTTCCCATTTCGTAACATAGCCTCTAAATTTAGTGTCTTTGGATAGGTAGACGTAGGTCTTATCTTTGTTTTTTATTTTGGGTAGGTTGTAACTAGGACAAAAAACTATGTATTATTTGGTAGTTTGTAACTAGGACCCAAAGCCATGTAACGTTCAAATTTTCAAACATGTAACTTGTTTATTCAATCAATGAAACGAAGCAATTTAGTCATGTATTTGTATTGTATTTTTCTCTTATTTTTTTGTATAAAAAAAATAAGCAGCGACTCCATTCCACTTACCCAAAAAGAGAGGTGCCCTAAAAAGTACACCACAAAAATCTCTTTCTTTTTTGAGAGGCACTCTTTTGGCGAGGTCTCTCAAATCTGCAATAATGGGTAAGGTTTGGAATGAATCCCACATCATCTGGGAGCTGTTCCAAATCTCATTTTTTTTCCACTATAAAAGGCCTTACATGGCACATTTTCAAAACACACAGATGTCCAACGGAAAAAACCTAAGGTTTACTAGAAAATAGTGAATCAAATGGAAGTTTTTCACAAAACACCATCAAGTCA
This sequence comes from Castanea sativa, assembly GCF_040712315.1. NCBI lineage: Eukaryota > Viridiplantae > Streptophyta > Magnoliopsida > Fagales > Fagaceae > Castanea > Castanea sativa. Next base: position 38,124,406 of record NC_134013.1, read on the forward strand.
ATTTTATTTGATTTGGACCTTTTTAGGTATTAATCCTTTGAGTTTAAAATTACTAATCACGTGTTTATTGACTGTAATTGATTTGACTGAGGGGAATGGTAAAAAATCAAAGCTTGAGAACTCCTTTTTGAGGTATCAAGTTTCAACTTTTTCTCTTTATTTCCTACTTTTCTTTTTATGTTTTAACCTTGCTTTTTGGCTGGGTTTATGTTTATGCATGTTTACTTAGGTTAGTTTGTATTTTTGTGTATGTTCTGAGCGTGCTAGGTTGTTAGAATTTGGGTTTTGTGTTTGTGCTCTATTTTTAGTTTCGCGTTTCTAGGTTAGGGTTTTGAACAAGTCCCACGCACACAAGCCATGAGCGTGTGTGCGTAGGTTAAATCCTACGTACGCAGGCCTCTGGCTGTGTACGCAGGTACTTGCCTAAAACCCTAATCTAGATTTCCCATATTATTTGGTTTGTTTGTTTCACATGTTTTGTATTTTTATAAATCCTTTTCATGGGTCTATACGTATTTGAGCCTCTGTCTCGTATGCTTGTTTGTCTTTAACATGCTTAGATTAGGGTTTCATGTTGTTTTCTTGCTTTAATGCCATAAACATGCATTCACATGCCCCATTCTTGATTCCATAGGTGTTGTGTTACTAAAAGGTAAGTGAAGGTAAGCCATGCATAGGTATGAACATGCATTTGATGATGTATTTTGTTTAAATGTTCGTTTATGTCCAATTATATGCTTTACATGATCTTATGAATGCCATGATATGCTTGCTGCCATATTTGGGGTTGCTGCCTTGTTTAAGATATAATAAGGTTTCCACATCCTAGATGAATGTTAGGGTTCTTAGATGGGTTTAGGTTTGGTTCTTTATTGTTTTATGGATAGATATGTTGTTTTGGATGAAAGATGTCATGTTGTATGTTAGATGCATGCTAGTGTGTGTGTGAATTAGGATATAAAATATTGAGTTAGTTTTTAATAGGCTTAAGACATAAGACATAATGGTGGGAGGGCAACCTTAGGGTTAGGCGATGTTGGGTGTCTAACTCCTTCCCAAGAATGTACCTAAACTCCGAACCCATACTCTAGTAGTAAGATCAAAGGTCCTTCCTTGAAAGGACGCTATATATATGGTTCCTAGACCACTGCAAAAACTAGGTGACGACTCCGAGACCTCCTGCGTCCACTAACATTGACCCAATCAACGTTGACTAGTGGCCACTATATGTATGCTGGGCAGACCTAGCGGCCGCTAAAGGCGCCGGGCTACCTAGGCCATACAATGGCCTATAAATGGGCCCCATAACCTCATTTTGACCATTTGGTCTTCATTTCATTGAAATCTTACTTCTAAAAAATTCTCTAGAGCAAGTCACAGTCTAGTGGGTCTTACTTTCAACTTTAGTTTGTTGCTTTAGCCTTCTACTTTGCATTTGAGGTCAGTGTCTATTTTCTCTTTCTCTTTGCTTTTCTAAAAATATGTTATTAGAAATGCAACTTGGAAAGCATGCTAGCATTTATTTTATTTTTGGTATTTTTTCATACATTTTTTTTTTCATTTTTATCACTTATGCCATGATGATGTCAGAAAATATTTTTTGTTCACATGTTTATGCAATTATGTGGACATGAGCATACTTGCATGCTTTCACATGTACATACATGTAGGCACAAAGGTGCACACTCGTGTGTGTGTGTGTGTGTGTGTGTGTGAATTGTGTACATGTATAATTACGTTTACACACATCCGTCCATGTGAGGAAAACACTATTTTAGGCAGTATATATGAACACACAAATATTGGATGCCATGAAAACTAAAACAAAAAAAATTGAGGAGAAAAAGGTAGGAAAACATGAGAGGTTATGTAGGATGATCGGAGATTTTGGGATACTAAAAACATGAGAACAATGCAATTTTGAATGAGAGTAGTTTTGGAAAACGTAGGATTAAATGGTCGCTATTGAATCTGAATCCCGATGAGCCAGATAGGATTAAATTGTCGTTGCTAATTCTGAATCTTGAAAAGGTGGATAGGATTAAACAGTCACTACCAAATCTGAATCACAATGAGATTAAACAATCGCTGCCGAATTTGAATCTCAAAAATATGGATAGGATTAAAAGGTTGCTGCTGCATCTGAATCCTGAAAAGCTAGATAGGATTAAATGGTCACTGCTGAATCTAAATCCCGATGAGATTAAACGATTACTGCCGAATTTGAATCTCAAAAAGATAAATATGATTAAACGATCACTACCGAATTTGAATCCCGAAAAGGTGGATACGATTAAATGGTTGATGTTGAATCTGAATCTCGATGAGATTAAATGATTGCTGCTAAATCTGAATCTCAAAAAGGTGGATAGGATTAAATGGTTACTGCCAAATCTAAATCCTAATGAGATTCATGGTCACTGCCGAATTTGAATCTTGAAAGAGTAGATAGGACAAAATGATTACTGCTGAATCTGAATCCCAATGAGATTAAACTATCGTTGCCGAATCTGAATCTTGAAAAGGTGGATAGGATTAAACGATCATTGTTGAATGTGAATCCCAATGAGATTAAATGGTTGCTGCCAAATTTGAATCTTGAAAAGATAGATAGGAATAAACGGTCACTGCCGAATTTGAATCCTAATGAGATTAAATGATCGCTACCGAATCTGAATCTCGAAAAGGTAGATAGGATTAAACAGTTGTTACCAAATCTGAATTCCGAGAGAGGTATTTTGAAAACCTGTTTTCTATTTTGAGAAAAGACCACATCTTGGTGTGATTATGCATGATATGTGTTAGGTAGTAGGGCTAGACATACTTACCGTTTTCTTGCATTGCTGTTTGATTTGGGCTTATTGATTAAATTTGATTTTTTTTTTTGTAGATTATGTCTCAACAACTAAAATCTAGTGGGGATTGCAGGAAGGCTCATGTTACTGCTTCATTCTAAGGGGATTCATCTATTAGTGATGATGATACCATTTCGGCCAATGAGTAGGTGGTGCAGACCCTTCAGAGGCGCTTTGATCGAGGAGGTGACGATATTGCGCCCTTTAGGGACATGCACATAGCACATCGTACTATAAGGTAATGTTCAGTAGAGATGACTAGTGCTTCATCTTAGTCCCATATAGGTTTGGGCAAAGGTTCTTCACAGTTTCCTCGAATTGAGGAGGGAGGAGGCCTAGGGGGCAGCGATCGACGAGCTTGGGGATGAGCTCAATATTGACTTGGATGTTGATTTGGAGGCCAATGATGCGGGCGAGCCAGGCCCTGCCGCCCTTAGGCAGAACAGTCATAGACCGAGGTTTCCACTTTGTTAGGTCAGATCGAAGGCCTATACTGGAGAGATAGATGATAGTATCGAGGACACTCATCTATAGCATGATTTGAAGAAGCATCCTTTTGCTCAGGTGTGGAAGGGTCAGGTATGCTCTTTTTTCACTTCCATTTGTCGGTTCGGTATATAGAAATATGTGTGCTGTCAGATATCTCTTTTTTGATCTTGAACACAGGGTGTTGAGAGGGTCTGCGGCCGAGGGGCATGGTCTTCATTTTCCCTCCGCTTGTTCCATGCATCTACTAATGCATGCTATCGCGCCTTCTTGACAAAGTAGGAGTTCAGGGCCTTCCTTAATATTTCGCCTTGTTCCATAAGGCATGGGCTGGCTGAGGCTTTGGCACAACAGTTTCATGCTGAGATGGGTACTTTCCACCTGAGTTGCAAGGAGTATACAATCCTTCCCTTTGACTAGATGACTATCTTAGGCCTTAGATTTGGAGGGGAGCCAATCCTGACTGAGTTTTTTAGCTTTGCAATGGCGAGTGAGCTTTTGGGCATCCCCTACCCCTTCACCAAGGCAACTAGAAGGTATTTTGGGCCTACTGAAGAGCCCTAGATCTACATGCAGTGGCTAGAGGAGAACATACCTTGGGAGGCGAAGCCAGAAAACGTGGCTCTTATGAGATTCTTTTTCTACTACATTGGTAGTTGTGTATTAGGCAACAACAGATCGGTGCTGACTTGCAGGCTACTAGCGGTCATAAGAGTGGTTTTTGTCATAGGGGCTTATGATTGGGGGTCCCTTAACTACGGATTCTTCATCTCCTACTTAAGGTGGGTGTCACTCCTGGGCTTCAAGAGCTTTAAGGGTTTTTGCCAGCTATCAACATGGTGGGCATATGAGTACATTTTTCCCTATGTCCATAGTATATCGGCCTTTCCATGACAATATATCCTAGGGCATATGCCTAGTCTCTCTACAATATTTCCAAAGTCATTCTAACACATCAGACTACTAATAGTGCCGCGCTTGATTGCATCACCTGGGGTGAGATATTCAACAACCCATATGATGAAGGGTTGTTGGCTAGACGCGATGTCACTCCTACTATGGCTTAGTTGTGTGCACGACATTGGTTTTGGACTTTGACGAGCTGGGAATTCTTTTTGGCTGAGAGGACCTTCCATTAGGTCATATGGATTTTTAGAGTGCCCAAAGATCCACCTCTTAAGATATCTTGCCCTTAGATAGTCATGGATGACCCCATCTATGCAATAGGCTTCATTAAGGGCTTCCTTATAGTGGATATTGATTATGCTACCTAGTTTTCAGAGTTATCGATTGGACCCATCATTGACAATTGCCCTGTGAGTGGGGGCATAGTACTTGGGGGCATTGCATGCACTCAGCGGGCTTTAGAGGCCTGTTTAAGATTACATGTAGAGACCATGCAAGCTTGGGTGAGAGTTCTTAAGAGTGCTGCTCTTACCAGGAGGGGTACACTGAGGTGGAGATTGCTAGAGTATTACCTCGGGAGAGGGTGTGATGGTAGAGAAAGCGGGAGAGCTAAACCATTGCCGTGGAAAGAAAGAGAGGAGTTAGCTTATTGCCGAGATGGGCCTACTTTAGGGATATATTGGAATCCTGATTGGCAAGATGAGGGGGCAAGGGATGCACGTGCCCCCGATGCTATATTTCAAGCAGGGTTCTTCCTATTCAGAGACAGGAGATTGAGTACATGCTAGTTCCTCTAGGTGTTGTTGGTTGATGGGGATTTGCCTTTGTTTTAGATTGGGCTCAAGGCCCTGCACCGGGGCAGGTGTGGGTTTAATGCATACTTTGGCCTTTGGGGGAGTACGTCTCTACCAAGTGGACCGGGTTGGAGAAAAAAAAGGATCCTCTACCTAGTTTTATGGTGTAGGAACCATGTATATAGAACCCTTACATTAAAGGAATGATCTTACTGCTAGAGTATGGGTTCAAACTTTAGGTATGGTTTTGAGGAGATGTTAGGCACCCGAAACCGCTTGACCTGTGGGTCATCTTCCACTCATTGTCTCTTACATTTTAATCTCATTAAAGACATGTTCAATATTGCATCTTAAACTTACACACCCACTAGCATACAACATGATATCAATCATCCCTAAAAAAACCTAACCATACATCTATCATGGCATCTCATATCATCACAAACCCTAACATACATCTATCATGGCATATTACATCAAATCTTAACATACATCTATCACACATAGCATCTATTACATACAAGGCAGAAACATTTATATATCAAATCAAGGTAGAAATATAGGAATAACAAGATTGAAATAGCATGTGATATCATCAAAACATCCAAAGCATATCATCCAACAAAACATGTTCATATTCACCATCAAACATATAGTCAATTCATGTTAATGTAAATGCATGGCTTACCTCACTTACCTTACTACACCTCAGCACCTATGCATCAAAGGATGACCATGGGAATGCACGTTCATGGCACTAAAGCAAGAAACAAAAAGAAACCCTAATCTAGCAGGTTAAAGGCAAACAAGTAATTAAACAGAGGAACATAGACTTAAAAAAGCATTAAAAGGAACCAAACAAAGGCATGTGATGTAAAAGAAATAAAAAAAACAAAAGCAGAAGAACTCAGATTAGAATTTCTGGGCACGAGTATGCAAGCGCATACATGGACATGTGTACGCAGGCCAGTTGTATGCGTACGCATACTTCAAGCCTGCATACATATGCAAGAATCATGCACATGCAGACGCACACTGAAGAACTTTAACCCAGAAAACAAAAACACAGAACATAGTAGAACTTTACAACTACAAAACTAACATACTAGCATGCTTTAAAACAGAAAGCTACTAAACCCTAAGTTTCCTAAACATGTTAAAACATAAAATAAGCAAGGAAAAAAAAAGAAAATAGAATTAAAACTAAGAAATGAAAGAAAGAAAAGTTAGAACTCAATACCTAAAACAAGAAGCTTTTAAAACTTGATTTTGACTATTCCGCTCTATCAATCTATTCACAATCAAATACAAAAGTGATTAGTAATCTCAAACTCGAAAGATCAAGACCAAAAAAGGTCTCAATCAAAATAAAATTGACTTGAGGATGTTCTATGAAAAAATGCCTCTTTGATTCACTATTTCTAATGGATCTTAGGTTTTCCCTTTTAGGATTTTCTATGTGTTTTTGAAATATATCATGTAAGGATTTATATAGTTGAAAAATAGGGGTTTGGAATGGCTCCCAAATGATGTGGGATTAATTCCGAACTTCAGTCTTTAACGCAGAAAACTTGCCTTTCATAGGTTTCTAAAACTCTAGCTACGTGCGTAGGTTCGTTCCTACATATGCATACATCAGACCTGCGTACGCAGGTCGAGGGTTTCCTTGGTCTTTATTTTCCAAAAATAGATTTATATACTCATGAGAAGTTATATTTTCCATTTTAACATTTCTCAAGTCAATTTGTAATTTGATTGGGGCCAAAACCAACCTTGGACATTAGAATTTCAGCATCATTGGAGAATGCAGGCTTGAATCATAAAGGGTACAAAATGCAGTGTTTATAAATGCCCATCTTTTAACTCATGAGCTCTGCTAATAGAATCAAATGAATAAGAGACAAAAAATTTTGTTTCGATGTATGGCTTAGGCCTAACCCATGTGGACAGCACACAACTCCGCAGAGTCGTGGGATTTGTATGTTTGCACTCCCAAATTAGTTGCTCGGGAAATGAGCAACGAAAGGTTTACTATCTTGAAACCTATTTTGCCAATTGCAAGCAAGGCCAATGACCGCAACCATCAACCAAACAAACAAAGTGCTCATAGGAGCTCAAAGGGATACATATCTGTGGTGTCCATCTAGGACTCTTGCCTCAAAGTTCTTCAAGGTAGCTTGCACTTCTAGATAATACTTGTCTTCTCCTTCTCCATCTCTATCTCTTCCTGTTTTGGTGAGGCTCTTGCCTCAGTGTGACCTTGGTCTCTAGCTTTATCTCTACCTCTTTTACTATGCCTACATGTTCAATTCCCTTAGGATATATGCACGAGTTTTGTATTATGTAGGGTTTGTGCCTGCATGTTCAATTCCTAGAGGATATGTAAACAAATTTGTATTCTAACTTACTTGATTGATATGTGGCCCGTGCCTACATATTCAATTCCCGTAGGATATAAGCACGAATGGCCTTGGTGTTTTGATTCACGAGGATGTAGTGGGTGAAAGATCCACTAAGGAGTTTGGTCTGTTGAGAGATGTGTTGGTGACTCACAAAGGAGTCTTCTTGGTAAGTAGTTCATTGGGGAAGATAACCTGCTGAGAAGTTGAAGGAAAAAACTAGTTTTGTATCTCATACAAAACACATAGCGGAAGCAACAAACAAGGATCTATTACATTCATGATTAATAACATGAACTATGTAAATTTCAGAATTTAAGAACAAGATAGCGTACCTTGGTGTGGTGAAATTCAAAACCAAAGATTGAAGTACTCGAGAAAACTTTTAATCTTCACTCCAATTCCACTTTACGCCCAATATGTGTGGTCTCTCAATCAGTTTTCAAATGGAGAATGAAAGTGTGTCTCACTCTCACATACACACCATTTCTTATATCACTAAAAAAAATTCTGTATGTTTCTCCCTTTATAACTAACTAATTATCTAATTGGGCTGGCCTATTGGGCCTTTCCAATTGGGCTTTAGTGTGTGGCTTGGAGTGGAACCAAAAGGGATCAATAAGACACTAGCTCCAATGGGCCTTGGGCTTTTCCGTTAACTCTTGACAAGTCCAAAGTTACCATTAATTATATTTAATACCACTATATAAATATAATTGCACTCTAGGTCTTATTAATAAATTATATCCCAAGACTTTATTATACATGCAACCCCTTCATAAAATATTCGTAGTAACACAAAGTCATGAATGTAGATTGCCACTTTGTAAATTACTACATCTTATCCTTGAGTATTTGGTTTAATCCTTTAAGATTATTCATCATATATTTATACTTGAGAATCTGCCAATTTCATAAATCTATACTTTAGTAACTTCTTACTAAAGTGGTTAGTCCTAACACTCTGAATAACCAAACCCATTAAACTTATTTCAAGGGAATATTTTATATCTCCGTTAAGAGATTATGAATTCCATCTTGAGAATATATGTTCCATCAACACTAAATGTGGCTGCCCAACATATTGAGGTTTTGATTGTTACTTTAGATCTCACTCCTGATATATCAAAGCAACCTACACCTTATGATTAGGTCCATTATTCTCTCAGGATTAAGAGTTCATGTAAATAGAAGTCGTGAGATTTATTATTCATTTGACAGTCGTTAGGAGAATAATAAATCTCACACGGTCCAGTTCAATATGTCTTAATTCTTAAAACATATTAACATATCAACTAGAAGTCCCTACTTTCATGATCAAGACAAATCATCTTAGTTTATACGTTATAGTCTTTGCAGATGAAATATCCAATTTCATCACTGACTACGAACTATAAATTCTGAGTTTACAAAGAACTTGTGACTTATATCTTCTGTGACTAAATCACATATATCACATACTATGCATCTCATGGACTGTATAATAATGTCCAAATATTCATGTTACCATTATTTTATATAATAATAAAACAACTTTATTAATCACAATATTAAGTCATACACAATGTTATACATAATGTCATACATAACATCATACATAGCATCATATAATAGGATTTAAGGGCACAAATCCTAACAGAAGTTTGGTAGTGATTTTGACCCACAAGGAAGTCTTTGATAGTGTGTGATCCATTAGGGAAAAATTTTCTTCTTCTTCTTCATGGTTTAGTGGGGAACTTGTGTGGATTCCACCCATGAGGAGGTTTTATCAACTCCATGGGGGAGTTTCCTTCACAACTCATGAGGGGGTGGCCTTTGTGCCTTGGGCTCACGGAAGAGTCCTTCCATGATACTGTACTTTACTGGGGATTTGGTTGATGATCTGAACTCATGGGGGCGTTTCCTTGGCGAATTCTGATCCACTAAGGGATGTTTTTAATGCTTTCAATCCACAAGGGATGCTTTGAGCGTCTTTGTGTCCTTTACCCAACTAGGGGTATTTTTGTCATTTTTATGCATTATTGAATTTTCTTTTTCACTTCCTAGCTTCCGGGAACCTACTAGGGATATTTAAATTTTTTTTTTTACTAAACTACGTGTAGTTAGGTGGGGAGGCCTAAACTACATGTAGTTTAGCCACTAAGTGCATTCCCGCCTCTTCATTTTCTACAGCGGTTACTAACCATTTCTTTTCTTTCTCTTCTTATTTCTCTTCATCTTTCGCATGCCTTCATATTCTCTCTAATTCTCCAAGTTCCACTTTTTATCTCTACAAGCTCTCTACTCCTTTCTCATTTCTTCTAACAAACTTATTCTTCTCTCTTAAAATTTCTCTCCTGAAACTCTCTTCCTCTCCCAAACTCTTTCATCTTCTTCATGGCACCCAAGTCCAAAACGAGTAAGACCTCTTACATGTTCTCTAGTGATGCCTTCAATCTCATGTGTTGAAATGGAGCAGTGAGGCTGAATGATTCCCCTTTATTAGAGGGTGCAAAGGCTAGATTTTCAAACCCATGCATTTTCAAACTTTACTCATTTTCCTTTGATCTTCTATTTTAATCTATTTTTAGACATGTAAATGCTTGGGTTTCACTCTGCGATAGGTATAGATGAAAACCTGACACCTCAGAAGGGGTAGGAACATGTTTAGGATGAGTTTTGATTGAAGCATGCTTGAAAATGTCGAAGAATGACACTTTGTATATGTTTATGTGTGCGAATTCGAGCCTGTGTACCATGTACGCGACTTGTGTTCATGCGTATGCAAGCTTGTCCTTGAGTACGTGTACTATTCTTAAGTTCATACGCACACAGTTTCCAAACTGCGTATGCGTACCTAGTGCTTGTGTACGCAGACACGGGCCTGCGTGCACATGCCACCAGACAAAAACCCTATTTTAACTCCTGTCTCATGTGTTTCTTATCCAAATGCAAATATAACACCCTCTGTTCATCCTTTTATAAAATTTGCCCCTATTTTCAGGGAGGGGAAGCACTAACAGTGTGGCAGAATGGTATAGGGTCCTTACTATAGAAAAAAGGGCCCACGTTCATGCAGTGGGCTTCGACCCGATCATTCTTTTACTACTATAGAGATCTTCCAGTGCCATTCTAGTATAGTCTCTAGCTGAGAGGTGGTGGGACACTACCCACACTTTCCACATTGCTTGATAGGTAGATGATTGTGAGTCCCTATGACTTCCACGACATGATCGGCCTTAGGTACGATGAGGCTTTCATAAACTTGAAGGATGAGTCAGGCACTCAGCTGGGTATAGACCTGCTCATGAGGAGGTACACCATCGAGAAAATTTGCTATTTCGACATTGAGATGGATTACAAGCCTCTCCCACAAGTAATGGCCGACGACTGTGCACGGATGGCTAAGGTCTTTTTGCTGTACCTTTTAAGGGCATATCTCTTTGCCAATGGTGGGCAGAAGGTATCTCTGAGGTGGCTAGCCCTCTTTCATGACTTTAGTGAGGCTCGAGAGGCCAACTGGGTCAGGCGTGTCTTGCCTATTTTACTCTTCCTTGACACGCTCAGCTAGGGGGCTTTACACCAGTTTGTGGGGCCTCGGAATCTCCTTGAGGTTAGTTCTATTTTCTTCTCTTTTGTAGCTTATGTACTCCCCATTCTTGCAATTATTTTCATCCATGTGTCATTTATGCTAAACTGTACATCATGATTTTGAAAACTGTATCTATGTCTTCATCTTGCAAACTACTCACATCTATATCTTGCAATTACTTTTCTTGCAAACTACAACTATTTTTCCTGCAAACTATCATCTTACAAACTGTCATCTTACTTTTTCCTTTCTAGTGCTAGGTCGTTCAATACAGTCTTATTGCTCATGGTACGGATGTAGATCTGAAGAGTTTCCCTTCAATTAGGGCTTATTTCAATGGACTATCTTCTGGTGAGGCATGTTAAGAATTCAATGCTTCTCATTATTTCTCTTGCATGTCTCTTAGGGTTTTTTTTCCTCTAAAATATGTGTTGTCACAGGTTATTTGGAGCCCATGGGTCGGCCTCCCTCCTGTTATGGCCCTAGACTTAGAGACTTTTTCTCTTGTCACTTCTGGGATCACTTAGCTCTTTGAGGTGCTAGCTTGAGGGCACCCTACCTGGCGGAGAGGGTATGCTGCTAGTTGGTGGGTGAGGATGCCTTATAGGTTCCGATGGACCCTCCAGTGTTTATGCTTACCTCACTTTCCATGATGGATGCTAAGTATCAATTGTGGAGGAATGGCATTCCCTATGCCCAGTGGGTTTCAAATGAGTTGGACTATGAGGAGCTCAACAACATTCGCCTTATACCCTCTCTTATTCCTGCGGTAGGTGCTCTCCCTTTTCACATTCATTTCCATTTTTCCTTTGCATTGCTTCACATGATGATGTTCAAATGGGATACCTATATTAGGTTGGCCCTGCTACTAGTGCTCCTATTGACCCTCCTCATCTTCCTTGGTTGGTCTATGTCTATGGTCTTGACGGTTTTGCTCATGAGCGTGCGATGTGCTGCAACACAAATGTCATGGGCTACCCTTTTCCTGAGGGTACACGAGCGGTGAGTTCTCCTTCATTCTTGTCTCTTTCCTTTCTATTCTCGCATCCCCAAACACTTGTTCTAACACCTTTTTCCTTCTTTCAAAATTCAGCCCACTGTACAAGAGCATGAGAAGCTAGTTTGGCTTGCGAGGAACCTCAAGCTGGAGATGACGGAGTATTCTAGGAAAATATATGGTCTTGGAGGCTTTGCCTACCCGGGTGATGATTGTGATGATGATGATGTTGGTGGCGATTCAAAGACTACTCCTAGTTACCAGTCAAGGAATAGGCACTTCTAGTGATCCTATAGACAGATAGATACAAAAACACAACATATTTCCAGCTTTTGTTTCTCCTTTCTTTTTATTAGCATGTATTTCTGCACTTTAGCTTTTATTTGAGACATTGGGTTGTATTTAAGAACATCTTTTACATTTTTGCTTTTATTTAGGACATGTACCTAATTTACAACTCATGGGGATTATTGCACAATTCTATGCAATTTTGCTTTTCTTGATCTTCGATGAATGAAAATCTGAGCTTGATTGTGCCTTGAGTAGTCCTTTAGGCTGTAGGAATCATGGGAGGGGTCTTGGTGGAGGAATCACACTTCAAATAATGTAAATTTTATTAGAAAACCATTTTTTAAGGAAATTTCTCCTAAATAAGTTCTAATCTTGCCACATCCAAGCCTTATGGGTTCTTTAGCCTAATGAGAAATGGGAGGCAAGCCATCACCATTCTCTAGGTAACATACACACATTGTGCTTAGGAACAAGATTTAGAAACCGTTTAAGGAAAACCCACTTGTAATAAGACTTTATTTTCTAATTAAGAATGGTCACACACACAGCCTAAGCCATCGCATACCAGCTAGTTAGGAATATAAAGATTTATCATAGATGTTGCGGTTGCTTTTTCAAGTGAGAAGGCAACCAAAAGAAAAAGGACAGAAAACATTTCTTGTTAGAGATACATTGTTCTTGTACCTAGGTCTTGTGACCATTTTTACATACATGATGTTTATCAAGTGGTATATATATATATGATGATGTATATCTTATTCACCTACCTCAACATGTGTTGTTTCTTCTACCTCAACATGTGTTGTTTCTTCTCTTTCTTTATACACATGTTTCTTTATTTTGTATGCAGTCTATTATTTCCGCTTCACACAAAGATGCCTTGATGTGTTTTGTTTAAAGTGTTTCAGAAATACAGTTTCTCAAAGTCTTCCTTGCCATGAACTCTCTTCTTGAAAAGCTTTTCAAGAGTTTATGTTAGGATAGATTTTATTGTATATCAACAAGTGAGTATGAGTTGAGTGTTTTATGACTTCTCTCATATATTCATTTGTTTGTTGTGGTTTTGTCACGGATTGCCAAAGGGGAAGATTGTTAGGACATATGTGGTTCACTTGATAAGAACATATGTCATTCTTTTATGTAATTGGCTAATCCTTTGACAAAACGCACTTTACTTGTAATTGGGTAGATTTAGGATGTTTTTGATACTTTAAGAAACAAGGTTTCAAGATCAAGTGTTAAAGCCATGCAAGTTTGTCCAAGAAACAAGCTGAGAAGTGCTCTTCATTAAAGCTCGACAGCTGCATCTATTGAGCTTTAAAAAGCTGTTCCAGCTCCTGGCTCGACAGCACCTCGACACCTCTAGCTGTCGAGATTTAAGGAACATAGTTTTTTAGTACTGTTTTGATTATAATCCGTGGACATGTCTTTGGGCCTTCTTTTCTCATAACCCTAGACATATAAAAGAATTATTTTAAGGGCTGTCAAAGTAAGCACAAGTTGCACAAGCATTGAGAAAAGTCTTTTCAATCAATTTGTGACCGGAGACAAAGTTTGCCCTAGTTCATCTCTTTGCGAAGAAGCTGTGGTGTCTTTGCACCATAGGGTTTTGTAACCAAGTAGCTTCTTGTTCTTCATTGTGAGGATGAACTGAAGAACTTTTTAGCCAACATCTTTCTCAAGTTGGTGATTGAAGTTGTGTACTGGGATCCGCGCAATTGGTTAGTCACGTATTGGGAGCCGTGCATTGAAAAGGAGAGATTGTCACTACAGAACAAGTCCAATTGGGTATTGGGATAAGGGTTCAACTGTAGGTTGGTATAAGGTACTGAGATTCCTTTACTTGTAACCGCTTGTTGTGATTATAGTGGATTCTCGAGAGTGGTGACCTTAAAATCACCCGGTGGGGTTTTTGCCTTGGAGGTTTTGCCCATTCTTAAACAAATCACCGTGTCAATTTATTTTCTACTGCACTTTAGTTTATTGGTGATTTTTTTGTGTTACCACACGTTTGCATGCTAATTCGATTAATTAATAAACTTGGCTAATTAATCAATTAATTCATCACAAGGGGTCGATACGTTTTTGGCCTATCAAGTGGTATCAGAGCGGGCACACTCTGATTAGGGTTTAATCCTTGTGTGTGATCCATTGACCCCTGTTGTCATGGATAGAGGAAAATCTCTTATTATCCCTTCTTTATTTGATGGGACTAACTATGCATACTAGAAAGTACGCATGCTAATTTGATTAATTAATAAACTTGGCTAATTAATCAATTAATTCATCACAAGGGGTCGATACGTTTTTGGCCTATCAAGTGGTATCAGAGCGGGCACACTCTGATTAGGGTTTAATCCTTGTATGTGATCCATTGACCCCTGTTGTCATGGATAGATGAAAATCTCTTATTATCCCTTCTTTATTTGATGGGACTAACTATGCATACTAGAAAGTACGCATGAGAGCTTCTTTGCAGTCTCTAGATGAGAAGGTGTGGCAAGTTGTAGAGATTGGCTGGACCAAACTTCAACAGCAAGGCATTGAATGCTTTGTTCAGTGCAGTCACAAATGAGGAATTCGAGAAGATATCCTCCACTGAAACTGGAAAGGAAGCATGGACCATCCTCCAAACAACCTATGAGGGAACAAAGGCTGTCAAGGACTCAAAGCTTCAGAGGCTCACTACTAGCTTCGAAGAGATAAAAATGGAGGAGGATGAGTCATTTGATGAGTTCTATGCAAAACTCAAAGACATAGTGAACTCTGCCTTTAATCTTGGAGAAACTATCCCAGAACCCAAGATTGTGAGAAAAGTGCTCAGATCTCTCTCGAAAGATTCCATACAAAGATCACTGCGATTGAGGAATCAAAGGATATTGACAAAATTCCTTTGATGGAGTTGGTTGGAAATCTATAAACTTATGAGTTAGGTTTGTCTAGAATCGGAAAGACGAGCAAGAGCAAGAATATGGCACTGAAGGCCAAGAACAGTGAGACGGAAGAGTCTTAAAACGATGAAGATTCTAAGATGAAGTCCTACATCACTAGGCAATTCAAAAAGTTCATGAAGAATGCCAATGGGAAAGGCTTCAACAAGGATTGTACGCAATCCAGTTCTTCTCAATTCAAGGGTCAAGACAAAGGGAAGAAGGATGCAAGGGATGGCGGTCAGTACACTGTTCCTACAGGACCTAAATGCTTTGGGTGTCAAGGCTTCAGACACATGAAACAGGATTGCCCAACATATCTCAAGACGATTGGGAAAAGCAAGGCACTTGCTGTTATGCTAAGCAACACTGAGCCTGAAGATGATTCTAACAATGAGGATGACAGAATCTTGAATGCCTTCACTGCCATAGTTAATCCTACTAATGGGATTGTTGAAGATGTGGATGAAGAAGAGGAATTGGTGGAAGCCAGGTTTGAGAAGATGGATGACCAAGATGACATTCACATAGCCTATGCAAAATTATATAAGGTTTCAGAAAAACACGAGAAGCTGTATAGGTTGACCACCAAGAAGCTTAGTGATTTGGAGCTTGAACGTGAAGAGCCTTCCACAAAGTTTGATGAAGCAAATCAAACTGTTGGAGCACTGAGGTTTGAAAATAACTTCTTGGCTGAGAAGGCTAAGAAGCTTGAGGCAGAATTATTCCAAGTCAGAGCTCAGTTGGAAAGGACTTCAAGTGCTAAGCTCGATGAGATGCTCGGTTTTCAAAAATTTGCTTCAAATCGAACAAGTTTAGGGAATGATTTCTTTTCCTCTAATATTGCTTTTGCTAGTACTACTGTTTTTGTTCCCCCTAGCAATAATGTTGAAATTGAGAACACTAATGTTAAAACTGAATTAGCTAGTGAGAACATAGACAAGGGTAAATCTATCTTAGGAGCACCCTCTAAGCAGGATAAGAAGGAAGTTAAAAACCCTAGGGCTAAGAAGGCTGATAGGGTATGATAAAGTACCAACCCCGACGTCGTCCATAGAGGTCGTCCAGGACAAAGCCAACGAAGCAAGGACCCTGAAAACCTCATTAATAACTACCTCGCCCATGAAGGAAGAAGCTTGGACGAGGTTCGTATGATCAGGGAAAAAGTCGCCTCGTCCTAGAGAGTCGCAAAGCTTGTCCTGAACAAAATCCGTCCATAGGAGGAATGACCCTTATTCCTAAGCTAGGTACGCTCGACAGGAAGATCCTCGGACAAGGCTGTCACACTTAGGAAAATTCCCGAGTGTATATTACAACTCCTTATTACACGTATAAATCCCAGTGACCGTTATGTGAGAAGTATATAACTCCTAAACAGTTATAGAAGTTATCTTTAAACCCTCACACCTCCTCGAATCTAGGGGAGGTTACAAGTTTGATAACTATTTTTAGGACACTATATAAATGCCCATTCAAACCAAACAAAGGTACGTTTTTACTTCTCTCAAAAATTTGGAACTCCAAAAATATAGAGAGAAAACTAACTTTGCCATCGGAGGGTTCTTGGCCGGCAACCCTGGTCACCTTTGATCATTTTTCTTTCTTTTTCAGGCCATCGAGAGAGCAAGTGGTCCTTTCAAGTCCGAAGCATCCAGCCTACTGATTTTCTTTGCATCATCAAAGGCTATCTCTCAAAGGCCTAAACAAAAGAAGTAGCATCTTTGTCATCGCTATGGAGCAGTTGGTCATACTCGACCAAATTGCTAGAAGTGGTTAGCCACTTAAAATAGCAACTGCATGTTGGCGCCGGGAAACCAAAATTAGCTTCCGTCCTCGTTTGCTCCTCTTGGAGATTTTCTCAAAGCCCTCATGTTCCTTTCAAACTTGAATGGTATCAATTCTTCCCCCTCACCGACGGTTCAAGGGTTTGCGAAGAGGAAAGGTTCTTCCAAGGTGTGGAAGGAAAAGGGCTCCAAGTGATCTAATCACTTTTTCTCTCTCCTCTTCTATTTTTGTTTTTGCATTACTTGTGTGTTTTGCTTTAATGTTTTGAGTCAATCTAGTTTTTATGTATTGCTTTGTTTTGTCATGCATGTTTTTGGTTATTAGTTTTTTAGTTTTTAGTTATTTTGTTTTTAATTCAAAAATTAAAAAAAAATTTGAAAAATTCAGAAAAATACAAAACAGTGTGTGTTTGTGTACATCAGTTATTATGAACCTTAAAATGGCCTTTGAAACAGAGTTTTCTATACTTTGTATCTCTTATAGCTTAGATGAGCATTATTATGCACAAACTAAGCAAGTGAGCTTTGTGGCTCTTTGTTTGTGATGAGTAAGGTTAAGTGATCTCTTGTACTTAATGCTCGTATCACTCTTTTTGACGGGAAAGACTAGAAAATCCTAAGAGAAAGGCATAAATAACCATCTCACCACTATTACCCGCCAATCATGAAATGACATCTGTATGCTTTGGAATAGCAAAAGTGCAATGTCAATGACATCTGTATGCTTCGGCATAGCAAAAGTGCAATGTCAAAAGCTTAACATAATTGGGTATTTCTTTTCTCTCCTTTGTATACCCATGCATGGTTTACTTAATAAAAAAAAATATGCAAAGAAAATAAAATCAAAAAGAACAAAATGCTTTAAATATGATTGCAAGCGTGTTTTCTAGGAGATGTGGGAGTTATAGGATGTACCTCAATAGTGATAGTCCCCATCAAACAGTTATGATTATGTGTGAGTTAAAGTGATTTTCTCATATCTCAAATTGTCATAACATTGAGACACTTATGTAATCTTGCAATGTTTTTTACACACAACACGCAATATTCTTTACTACTCTTGATACATGTGCAGGTACAATGTGATTTGGCCATCACAAGGTTTACATGTGTTAATGTATGCTCACTAAACTGTCTTAAATTAATTTTGAAATATAAAATTGGTTAGACTTGTTTAGTGTGTGTGTGTGTGTGTTTTTGGGAGCTAAATGCTTAACTCTATGTTGATTGAGAGATGTTTTGAGAGGTTAAAATGTTGGTTGGATCATTGGCTGAGTTGCATGTTTGATTGCATTCATATCTGTGTTTTTCTACTCTTTGAAAAACTGTTTTTAAGCCATCTCGATACCTTCTCGACACCTCTCGATACCTAGCTTATCTGTCGAGCTCTTCAATTGCATCTTATCGCAATCTCGACACCTCTCGATTGCTGGTGGATCGATCTAGAAACCTCCTGACCTCTCGATTGCTTCTTGATAACTTCTGGATTGATCGAGAAACCTCTTGTCCTCTCGACCGCTTATCAACACCTTATGGATCGATCGAGCTTCTTTTGTGTGTCCTTTTTGTATTCCTCAACACCTATCTCGACACCTCTCGCACCTTTATTTGTCGAGATTTACTGAGGATCTATAAATAGGTTCTGTGCGATCCGATCTTCATTTCTCTTGATCTCTCTCTCGACAGCTTCGTTTTATCACCTCCCTTTTTCACTTTCTCTCACTCATATACTCTTCTCAAGGTTTCTTCAAGCTTTTTCTTCTCTTGGTAAGCCTCTTATCCTTCATTCTACATGCGTTTCATGTTTTGAACCTAATTTTTTGGGGTTTTTCAAAAGTGTTGAGTTTTTGTGAAAATTTGGGATGGGTTTTTGCCGAAATGAGTTTCAAATCTCATATATTGCATCTCATAAGCATAATAAATGTATTATCATGCATTTAGATGTGTGCAATTTGATTGTGTGCTTGTAGGATTGGATTGGGCAGAGCCCATGATGTCTTTTACATGGCATGTCACATGTTCATGCATTTTTCATGCATACGTTCTTTCCTTTCAATATACTTGCTATATTTGAACTGTGTTGGAACTTTTCTGAGTGTTTCCTTTGTCCCTCTCTCTCTCTTGTTTACGTTAGTGCGTCAATGGCTCCAAAACGTAAGTTTGCTCTTGTCTAGAACCCTCTGCTTTCTAGGGCATCTTCGCCTTCTGATCCTACTCCCTCCTCTGTCAGGTTCCGTGATGAGAAAGCCCAAAAGGACTTCTCAGAGAACTTCTCTAAACGAGGTGTTCATTCGGAACGCCAAGTTGTTTTGTTGGATTTTGTCGACACTGACCTTCCCAATGTCATTCATAGACGGGAATGGGAGTCACTGTGTGACGTCCCGGTCACATGTCCTTCCGTGCTAATCCAGGAGTTCTACTCCAACATGCATGGAACTGATACTTCAGTACCTCTCTTTCATACTCGCATTCGAGGTACGCGAATTGTCGTCACACTGGAGTTGGTATCCGATGTGCTTTGTGTTTTGAGGGTTACGCATCTTGACTACCCCGGTTGTGAGCGTCAATTTACATCATGTCGACCTTTTGCTAAAGGTCGTCTTTTCTTGAACATGGTGATGACTTTTGTGTTGTATCCTCTCTCTCACTACAACTCCATTACAGAGTCTCGTTCTCATTTTCTGTTGTCTCTTCTTGAGGATCTTTTCATAGACTTTCCTTCACATTTTATCATTTCTATCATAGATGTGTATAGGGATACAGCTACCTGTGATAAAATCATCTTTCCTTCTGCTATCACGTGGATCTTACGCCACTTCTCTATTCCTTTTCCCTCATCTGACCATTTTTCCTTCATGTGTGCCATTGACTACGCTACCGTTAAATGGAGTGAGGAGCAGTTTCAAGTGAGGCAGTCCGGTTCGACAACTCCTCCCACTCCTTCGGATCCTTCTACCTCTGCTCCCTCTTCTTCAGCGGGAGGTGTGACTCTGGATGCGATCATGACGCAGCTTCAACACATGGATGCTCGCCTTGATACACTTTCTATGAAATTGTATCAGGTGAACACCCGTGTTGGCTGCATTGCTAGATGGCAGGCTCGCCTCGGTGGTTTTGTGGAGTCTCCCTCTCCTTCTCTCGAGGAATCTAAGACACCTGATGATGGTTCCAGCAATGATGATGATGAGGATGGAGATGCTAGCTTTTCCAGTTCTGACAAGATGTCTACTTGACACACTTACCCTTTATCACTCGTGACAAAAAGGGGGAGTAGTTTTGGATATGAGAGTAGTCATTCTTAGGGGGAGAGTTAGGAGATTTTTGTTGGGGGAGAGTTTTTTTTTTAGGGATGTAGTAAGGATTACATGTATCTTTTCTTTTCTTTCTTGTTAGAGATACACTGTTCTTGTACCTAGGTCTTGTGACCATTTTTTACATACATGATGTTAATCAAGTGGTATATATATATGATGATGTATGTTTTATTCACCTACCTCTACATGTGTTGTTTCTTTTCTTTCTTTTTACACTTGTTTCTTTATTTTGTATACAATCTATTATTTCTGCTTCACACAAAGATGCCTTGATGGGTTTTGTTTAAAGTATTTCAGAAATACAGGTTGTCAAAGTGTTCCTTGCCATGAACTCTCTTCTTGCAAAGTTTTTCATGAGTTTATGTTAGGATAGATTTTATTGTATATCAACAAGTGAGTATGAGTTGAGTGTTTTATGACTTCTCTCATATATTCATTTGTTTGTTGTGGTTTTGTCACGGATTGCCAAAGGGGGAGATTGTTAGGACATATGTGGTTCACTTGATAAGAACATATGTCATTCTTTTATGTAATTGGCTAATCCTTTGACAAAACGCACTTTACTTGTAATTGGGTAGATCTAGGATGTTTTTGATACTTCAAGAAACAAGGTTGCAAGATCAAGTGTTAAAGCCATGCAAGTTTGTCCAAGAAACAAGCTGAGAAGTGCTCTTCATTAAAGCTCGACAGCTGGCTCGATCGCTGCATCTATCGAGCTTTAAAAAGCTGTTCCAACCCATGGCTCGACAGCTGCTCGATAGCACCTCGACACCTCTAGCTGTCGAGATTTAAGAAAAATATTTTTTAGTACTGTTTTATTCTAATCCATGGACATGCCTTTGGGCCTTCTTTTCTTATAACCCTAGATATATAAAAGGATTATTTTAAGAGCCGTCAAAGTAAGCACAAGTTGCACAAGCATTGAGAAAAGTCTTTTCAAGCAATTTGTGGCCGGAGACAAAGTTTGCCCCAGTTCATCTCTTTGTGAAGAAGCTACTGTGTCTTTGCACTGCAAGGTTTTGTAACCAAGCATCTTCTTGTTCTTCATTGTGAGGATGAACTGAAGAACTTTGCAGCCAACATCTTTCTCAAGTTGGTGATTGAAGTCACGTACTGGGAGCCGTGCATTGAAAATGAGTGATTGTCACTACAGAACAAGTCCAATTGGGTATTGGGGTAAGGGTTCAATTGTAGGTTGGTATAAGGTATTGGGATTCCTTTACTTGTAACCGCTTGTTGTGATAATATTGGATTCTCGGGAGTGGTGAGCTTAAAATCACCCGGTGGGGTTTTTTGCCTGGAAGGTTTTCTCTATTCGTAAACAAATCACCGTGTCAATTTATTTTCCGCTCCACTTTAGTTTATTGGTGATTTGTTTGTGGTACCACGCGTTTGCATGCTAATTTGATTAATTAATAAACTTGGCTAATTAATCAATTAATTCATTACAAGGGTTCGATACGTTTTGGCCTATCAAGTGGTATCAGAGCGGGCACACTCTGATTAGGATTTAATCCTTGTGTGTGATCCATTGACCCCTATTGTCATGGATAGAGGACAATCTCTTATTATCCCTCCTTTATTTGATAGGACTAACTATGCATACTGGAAAGTACGCATGAGAGCTTTTTTACAGTCTCTAGATGAGAAGGTGTGGCAAGCTGTAGAGATTGGCTAGACCAAGCCAAAGGAAGCGCCGGCCAATTGGGATGAGGCAAAGATCAAGGCAGCAAACTTCAGTAGCAGGGCATTGAATGCTTTGTTCAGTGCAGTCAAAAATGAGGAATTCAAGAAGATATCCTCCACTGAAACTGAAAAAGAATCATGGACCATCCTCCAGACAACCTATGAGGGAACAAAGGCTGTCAAGGACTTAAAGCTTCAGAGACTCACTACTAGCTTCGAAGAGATAAAAATGGAGGACGATGAGTCATTTGATGAGTTCTATGCAAAACTCAAAGAAATAGTGAACTTTGCCTTTAACCTTGGAGAAACTATCCCAGAACCCAAGATTGTGAGAAAAGTGCTCAGATCTCTCCCGAAAGATTCCATGCAAAGATCACTACGATTGAGGAATCAAAGGATATTGACAAAATTCATTTGACAGAGCTGGTTAGAAATCTATAGACCTATGAGTTAGGTTTGTCTAGAATCGGAAAGACTAGCAAGAGCAAGAATATGGCATTGAAGGCCAAGAGCAATGAGACAGAAGAGTCTTCAAATGATGAAGATTCTAAGATGAAGTCCTACATCATCAGGCAATTCAAAAAGTTCATGAAGAATGCCAATGGGAAAGGCTTCAACAAGGATCGTAGGTAATCCAGTTCTTCTTAGTTCGAAGGTCAAGACAAAGGGAAGAAGGATGCAAGGGATGGCGGTCAGTACATTGTTCTTACAAGACCTAAGTGCTTTGGGTGTCAAGGCTTCAGACACATGAAACAGGAATGCCCAACATAGAGCATGCGCACACATATATGCCCAAAAACACAATTTCAAAACAACAAAAAAAACAACAATTTAACAAACTTTAGCATACTTCTAATACAAAACTAAACAACCTAAACTAACAACAAAGATATCAAAGATAAAGAAAACAAAATCTATTCCTAAACATGCATTGGATCTAACAACAAACAAGAGCAACACTTAACACATCAAAGCATTTTCGTCAATATATACAACCATTCAACTCTCCAATCAAAATATGGTAAGACGCAACAAATCAAAACCAAACAAAACAAAACATATTTCTAAACATGTATAACATATTATTCAACTAATAACAACAAGAACACAAGTTATAAAAGATTTAAATCAAGGAAAAGTCATGAAGAAAGACTCACCTTGCTTATGGAACACAAATTGGTGGATATTTTAACCAACCACTCAGTGCCAACACAACAAGATCGAATGATAATAAAGGGAATCAAATATATCAATAGCCCATTAGTAATCAAAACTCAAAAATAAAAAGATGTTCTTGAAAATATTGTTTGAAAAAGGTTTTGAAAATAGATTAGAAAATAGTTTCTGCCCTAAAGAGTAATAGAGAGAGGTTTTGAAAAGCCAAAAAATGAGCTTGGTGGCTATGTGCAGAAGATGCAGAGAAAAGAAAGAGTTTTTGGAAGAGTTTAGGTAAAAAAATCCATTCTCTCTAGCTAATGTTTGAGTTTGGAGGCTTAAGGTTGTGACAGTGGATTAAATTAAGTTTAATTCGTCCATAATGGTCGTCCATGACGAGGCTACGTCCAGACTGTTTGCAAAGAAGGAACCTCATCTAAAGCATCACAGATATGGATAGGATCCGTCCATAGGTGTCATAATCGTCCAAAGTGATCTAGTCGTCCATAACACTCAAAGACATGGATGACCAAATAACACTTAGTAAATTTTGAAGGATTTTTCTACAAAATCTATGCAATCAGACCATGATTTGTCATTCTAGAATGTGGGGAGGATTCCTCGAAATCTATTCCATTTTCTCCTTTAACTCCACACATCTCCTATGATGATAGTAGACCCACTCCTAACTCTCTATAGAAGGACTAAATCTCATTCAACCAAGGTAAGTTCTACTACTCACTAATTGACCATCTCTAGAGAGAAAATTGACTTAATCGTTAGAGGGTCCTTGGCTGGTTCACACCGGTCACCCTTGACAGTCTTTTTTTCTCTTCAAGTCATTAAGCCATCACCGTAGCCCGGAGCATTCAGCCTACTGATTCTCGTGCATCATCAGTTGGCACCGTATGTAGGAAGAGTGGGCAAAGTTTTCTAAGTGTTAACTACCTTGCTTTCCAAGACAATAAGGCTACATGGTTTGGACTAGATCAATGGCCACGAGTCTAGAACACCAGTAGAGTGGAAATGCCTTTAGTCACCTAAATTGTGCACCAGCACTAGCACCGCCGTCCGTCCAGCCAACTATAGTCCATGGCAGCTGCAATGGCAAACTTGATGCAACAAAACCAAAAGCTCACCAGAGAAGTTAAGAGACAATGTCGACAATGACGTGACGAAGAACACAGGCAAAATTCAGAGAATGAAGGGTGGAGAATGGTGTTGAAGGAGGAGATTAGTCCAGAGGTACCATCACTCGGAGGGTGCCACACTTGGAGAAAGAAATGGACCAGATGAAGAAAGCCATGGAGGAGATGAAGGACTCCATAAGGAGAGCAAACCATGTGGATGATCTCGTCCAAGAAAAAGAAGTAGGCTGAACGAGTGGAAGCTAGTTAATTACACCATCTAGAATAAAGCCCACGTATAAATAATGCCAAGACGGGAGAAAAAAGAGATTGAGATGGTAGGAAGGCAGGATTGTCCTCAAGACAATATTCCAACAACACACCCTTGAATACCCTACTTGACCAAGTGTTGATGCAAATCAAAGACGACCCACCCTTGACATGGCCAGAGAAGATGAAAGGAGATCCCAGAAAATGAAACAAAAGTAAGTATTATCGTTTCCACTGAGATCATGGACACGACACGAACTAGTGTTACAACTTGAAGCAGCAAATTGAAGTTCTCGTTAAGTAGGGAAAGTTGAAGAATTTCCTTGGACGAGACCACAAGGACCAAAGGCAACCATTGAAAGGTAAAACAAAAGAACCAATGCATCAGCCACTTAGAGAAATAAAGGTCTAGTAGAAATGTCAACCGGGAGCTCATCCAAAGCCAAGAAGAATTATCTGCAGGTAGTTCAGAATGTTCAACTCACTGGCCACACACCTAGGATGTCTAGAGTAGACGAGCCTGCTATTACTTTCACGGACGAAGATGTGAGGAGACTACATCATCCTCATGACAAGGCAATTGTTGTCACTTTGACGATTGCAAACTACTCAACAAGAAGAGTGTTAGTGGATAATGGGAGTTCAGCAAATATCCTCTACTATCCGGCCTTCCAGAAAATTAGGATTAACAAGGAATTACTTCCTCCAGTGAATGTGCCTTTGATTGGGCTCAAAGGAATGAAAATTCTACCAGTAGGCACCATCTCTTTGCTAGTCGTGGTTGGCAAAGAGTTGGAAGGCTGCAGCGTCCACTTATCAATTTTCCATTAAATTCCCAATGTAATATGGCATTGGAGAAGTACAAGTAGACTAGTTAGCAACTAAAGAGTGTTACTTAGCTATGTTAGCGATGGACGAGCAGATGCAGACAATGAACATTGAAGAAAGAAGAACATTTGTTGAACCGATTGAAGCATTGGAAGATGGTCCTCTAGACAAGTCCAACCCAGAGAAATTTACTAGAATAGAATAAGCATGGAAAAGATAAAGCAAGATCTGGTCCAAATCCTCAAGAAGAGCATGGACGTTTTTGCTTGAAGCCACGAAGACATGCTTGAGATTGACCCAAGTATGATTATTCATCATCTAGATTTGTCCCCATCTGATAAGCCCATACGTCAAAAAAGGAGAGTGTTTTCCCCAGAATGAGACAATGCCATTAAAGAAGAACTCCAGAAGTTGGTAACAACATAGTTCATCCGTGAAGTCTACTACCCCAATTGGCTAGCTAATGTAGTAATAGTCAAAAAAGTTTATGTAAATGGAGGATGTGTGTGGAATTTACAGATTTGTACAAGGCATGCCCCTAAGATAGTTATCCCCTTCCACACATAGACCAGCTGGTAGACTCAATAGCTGGACACCAATTACTGAGTTTCATGGACGCATTCTCAAGGTACAATCATATCAAGATGGACAAGGCAGACCAAGAAAAAACACCCTTCATCACAAGCAAAGGTTTCTTTTGCCACAAAGTAATGTCTTTTGGTTTGAAAAATGTAGGAGCCACTTATCAAAGGCTAGTCAACCATATGTTCCATTTGCAAATTAGGTAAAATGTTGAAGTGTACATGGATGACATGCTAGTCAAAAGTACAAAAGAGACACAACATTTGGATGACTTGCAGGAGAAGTTAAATGCAAGCAAGTGCACCTTTGGAGTTTCATCAGGAAAGTTCCTTGGTTTCATGGTATCACAAAGGGGAATTGAAGCAAATCTTCATAAGATCCAAGCAATATTAAGCATGAAACTACCAAAGAATGTCAAAGAAGTACAAAGTCTCGTCGGACGAGTGGCAACCCTCAACAAGTTCATCTCAAAAGCTACCAACAATTGTTTACCATTTTTCAAAGTGTTAAAGAAAGCATTTAAATGGACGGATGAGTGTCAACGGGTATTTGAAGACCTTAAGGCTTATCTCACTTCAACTCCTTTGTTGAGCCCATCCAAACCAAGTGAAGAACTATACTTCTACCTCGTAGTTTCTCCTCATGCAGTTAGCTCATCCTTAATCAGAGAAGAAGGAAAGACACAAAAGCCCGTCTACTACACCAGCAAGGCTTTGAAAGGAGTGGAAGGACGATATCCTCCAATAGAGAAGTTAGCCTTTTGGTTAGTAACAGTGGCAAGAAAGCTCAGACCATACTTCTGAGCTCACGTAATTAATGTCTTAATAGATCATCCACTC
This sequence comes from Castanea sativa, assembly GCF_040712315.1. Lineage (NCBI taxonomy): Eukaryota > Viridiplantae > Streptophyta > Magnoliopsida > Fagales > Fagaceae > Castanea > Castanea sativa. The sequence goes on from NC_134013.1 coordinate 38,151,220, forward strand.
AAAAATGCCATGAACAAGCTAGAAGTGGCTAGACGATTGATTCAATAGGCAGTTGAACTTAGTGAGTTTGACATAGAATATCGACTAAGGGAAGCAATAAAAACCCAAACCCTTGCAGACTTCATTGCAGAATTCACTCCTGCCCATGACCAGTAGAGTAGAAACCATGGGGCAAAAGCATGGGTCATCCATGTGGATGGTTCATCCACAAAGCATGCTGGAGGAATTGGAGTATTATTGCAATCACCTAAAGAGGATCATCTAGAGTATGCCATTCGTCTATAGTTTCCCACAACCTACAATGAAGCTGAGTATGAAGCTTTTATTAAGGGCTTAGATTTGGCTAAGGCATTTGGAGCTGAATCACTGGTTGGTCAAGCAAATGGAACATGCGAAGCTAAGGACGAATGGATAAAAAGATACTTAAGCAAAGTTAGGGAATGCATCAAGGGCTTCACAATGGCAAAGTGTTAGGATGTGTGCCATTAAATCCTATTGTATGATACTATGTATGACATTATGTATGACTTAATGTTGTGTTTAATAAAGTTGTTTTATTATTTTCTAAAAATAATGATAACATGAATATTGAGACATTATCATATAGTCCATGAGATGCATAGTATGTGATTTATGTGATTTAGTCACAGAAGATATAAATCACAAGTTCTTTGTAAACTCAGAATTTTAGTTTGTAGTCGGTGATAAAATTGGGCATTTCATCTGTGAAGACTATAACATATCAACTAAGATGATTTGTCTTGAAAATGGAAATGGAGATTTCTAGTTGGTATGTTGATGTGTTTTAAGAGTTAAGACATATTGAACTAGACCGCTGTGAGATTTATTATTCTTCTAACGACTGTCACATGAATAATAAACTCATGACTTATATTTACATGAACTCTTAATCCTGAGAAGATAATGAACCTGATCATGAAGTATAGATTGCTTTGATATATCATAAGTGAGATCTATAGTTATGGTCAAAACCTCAGTATGTTGGGCAACCACATTTAGTGTTAATGGAACATATATTTCCAAGATGGAATTCATAGTCTCTTAATAAAGATACAAAATATTCCCTTGAGATAAGTTTAGTGGGTTTGTTATTCAGAGAGTTAGGTCTAACCACTTTAGTAAGAAGTTACTGAAGTATATATTTATGGAATTGGATTTAATAAATATATGATGAATAACTTAAAGGATTAAACCGAGTACTCAAGGATAAGATGTAGTAATTTACAAAGCGGCAGTCTACTTTCATGAGTTTGTATTACTACAAATATTTAATGAAGGGGTTGCATGTATAATAAAGTCTTGGGATATCATTTATAAATAAGGCCTACAGTGCAATCATATTTATATAGTGGTATTAAATATAATTAATGGTAACTTTGGACTTGTCAAGAGTTGACAGAAAAGCCCAAGGCCCATTGGAGCTAGTGTCTTATTGGTCCCTTTTGGTCCCACTCCAAGCCACACACTTAAGCCCAATTGGAAAGGCCCAAAAGGCCAACCCAATTAGATAATCAATTAGATACAAAGCGAGAAACATACATAATTTTTTAACATGAAAAAAAGGAACAACACTATTGTGAAATGGTGTGTATGTGAGTGTTAGACACTTTGACATTCTCCCTTTGAAAACTGATTGAGAGACCACACATCTTGGGCATTAGTGGAATTGGAGTGAAGATTGAAAGTGTTCCCAAGTGCTTCTGATCTTTGATTTTTTGAAATTCACCGCTCCAAGGTACGCTCTCTTGTTCTTAAATTCTGAAACTAACATAGTGCATGTTAACATTTATGAATGAAGTAGATCCGTTATTTTTCTGCTGTGTAAGTTTTATATGCGATAAAAACATGTATTTTTCCATCACAAAGTTTCACCAGATTCTAAGAAAAGAGAACATGAAATCTAATGGCCTAGCCAACGCAGCATCTGCAGACAAGTTGTTGGATGACTAGATTAAAGTTCAGTACATTCCAAGTATTGATGTTTTTGATGTGCATCAGATAGACGGAGAGGCCAACTAGAACACTCCAATTGTATCCTATCTCAACAATGAACTCTTTCCCAGGGATAAAAAAGCAAGGAAATTGAGGGTTAAAGTGGCAAAATTTGTCCTCATGGATGAGGTGTTGTATAAAAGGGGTATATCTCAGCCTTATTTAAGATGTTTGAATCCAAACGAGTCCCACTCTGTTATGAGGGATGTCCACGAAAGAGTATGTGGAAATCATTCAAGAGCAAGGTCCCTCATCCAAAAGATAGTTCGCGCAGGATAATACTGGTGATAGATATAAGCAGACATTGAAGCATATGTTAGAGCATGTGACAAGTGTTAGCGCTACAGCAATGTGCCTAGACAACCATCAAAATACCTTACTCCAATGGTAGCCCTTTGGCCATTTGCTCAATGGGGACTTGACATCCTTGGTCCCTTTCCCATGGGGACAAGGAAAATGAAGTATTTGGTGGTGGGAATCGATTATTTCACTAAATGGGTGGAAGCAGAGCCATTAGCAAAGATCACCGAGTAGAACATTTGAAACTTCATCTAAAAGAATATCGTCTTCCGTTTTGGAATCCCTAGGGTGCTCGTCTTAGACAATGGACACTAGTTCGATAACACACCCTTCAAAGAGTTCTATGATTAGTTAGGAATCAAAGATCATGAATCCTCACCTTCCCACCCATAAGCCAATGGATAGGCAGAAGTTGCAAACCGATCCTTATTGAAGATCATCAAGACTTGTCTTGAGGGGGCAAAAGAGATATGGCCAGACGTGTTAGGATTAGTGCCCACAAATCCTATTGTATGATGCTATGTATGATATTATATATGACATTATGTATGACATTGTGTATGACTTAATATTGTGATTAATAAAGTTGTTTTATTATTATCTAAAATAATGGTAACATGAATATGAGACATTATCATATAGTCCATGAGATGCATAGTATTTGATTTATGTGAAAAGTCACAGAAAATATAAATCACAAGTTCTTTGTAAACTCATAATTTTAGTTTGTAGTCGGTGATGAAATTGGGCATTTCATTTGCAAAGACTTTAACATATCAACTATGATGATTTGTCTTGATCATGGAAGTGAAAACTTCTAGTTGATGTGTTGATATGTTTTAAAAGTTAAGACATATTGAACTGGACCGCTGTGAGATTTATTATTCTCCTAACGACTATCAAATAAATAATAAATCTCACGACTTTTATTTACATGAACTCTTAATCCTGAGAGGATAATGGACCTGATCATGAAGTGTAGGTTGCTTTGATATATCAGAAGAGAGATCTAAAGTAACAGTCAAAACCTCAGTATGTTGGGCAACCACATTTAGTGTTGATGGAACATATATTCTCAAGATGGAATTCATAGTCTTTTAACGGAGATATAAAATATTCCCTTGAAATAAGTTTAATAGGTTTAGTTATTCAGAGAGTTAGGCCTAACCACTTTGGTAAGAAGTTACTAAAGTATATATTTATGAAATTGGATTTCATAAATATATGATGAATAACTTTAAAGGATTAAACCGGATACACAAGGATAAGATGTAGTAATTTACAAAGTGGCAGACTACATTCATGACTTTGTGTTACTACGAATATTTTATAAAGGGGTTGCATGTATAATAAAGTCTTGGGATATAATTTATTAATATGGTCTAGAGTGCAATTATATTTATATAGTGGTATTAAATATAATTAATGGTAACTTTGGACTTGTTAAAAGTTGACAGAAAAGCTCAAGGTCCATTGGAGCTAGTGTCTTATTGGTCCCTTTTGGTCTCACTCCAAGTCACACATTAAAGCCCAATTGGAAAGGCTCAATAGGCCAGCCCAATTAGATAATCAGTTAGTTATAAAGAGAGAAACATACATAATTTTTTATTAAGAAAAAGAATAAGAGAGAGGCATCATTGTGAAATGGTGTGTATGTGTGAGTGAAACCACTTAATTATTCTCCCTTGGAAACTGATTGAGAGACTACACCTCTTGGGTGTAAAGTGGAATTGGAGTGAAGATTAAAAGTGTTCCCAAGTACTTCTAATCTTTTGTTCTGAATTTCACCACACTAAGGTACGCTATCTTGTTCTTAAATTCTGAAATTTACATAGTGCATGTTATCATTCATGAATGAAATAGATCCATGTTTGTTGATTCCACTGTATGTTTTGTATGAGATACAAAACCAGTTTTACCAACAATTGGTATCAGAGCCAGGTTTTCATATCATGCTTGTATAACATGTGATTGAATTTAAAAATCAAAGAAAATTATTTTCTTGGTGTTATGGAATTCTTGAATCTGCAGTGATTATTCTATATAATCATGTTTATAGGATTTTTGATTTCGTAATTTGCTTTCAGAGAAAGTGATTGACTTTGCTTTGATGCGAAGAGAATTTCTATTAATATGGAATTTCATCTTCAAAAGAATTTCTCTTGGCCATTACAATTAAGATACGATATTCATAGAAAGTAGCTATTGTCAATAAGCCTAGCCGTACATTAACAAAAGTAGTTATTGACAATAACTACTCTCAAGGGTAGTTATTGATGTGGAGCTGTGTCTTAATTGGAACCATGCCAAACCACTTGAAGTATTGGTCTTATATATTATATATAATATACGGATTCAAGCATTCAATTTGCTTATCATGTGATAACCGTCCTGTGCTTGAATGATGCCTATGCACCGCATGGATGGTATTGCATCACTTGGAAATAATAAGGCCATTAACACACGATGCATTAACGTTAGATTGATAAAATTGATGTATCAATATATATTGCTAACCTTGAGTGTATCCAATCTGTGTATATATATATATATATATATATATATATATAAAGGATTCATGATGAATGTAGCATTGTTGCTTGCCTAGGTTTATATATATGCTATATATTAATGTTAGAATTATGAAATTTATTCCTAATGAGATTAGGATTATGTTTTCAAATTTTCTAACATTATTATGGTTCTTGATCTTTAAAATCTTTAATTTAAAATATCTAGTGGGAGAGAGATACACGGGTTGGATCTCATGGCCTCCATTGTTGGTTCATAGTAGTGTGAAATATATACTTTGTCTTTGCTTCAAGCTTAGCATTTCATGCGGAAAGTATTTATTTCATGGTCCTACAAGATTGAATTTCTTGGTTTATAGTGGTTTGATGTGTTAGGATTAATGCCCTTAAATCCTATTGTATGATGCTATGTATGATATTATGTATGACACGATGTATGACTTAATATTGTGATTGATAAATTTGTTTTATTATTATTATCTAAAATAATAGTAACATGAATATAGGACATTATCATATAGTCCATGAGATGCATTGTATGTAATTTATGTGATTTAGTCACAAAAGATGTAAATCACAAGTTCCTTGTAAACTCAAAATGTAGTTCGTAGTCGGCGATGAAATTGGGCATTTCATCTGCGAAGACTATAACATATCAACTAAGATGATTTGTCTTGATCATGGAAATGGAGATTTTTAGTTGGTATGTTGAATAATAAACTCATGACTTCTATTTACATGAACTCTTAATTTTGAGAGAATAATGGACTTGATCATGAAATGTAGGTTGCTTTGATATATCAAGAGTGAGATCTAAAGTTACGGTCAAAATCTCAGTATGTTGGGCAACATTATTTAGTGTTGATGGAACATATATTCTTAAGATGGAATTCATAATCTCTTAACAGAGATTTAAAATATTCCCTTGAGATAAGTTTAATGGGTTCAGTTATTCAGAGAGTTAGGCCTAACCACTTTGGTAAGAATTTACTAAAGTATATATTTATGAAATTGGATTTCATAAATATATAATGAATAATTTTAAAGGATTAAACCGGGTACTCAAGGATAAGATGTAGTAATATACAAAGTAGCAGTCTATATTTATGACTTTGTATTACTACGAATATTTTATGAAGGGGTTACATGTATACTAAAGCCTTGGGATATAATTTATAAATAAGGCCTAAAGTGCAATTATATTTATATAGTGGTATTAAATATAATTAATGGTAATTTTGGACTTGTCAAGAGTTGACAGAAAAGCTCAAGGCCCATTGGAGCTAGTGTCTTATTGGTCCCTTTTGGTCCCACTCCAAGCCACACACTAAAGCCCAATTGGAAAGGCCCAAAAGGCCAGCCCAATTAGATACAAAGGGAGAAACATACATAATTTTTTGTAGAGAGAACATTAAGAACACTATTGCGAAAAGGTGTGTAAAGAAGTGTTAGACACTTTGACATTCTCCTTTTGGAACTGACTGAGAGACCACACATCTTGGGTGTAAAGTGGAATTGGAGTGAAGATTAAAAGTGTTCTTGAGTACTTCAATATTTGGTTTTAAATTTCACCGCACCAAGGTACGCTCTCTTATTCTAAAATTCTAAAATTTACATAGCACATGTTATCAATTGTGAATGAAGTAGATCCGTTAATTTTCCACTGCGTATATGCATATTTCCATCATGATGAAACACCTTATCTTAGCCATGAGCTTTGCATTCCATGCGGAGGGTGTTTTTATCATGGTACTACACAATTAGTCTGTTAAAGGGATGAAATATGGCTACACATAATTCTAGACAATGGTATACACTAGACTAAGTATTATAGTATCCTCTATACAGAGTTCTTACTATTATTACTTAGAGGCTAAATGTAAAACGGCATATTATTAGTGTTTGATAAGAGTTATCATGATAGCACTAATAATGAGAATAGTTCCCAATCAATCATAGTATTTAATGTTCACTCTATGTTGAGGGATATTGAATATGGGATTGGGTTGTCGTTGCATATATTATGTTATGGTTTTATTAAGGTTCCATACTATATGTTTATATGCTAAATTGATAATGTCCAGTTTACTTATTATATTCATGTTTATTGTTTTCAAATTTGAACATGGCATCTTTTAGTCCACTTGTTACGATTCTTAACCAAAACAAACTGACTGGATCCAACTATGTTGACTAGAAAAGAAATTTGGACATTGTTCTTACAGCTGAAAAGCACAAATATGTGTTTACTTAACCATGTCCTAGCTTTCCTTAATTAGATGCTCCTCTTGAGGAAAAATAGCGATATGATCGTTGGCAGAAATCTAATGAGATGGCCAAGTGCTATATCCTAGCATCTATCTCAAATGTTCTACAACATCAAATGCAGGATGTAGAACTAGCTTCAGACATAATGCTAAGTTTGAAGGAGACGTTTGGTGAGCAAGGCCGTTCTGCAAGGCAAGAAACCATGAGGCAAATGTATAATACCAAAATGGCTGAAGGTAGTTCAGTGAGGGAGCATTGTCTTAGGATGATCTCTAATCTGAACACATTGGAGGTTTTAGGTGCCAATATTAATGGAGAATCCCAACTGGATATGATACTCCAGTCACTACCAGAATCATTCAAGGAATTTAGACTCAATTATAATATGAACAAAAAGATTTATACATTGTCTGAATTAATGAATGAGTTGGTACCGGCGGAAGGCATCCTTGGTATTTCTAGTGTTGAAGCCAATATGGGTGAAGCTTCTACTTCTCAACCTAAGTCGAAAGGCAAGGGTAAGAAAAAGAAAAAGAAGGACTTCACTAAGAAAGATGGTAAACAAATTGCCTTAGGAGTTGCCGACAAAGGAAAGAAAATCAAAGGAAAGTGTTTCCATTGTGGTGAGAAAGGACATTGGAAGAGAAATTGTCCAAAATTCAAGGCTGCCAATAATAAGGGTATGATAAGTTCATTCCTCCTTGAAATATGTTTAGTACAAAATCCCATAGATTCCTGGTGTGTGGATTTAGGTTGTACTAATCATATCTGCAACTTTTTGCAGGGGTTCAGGGAGACCAGAAAGTTGAATGAAGGGGAATTGTTTCTTACCTTAGCGGATGGGAGTAAGATTCTAGTTGTAGTTGTTGGAGTTGTTAATTTATGCTGTGAGTCTAGGGTTTTAATATTAGAAGACTGTCTTTATGTACCTAATGTTCGTAGGAATTTAATTTCTGCAACTTATTTTGGTAAACATGGATATTGTGTTATCCTTAAAGACAATGTTGTAATAAAGAAGGGTAAAGTGTTTATCTGTTCTGGCAATATTGTGGATGGTCTTTATATTTTAACTCCTAATAAGCATGAATTATATAATTCTGAATTAGATAATAACTCTTATGTAAAATCATTAAAAAGAAAGTTTCCTTCTACAAGTGAAGCATATCTTTGGCACTTGAGTTTAGGTCATATTAATTCAAATAGAATTCAAAGACTTATCAAAGATGGACTCTTAGGGCCCATGGACTTCGATGGTTTTCCAGTTTACGAATCTTCTTTGGAAGGTAAAATGACCAAAAGACCGTTTAATTCAAAAGGTAGAAGAGCCCAAGACTTGCTAGAACTAGTACATTCAGATGTATGTGGTCCTATGTCAATCCAAGCAAGAGGTGGCTATGAGTATTTCATTACTTTCACTAATGATTAATCTAGATTTGGCTATGTGTACCTAATGACGGAAGTCCGAAGCCTTTGAAAAGTTCAAAGAGTTTAGGGCTGAAGTTGAAAATCAATTGGGTAGACACATAAAGGCCATTCGATCTGATCGAGATGGCAAATACCTTCTTGGGGATTTCAAGGATTACTTGACTAAGAATGAGATTATATCCCAGTTGACTGCACCTGGAACTCCACAACAAAATGGTGTAGTAGAAAGAAGGAACAAGACTCTTTTAGATATGGTTAGATCCATGATAAGCTATTTGACTCTACCAATATCCTTTTGGAGATATGCCTTAAATACTGCAATGCATCTTCTAAATTTAGTACCTTCAAAGTCTGTTCCTAAAACACCTGTAGAGTTGTGGAATGGGCGTAAGCCTAGTATGAGACATCTCCACATTTGGGGTTGTCCAGCACATGTGTTGAAAGGAAAGTCTGACAAGTTACAGTCTAAAACAAAAGTGGTATTTTTTGTAGGGTATCCAAAAGGAACTGTTGGAGGTTTATTCTATAGTCATATGGATAATAAAGTGTTTGTTAGCACAAATGCCAAATTTTTGAAAAATGACTATATGAATAATTTTACTCCTAAAAGTAGAGTTGTCTTGGCTGAAATGAATGAACCTGTAGTTAAACAACCAGTGGATGAAACTAGGGATGATGTGGATGTATTAGATACACCACAAAATACTACTCATGAGATGTCTAGTACACAGGTGTCTCGTCTTAGTGGGAGAATTGTTCGGCTTCCTATAAGATTTATAGGTTTGGGAGAAACTTATGAAGCTATCTTAGAAGAGGCTGAATCGAATCCTTACACTTATGAGGAGGCACTGAATGATATAGATGCACATCATTGGGTTCAAGCTATGAAATCTGAATTAGATTCTATGTATTCCAATCAAGTTTGGGATCTTGTAGAGGCGCCTAACGGCATTAAACCTGTTGGTTGCAAATGGGTTTACAAGAGAAAGAAAGGGATAGATGGAAAGGTTAAAACCTTTAAAGCAAGGCTAGTGGTGAAAGGGTATACTCAAAAAGAAAGTATTGATTATGAAGAAACCTTTTCACTAGTAGCAATGCTTAAATCTATCAAAATTCTCTTATCCATTGCTGCTCATTATGATTATGAGATTTGAAAAATTGATGTCAAGACTGCATTTCTCAATGGCAATCTTGAAGAGGAAATCTGTATGATGCAACCGGAAGGTTTCATAACAAAGAACCAAGAGCATATGGTATGCAAGTTGAAAGGTCCATTTATGGACTTAAGCAAGCATCTAGGTCATGGAACATCAGATTTGATCAAGCAATCAAGTCATTTGGTTTTGAACAAAATCTTGATGAACCATGTGTGTACAAAAGACATCGAGAGAAAGTAGTAATGTTCCTAGTGCTTTATGTTGATGATATTCTACTCATTGGAAATGAAGCAGGGGTAATGTCATCGATTAAAGTTTGGTTGTCAAGCAAATTTGATATAAAGGACTTGGGTGAGGCTAACTTTATTCTAGGGATCAAGCTTTAGCGAGATCGCAAGAATAAGATGTTAGACTTATCATAAGCTGGATATATAGATAAGGTTCTATAACGGTTTAGCATGCAAAACTCCAAGAAAGGATTACTTCCTTTCAGACATGGAGTTCCTCTGTGTGATGACCAAAGGCCTAAGACTCAAGAGGAAGAAAACATGATGAGACAAGTTCCTTATACTTCTGCAGTGGGAAGTCTCATGTATGTTATACTTTGTACTAGACTAGATATCTGTTATTTAGTTGGCATGGTTAGCCAATATCAATCAAATCCAGGACCAAAACATTGGCAAGCAGTAAAGCATATTCTCAAGTATCTATGGAGAACGAGAAATTATATGCTTGTTTACCATAGTGAGGATTTGATTCTCATTGGCTATACAGATTCAAACTTTCAATCAGATCTAGATTTCAGAAAATCCACTTCAAGATGTGTTTTCACCTTGGAAGGTGAAGCCATAACTTGGAGGAGTGTTAAGCAATCTTGTATTGCAGACTTCACTATGGAAGCTGAATATATTCCTATTTGTGAGGTAGCAAAGGAGACTGTTTGGCTCAAGAAATTCCTTTCTGATCTTGGTGTTGCGAGAATTGAGCAAGTTCCTATTACTTTGTTCTGTGACAATAGTGGAGCGGTTGCACAATTCAAAGATCTAAGAAATCACAAGAAAGAAAAGCACATTGAGAGAAAGTACCACATCATTCGAGACATTGTTGCTCGTGGAGATGTAGTGGTAGCAAAGATTGAAAGTGCAAATAATCTAGCAGATCTCTTTACCAAAACCTTGTCTTAAAGAACTTTTGAGTCACATTTAGAGGGAATAGGAGTTAGATTAGTGCACAATAGTCTTTAGGGCAAATAAGAGATTGTTAGGATTAGTGCCCATAAATCCTATTGTATGATGCTATATATGATATTATATATGACATCGTGTATGACATCGTGTATAACTTAATATTGGGATTAATAAAGTTGTTTTATTATTATCTAAAATAATGGTAACATGAATATGGGACATTATCATATAGTTTATGAGATGCATAGTATGTGATTTATGTGAAAAGTGACAGAAGATATAAATCACAAGTTCTTTGTAAACTCAGAATTTTAGTTCGTAGTCAGTGACGAAATTGGGCATTTCACCTGCAAAGAGAATAATATATCAACTAAGATGATTTGTTTTGATTATGGAAGTGGAGACTTCTAGTTGATGTGTTGATATGTTTTAAGAGTTAAGACATATTGAACTGGACCGCTGTGAGATTCATTATTCTCCTAACGACTGTCAAATGAATAATAAATCTCACGACTTCTATTGACATGAACTCTTAATCCTGAGAGGATAATGGACCTGATCATGAAGTGTAGGTTGTTTTGATATATCAGAAGTGAGATCTAAAGTAACGGTCAAAACCTCAGTATGTTGGGCAGCCACATTTGGTGTTGATGGAACATATATTCTCAAGATGGAATTCATAGTCTCTTAACGGAGATATAAAATATTCCCTTGAGATAAGTTTAATAGGTTCAGTTATTCAGAGAGTTAGACCTAACCGCTTTGGTAAGAAATTGCTAAAGTATATATTTATGAAATTGGATTTCATAAATATATGATGAATAACTTTAAAGGATTAAACCGAGTACTCATGGATAAGATGCAGTAATTTACAAAATGGTAGTCTACATTCATGACTTTGTATTACTACACGAATATTTTATGAAGGGGTTGCATGTATAATAAAGTCTTGGGATATAATTTATTAATAAGGTCTAGAGTGCAATTATATTTATATAGTGGTATTAAATATAATTAATGGTAACTTTGGACTTGTCAAGAGTTGACAGAAAAGCCCAAGGCCCATTGGAGCTAATATCTTATTGGTCCCTTTTAGTCCCACTCCAAGCCACACATCAAAGCTCAATTGGAAAGGCCCAATAGGCCAGCCTAATTAGATAATCAGTTAGTTATAAAGGGAGAAACATACATAATTTTTTATTAAGAAAAAGAATAAGAGAGAGACATCATTGTGAAATAGTGTGTATGTGTGAGTGAAACCACTCAATTATTCTCCCTTGGAAACTGATTGAGAGACCACACTTCTTGGGCGTAAAGTGGAATTGGAGTGAAGATTAAAAGTGTTCCTAAGTACTTCTAATCTTTTGTTTTGAATTTCACCACACCAAGGTACGCTATCTTGTTCTTAAATTCTGAAATTTACATAGTGCATGTTATCAATCATGAATGAAATAGATCCATGTTTGTTGCTTCTGCTGTGTGTTTTGTATGAGATACAAAATCAGTTTTACCAACAAAACGAACTACCAAGTGTCCTTTGGGCATATAAGACGACGGTGAGGACTCCTACTGGAAAGACTCCTTTTAAGCTAGCATGTGGAAGTGATGCAGTGATATTAGTAGAGGTAGGCTTGACTAGCTACAAAGTAGCCCACTATAAGGATAAGGAAAATTAGAAGCAACTCCATCTAAGCCTCGATCTCATTGACGAGGTAAGAATGGAAGCAGGACAGAGGGTGGTACGCTATAAGAACTTGATGACTAAGCACCATGATGCGTTGGTCAAACCCAAGCAATTCAACATCAAAGATCTTGTCCTAAAAAAGGTATCCTTGGCTACTAAGGACCCTGCTCGTGGAAAGTTGGGACCTAATTGGGAAGGACCATATAGAGTCATCAACTACAAGAGATGAGGATCGTACTATCTGGAAGCCTTGGATGGACGAAGGCTAGAGCATCTATGAAATGTGGAGAACTTGAGGAAGTACTATCAGTGAAGACTTGTCAAGAAGGTCAGCATGGACCACCCAAAACCTACAGACTATTGGTTCCTACTAGTAGTCTATTTATGTTATTTTTCAACACTCATGCTATGTTTTTCAGTATTTGAATTCCCTGAAATGCACTACCTACGTGGACATTATTATGTTATGTACAAAGTTCCTAGTTTGTATATAAAGCATGTTGGATTTTCTGCTAAGTTTTTTTTGTTCATTATGAAATTAAAAGTCCACAAGAAATGCTAAAAGCCATAGACACAAAGACGTATCTTCCATAGCTGTCCTTAGACAACAATCATGGATAGCAAAGCACCAAATGATGAAACAAAACCTTAAGGTAACAAAAAGTAGAGGAAAGAGTAAACCTCCCACACATACTCGTCAATGAGAAATAAAAGCATGCAATAAGTGAAGTCCAAACCATGGACAAGCAAACACTTAACCATTTGAATAAAGTAAAAGCATGCAATAAGTGAAGTCCAAACAATGGATGAGCAAACACTTAACCATTTCAAAATCCTTGAATAAGTGAAGTCCAAACCATGGATGAATGAATACTTAAATAGTAAAGCTCACAGCAAAAAGGGATAAAAAATGTCCAAGGATAGATGAAAATTGTATTTAAAAATAAACTTGAAAGGGTAGATAACCACCATCCAAAACCCTTAAAAGTAATAAGCCTAAAAAGGCAAGTGTATAAAACTCCGTCCTTAAACATGGACGAAGTGAATGTACTTAAATAAATCTAATAACGGTCCAAAGCAGCAAACCCCCCAACAATATAAGTGAAAATAAAAACAAATTTTTGCTTACAATTAGAAACTACTTGGATAAACCACTGGGAGCAATGCCCCCAGACTTTGAGTCGTCCTTTGTTGGAAGAGAAGTAGAGGCATCATTTTCAGTATTCACATCCTTTGAGCTAGTCTTGAGCAAGGAACTCTCAACTGCAATGGGGAGCTTGCTGGAATCAAAATCCACCCCTAGAAAAGCTTCGATGGTGTCCATACGGAAGTCCTCAAAACTCGCAGCATAGTTCTTGTCCAGGAGATTAGTAAATTCACTGGACGTCTTGAACTCTTTAATGACCTCGTCTCTAGATTTACATAGAGAGGACCTGAGCTCGTCACCTTGCTTTTAGAGATGGTTCAGACGAGTATCCTTTTTGACGATTTCTGCCTTCAACTCCTTAATGAGGTTCTCTAAGTCCATCTTGATCCTCTCCTTATCCAAATTCACGGTTTGCCTGGACGCTGCCATGAATGTGGTCATAACCTGCAGCATAAACAAAATATATATATATCTTCAAAAGGTTACCTAAAGATGGAGAACGTGATCTGATATGGACGAAGATAAGTTACCTTGAAAAGATCATGTATTGTGGAATGCTCAAACTCCTTGACGAACATGTCGTAGCATATGGAGATGTCCTTGTTCCTTACCACTTGTTTGAAACTAGTCCAGGCTAGGTTCTCACTCCTTAGAAGAGTTAAGGGACCGTCGTTATAAGGAGGGGATTTAGGAGAAAGTCTGGACAGATCTATTTTAGGATGGGGTATCAAGCATCAGCCCTAGAAACCTTAGGCTGCTGAGTAGAAGTAGCAGGGAAAAGAACCACGATAGGAGTCGTGGATGGTGTTAAGGAGTGCACCTTGGGCCTTTTGTTTCCTTGACAGCTAGGAAGTTTACCTATGTCAAGCTTCTTAGACACGGTCTTCCTCTTTTCCAATGTGACTAAAGGGATGAGCTTCAATGTGGGTGAAGCAGGTGGACGAGTTTGGATAGGGACCTCGTCCCTAGGTTGGACACCTCATTACTAGCAACAAGGCCTTTTCTCTTGTTCTTTTTCATAGTTGCTATTTCTACAAAAAAAAAAATCATCAGTATTTGGGAAGAGTAGAAAAAAAAAAGTATATATATATATATAGAATATGCATATCTTACTATGATGAGTAATGAGCTCGTGAGCTAAAGCTTCCTCTGTAGGTTCAGGTAGAAGCCCCTAAGTTGCTAGACAACGAAGTTTCACTAAGAAGTGAAAGGTTTTATTAGCAAAAGAGCGTGCTTGCTAGACGCGGTTCGGGTAGAAGTTAGTCGAGGAAGGATGTCTAACAGCTGAAAAGAGCAAGAAAAATATATTTAGATAAATGTAATGGAAAAGGCAAGACGAGCTGAAGAAAGCAACATACCCTTAGGACATTGACGACCCATCTCACTGGTGTAAGGGGGGAACGGATCCCTGCCTACCTTAACAGGTTTCCCTGCCCATCACCTAGAGATGAAGAAAACTCTATCTTCTAGGGCCTATTAGACAAGGGGAGTGACCTTATCAACCAACAGCTGGAACCCCTAGCGGAGAATTGGTAGAAACCTAAGGATTGGCTTATTTTAGATGGTTTATAATAGTATAAGAACTTGTCCACAGTAAGAGGATGGTTCTTGTCGAATACCTCTCTCCACAACACCTGCATGGACACAATGGTTCTCCATGCATTAGGGTTAAGTTGGTTTGGCCCCACACCTAACCTATGGAGGAGCTCCCTAGTAAAGCCATTCAAAGGCAACTTAAAGCCCCCAAGTAGGTAGGCCTTATACATACCAATTCCATAATTTAGGATACAACACCATTCACTAGGGGCAGCGAGACGAGGATTAACCTCATTTGGGATTTGTTATTTACCCCTAAGTGTGTAAAGCCATTTTTCATCTATCTTGGATAGGATGTCGATGGCATAATAATACAAAATATCCTTTTCCTCGTCAAGAGGAGGAGTGGATGGTTGAGCGCTGGTAGACAGGCCAGCAGATGATTTAGAAGCAACCCTCTTTCTCAATTCCTCCTGGAGAAACTCTAAGGGAACTCCAGGGACTCCAGACGAGTATTGCTTATCCGTAGAACTACTACCACTATTGCTACTCTCACTACTACGACCGCTACTACTAGTTTGATCATGATAGTCTATCTCCCTCTCATCCCTATCACTAGATGAAGACATTACGACCTCAGTCATTTGTAAAGAATTCTAAAGGAGAAAACCTACAGATGAGGAGAAGAGAATACTTGATGCTAGATGGAGAGGACTAAGGACAGAAGAGGACTCCTAGATGAAGCGCAAAGAGGGAACTAAGAGGAAAAGGTCAGGAGAGAAAATATGAGAAATGTGAGAGGGTAGGAGAGGTATTGCCCTATTTATAGGTGACAGGGTGGGACATTGAAGCAACGTGAACCAACTAGAATGTGCCACGTGATAATTTTATGAAGAATGAAATGACACAACCTAAAAACTGCTAGGATTAAGCCACATGTCAACATCTAGGACGTTTGATCCCAAACCACCCTAATATGCCACTTGAAAAATTCATCAACCATTGAGAAATTGCCACGTGTAGATAATGACAAAATTGTTAATAGTGGCATGGATGATATAAGGATAGGGGGAAACTGATGGTGGATTGAATTAAATGTAATTCATCCATGACCAGACTACGTCCAGACTATTGTACAAAGAAGGAACCTCGTCTAAAGCATCACAAATATGGATAGGATCCGTCCATAGGCGTCATGACTATCCAGAGTGATCTAGTCATCCATGACACTTAAAGACATTGATGACCAGATAACACTTAGTAAATTTCGAAGGATTTTTCTACAAATTCTGTGTAATCAGACCACGATCTGCCATTACAAAACATGGGGAGGATCTCCAAAATCTGCTCCATTTTCTCCATTAACTCCGCACATCTCCCATGATGATAATGGATCCAAACAAGTGGACTCCTAACTCTCTATAAAAGGACCAAATCTCATTTAACCAAGGTAAGTTCTACTACTCACTAATTAACCATGTGTTCTAGAGAGAAAACTGACTTATTCGTCAAAGGGTCCTTGGCCGGTTCACATCAGTCACCTTTGACAATCTTTCTTCTCTTCAGGTCATTAAGCCATCACCATTGACCGGAGCATTCAGTCTACTACTTCTCGTGCATAATCAGGTTGTATTTTTATTTTTAAACTAGGGTCTTATGGCTCATTTAAAGGGTCTTGGATGTTCCAAATGGTCTGAGGGCCGGGTCCCATCAAAGAGGGAGGCTTTGGGCCCTAAAAAATTGAAGTTATGGGCTATTGGAAAAGGCCTTGCATACCCAGGTACGTGCATGTCTACGCTTGCATGATTCATGCATACACATGTGTCCCTAAAACCCTAATTTTGACTACTCAAATGGCTTGACTTCAAACATCCATAATGCACTCAATATAAATCCAAAATTGGAAAAATATGTGTTCAAATTGAAGCCTAGGATGTCTGCTTTCCAATGAAATAAACCTCACTCAAAATTTCTTTGTGGATCAAAATTTATGGTTAAAATAGTGAGAAACTGTCATTTTTAGCATCGTTTTCAAAGCGATTTGAGCACTTTTGAGTTATGATTACTTCCAAACTATCAAAATAACTTCAATTACCTTTTGTACACATGTCAAACTCATCATTGGGGCTGGAACTAGGTACAAAATGAGGTGTTTACAAGTGCCATTAGAGAGGATGAGAGAGAGAGAGAGAGAGAAAGAGAGATTTTGAATTCTGATGAGAGGATAAAGGAACAAGATAGAGGCAGAGATTTTGTAGGGGAGGAAAGAAAGTTAGAGAGTTATAAAAAAAATGAAGAGTTAAGGAAGATGAAGAGAATAAGAAGAAAAAAAATAGTTGGTAACCATTGGGAAAATGAAGAGGCGGGAAGGCACCTGGTGGCTAAACTATGTGTAGTTTAGTAAAAAAAAGAGTGAAGAAAAGTTTTTTTAGAGAAATTTCAAGGGCTTCCCCAGTGGACTCTTAGAAGACAAGAAAATGGAAGAAGTTTCCAGATTACCCCCAGCGGACCAAGGAACATAATAAATTACCAAATTTCCTTCAAATGATGAAGATACCCCTCAGTGGGTTAAGAAAGGCCAAAGTGACACAAAAGATTCAAAACACCCAAGAATCATCAAGAAAACTGCCCAGTGAGTTAGAATCATCAAGAAAACTCCCCATTGAGTCAAAATCATCAAAAAAACTCCTTGAGTGAGTTTTCCACCAAAGAAATCCAGATCGCTTGGAAATCTCCTCGAGTGAGTTTTCCACCAAAGATCATGAGTATCCTACCATCATCATTTGTTGTTCACATATCTTGCAAGAGTTGAATATGCAAGCACAATCCCTTAGAACGAGTTGATACTAAAATTGAAGACTACAACACTTGAGTACATATCCTTCTTGGAATTGAACATGTACATCTAGACAGAGGCTTGAGCCACTTAGAACAAAAGAGATTGAGACAAACGCTTTAGCAACTTAAAAGATAAGAGATTGAGACAAAGGCATGAGCCCCTTAGAAGAGAAGAGATTGAGGTAGAGGCATGAGCCATTTATAATTGAAGAGATCGAGATAGAGATGGAAGTCACCCAAAGGTAAAAGCAACTCAAACAAGTTTAAGGCAAGAGCCGCAAACGGATACCATAGATATGTATCCTTTTAGCTCGTAAGAGCACCTTATTTGTTTGGTTGATGGTTGAGGCCGTTAGCCATGTTTATTTTTCTTTTTTAGTGATTCTAGGATAGTGAGTCACTCACCTTTTGCTTGACAATGGGCAAACTAGGTTCTTGGATAGTGAACTTGTCGTCACTTGTTTCCAAAGTAACACTTGTGGGGCTTTGGACATACGAATCCCATGCAACTCTTCAGAGTTACACCCCCCATGTATGTGTGTTGTTTGTCGTGTGCGTGGATTGGGTCTAAGACGTACATTGAAACAAAATGTTTTATCTCTTTTTCTTTTAATTCCATTAGCAAAGCTCACAAATCAATATAGGGGTAACTGTAGACACCTCATTTTGTACCCCTTACGACTCGAGCCCCCAATGACGGCAACTACAACGAAATGTAATTTTAGTGATGAAAATTTTTTCGTCACAAAAAATTACCATATAGTAACGAAATTTATATTTCGTCGCTATTTATAAAAAAATTAGTAACATTTAGCGACGAAAATTAGATTTTGTCGCTATATGTTTTTTTGAATTAAGGGAACCAAACGAGAGTGTTGGCGTGAAACTAAATTCATCTACAACAACAAATTATTTCGTCACTAAAAGTGTAAGTTTTTTGCGAAAAAAACTTTCGTTACTAAAGGTGTTGCTGGGAACACTGTTAGTGACAAAAGTCATTTCATCACTGAATGTGACAAATAGCGACAAAAATAAGTCGTCGCTAAAAAGAAATCATGAATTAATGTATCATTATCAACGACGAATCTGAGTTCGTCACTAAAGGTAGCCAATAGTGATGAAATACAAGTCGTCACTAAAAGCTTTATACATATATCGGCTCAGCTCTTTTTTTATCACTTCCCACGAAACCCATTCTCTCTCTCACCAATTCTCTCTTTCCCTCACTCTCTCCCTCACCTAGCTCGCCACCCAGCTCGCCGTCGACCCAGCTTGCTGCCAACCTCAGCTCGTCGCTGTTTCCCTCTCTCCTCCACCACCACCCTTCCCTTCTTTCCTTTTTCCCTCCCCCATTTCCTCCATTACCTCCCCTCTTCCTTCCCTCTATCTCCCCCCTTCCCTTACCTTCTCCTTCCACTGATTTAAACTATGTAATTTTTTTTTTTGTAAAATTTGGTTTGGATTTGATTAAATGATATGGGTTTTGAGTCTTTTCTTGTAAGTGTAAGTGTAAATTTATAGTATTTAGTTGCTTGTAATGGGTTTTGTGTTAGTTACTTGTAATGGGTTTTGTGTTAGTTACTTATAATTGGTTTTTGTGTGATTTTAGAGTGCATTTGTTGAATTTTATAAATTTAACTTCTCTATTGTTGGTTTTATCAGGTTTGGATGATGATAAAAAGTGATTTTGTCTTGGGGATTCTTTGATTATAATTGTTCTTGGTCAGCTATATTTTTGTTTTGTGGTGAAGCTATTGAGGATTATAATTTTAAGATTTATTATCATTTGTTAAAATAGGCTTTTGGGTGTGTAAATTTATTTTCTCTTGGGATTCTTTGATTCTAACAGTTCTTGGTCATGTATATTTTTGATTGTTTTAGTTTTTTTTAGTTTTTTTTTTGTGAAGAACTGACTTGTTATCTATTTGTTGAAAAAGGGGTGTGTATTTTTTTTTTTTGGAATGTTCTCTGCTTAAATACTAATATTAAGCATTATGCTATAATAGCTAGTAAGTGTATTGATAAACTCTTTATAAATTAGACTTTTCTTTTGCAGGTTAAATATTCATTATTTGTGATAACTTTGGATTTTTTTTTAAAGGTGTACGCCTAGCTTGAGCATAGTAAGTAAAATTTGTTTAAATACTTAAAAAACTCTATACTTGTGATGTTGATGATTGGTTTTGCGGTGGGTTGTTGTATTGGAGCAAGCGGGTGACTTGTATGGTGTTATAAAGAGATTTATATTTATATTGGGAGTGTCTTATTTTTTAGAATTGTGAATGAATATTGTTGATTTATATGTGACGGATACTATTTAATTATTTTTAATACTTGTAAGATATCGTGATGTTGATTATTGTTTTTGTAGTGGGTTGTTGTGTTGGAGCAAGCGGGTGGCTTGCATGGAGTTATAAAGTGGTCTAAATTTATATTGGGAGTGCTTTTTTTTTTTTGAATTTTGAATGGATATTGTTGATTTATATGTGATGGATATTATTTAATTGTTTGTAATACTTGTAACCATTATATATTGTGATGTAGATGATTGGTTTTGTGGTGTGTTGTTGTGTTAGAGCAAGCAGGTGGCTTGCATGTGATGGAAAATTATATGTTTGTATCACATACAAACATACGCAGCGGAAAATTAACGGATCTACTTTATTCACAATTGTTAACAAGTACTATGCAAATTTCAGAATTCAAGAACAAGAGAGTGTACCTTGGTGCAGTAAAATTCAAAACGAAAGATCAGAAGTACTCAGGAACACTTTTAATCTTCACTCCAATTCCACTTTATGACCAAAAAGTGTGGTCTCTCAATCAGTTTTCAAAGGAAGAATAAGAAAGTGTCTTACACTCTCACACACACCATTCCATAATGTTATCTCTTATTAAAAATTTTGTATGTTTCTCTCCTTATAACTGATTATCTAATTGGGCTAGTCTTTTTGGGCTAGTCTTTTGGGCCTTTCCAATTGGGCTTTAGTGTGTGACTTGGAGTGGGACCAAAAGGGAACAAATAAGACATTAGGTCCAATGGGCCTTGGGCTTTTCTGTCAACTCTTGACAAGTTCAAAGTTACCATTAACTATATTTAATACCACTATATAAATATAGTTGCACTCTAGACCTTATTTATAAATTATATCCCAAGAATTTATTATACATGCAACCCCTTCATTAAAATATTCGTAGTAATACAAAGTCATGAATGTAGACTACCACTTTGTAAAATACTACGTCTTAATCCTTGAATATCCGGTTTAATCTTTTATGTTATTCATCGTATATTTATGAAATCCAATTTCATAAATATATACTTTTGTAACTCCTTACTAAAGTGGCTAGGCCTAACACTCTGAATAACCAAACCCATTAAACTTATCTCAAGGGAATATTTTGCATCTCCGTTAAGAGACTATGAATTCCATCTTGAGAATATATGTTCCATCAACATTAAATGTGGCTGCCAAACATTTTGAGATTTTGACCATGTCTTTAGATCTCACTCTTGATATATCAAAGCAACCTATATTTCATGATCAGGTCCATTATCCTCTTAGGATTAAGAGTTCATGTAAATAGAAATCGTGAGATTTATTATTCATTTGACAGTCATTAGAGAATAATAAATCTCATAATGGTCCAGTTCAATATGTCTTAACTCTTAAAACATATCATCATACCAACAAGAAGTCTCCACTTCAATGATCAAGACAAATCATCTTAGTTGATATGTATCTCATCACCCACTACGAACTATAATTTTGAGTTTACAAAGAACTTGTGATTTATATCTTCTGAAACTTTTCACATAAATCACATACTATGCATCTCATAGACTATATGATAATGTCCAAATATTCATGTTACTTTTATTTTAGATAACAATAAAAATAAATTTATTAATACAACATTAAGTCATACATAATGTCATACAAAATGTCATACATAGCATCATACAATAGGATTTAAGGGCACTAATCCTAACAGCATGGTATTATAAAGTGGTTTAAATTCATATTAGGAGTGTTTTTTTTTTTTTTGGAATTGTGAATGGATATTGTTTAATTATATGTGATGGATATTATTTAATTTTGTTCAATACTTGTAAACATTATATATTGTTTTGTTGAAAATTGATATTGTGGTGGGATGTTGTGTTGGAGCAAGCGAGCGGCTTGCATGGTGATATAAGGTGGTTCAATATTATATTGGGAGTGTTTCTTATTTGTTGGAATTGTGAATGAATATTGTTAAGTTACTTTTGTATGATTATATTAATGTTTTTTTTTCAATACTTGTAAATGATTTATATTGTGATGTTGATGATTGGTATTGTGGTGGGTTGTTGAAAAGGAGCAAGCCGATGGCTTGCATGGTGTTATAAGGTGGTATAAATTGATATTGGGAGTGTTTGATTGTGCAATATATATTTGTTTAAGTATTAATATACACAATAACATTCATGAATGAGACGCTAATCAAAATGAAGAGCATGACATACCTGATGTTGATCTTCATATGAATTATGATATTTAAAGTTCATAGCAATTATCTTAAATGTTTTATGCTTGTCTTAAAGTTTTATGCTTGTCTAAGTAGCAAATGTTTTAAAGTTTTGTGATTATTTTGAATTTGATATGGATATTGATGTGGTCATTTGTTATGTTGAGTTAGTAGCAATTGTTTTAAAGTTTTGTGCTTATCTTGAACTTGATATGGATATTGATGTCGTCATCTGTTGTGTTGCGTTAATAGCAATTGTGTAAAAATTTTGCACTTGTGAATTGCTTGATATAGATAATGGTGTAGACTATGATATGTAAAGTTAGTAGCAATTTCTTAAATTTTTGTATTTATCTTGAACTTGATATGGATATTGATGTGGTCATTTGTTGAGTTGAGTTAGTAGCAATTGTGTTCAAATTTTGCACATGTGAATTACTTGATATGGATAATGGTGTGGACTATGATAGTAGCAATTGTGTTTCTCTCCTTATAATTAACTGATTATCTTATTGGACTAACCTTTGGGCCATTCCAATTGGGCTTTAGTATGTGGCTTGGAGTGGGACCAAAATGGAACAAATAAGACTCTAGCTCCAATGGGCCTTGGGTTTTTCTGTCAACTCTTGACAAGTCCAAAGTTACCATTAATTATATTTAATACCACTATATAAATATAATTGCACTTTAGGCTTTATTAATAAATTTTATCCCAAGACTTTATTATACATGCAACCGCTTCATAAAATATTCGCAGTAATACAAAGTCATGAATGTAGACTGCCACTTTGAAGATTATTACATCTTAATCCTCGAGTACCCGGTTTAATGCTTTAAGTTATTCATCATATATTTATGAAATCCAATTTCATAAATATATACTTTAGTAACTCCTTACTAAAGTGGTTAGGCCTAATACTTTGAATAACCAAACTCATAAAGCTTATCTCAAGGGAACATTCCATATCTCTGTTAAGAGATTATGAATTTCATCTTAAGAATATATGTTCCATCAACACTAAATGTGCTTGCCCAACATACTGAGATTTTGATCGTGACTTTAGATCTCACACCGATAAACCAGCGTATAATTTCTCGTTCTCCGTAGATATTTAAGAATATGCTTTACAGCTTGTCAATGTTTTGGTCCTGGATTTGATTGATATCGGCTAACCATGCCAACTGAATAACAGATATCTGGTCTAGTACAAGGAATGGCATACATGAGACTTGCTATCGCAAAAGCATAAGAAACTTGTCTCATCATATTTTCTTCCTCTTGAGTCTTAAGCCTTTGGTCATCACACAGAGGAACTCCATGTCTGAAAAGAAGTAATCATTTCTTGGAGTTTTGCATGCTAAACTATTCTAGAACCTTTTCTATATATCCAGCTTGTGATAAGCCTATCATCTTATTCTTGCGATCTCGCCAAAGCTTGATCCCTAGAATAAAGTTAGCTTGACCCAAGTCCTTCATATCAAATTGGCTTGACAACCAAACCTGTACTGATGAAATTACCCCTACATCATTTCCAATGAGTAAAATATTATCAACATAAAGCACTAGGAACATTACTACTTTATCTCGATGTCTTTTGTACACACATGGTTCATCAAGATTTTCTTCAAAACCAAATGACTTGATTGCTTGATCAAATCTGATATTCCATGACCTAGATGCTTGCTTAAGTCCATAAATGGACATTTTCAACTTGCATACCATATGCTCTTGGTTCTTTGCTATGAAACCTTCTGGTTGCATCATATGTATTTCTTCTTCAAGATTGCCATTTAGAAAAGCAGTCTTGACATCCATTTGCCAAATCTCATAATCATAATGAGTAGCAATGGATAAGAGAATTTTGATAGATTTAAGCGTTGCTGCTGGTGAAAAAGTTTCTTCATAATCAATACCTTCTTTTAGTGTATACCCTTTCGCCACTAGCCTTGTTTTAAAGGTTTCAACCTTTCCGTCTATCCCTCTCTTTCTCTTGTAAACTCATTTGTAACTAACAGGTTTAATGTCGTTAGGCGCCTTTACAAGATCCTAAATATGATTGGAATACATTGAATCTAATTCAGATTTCTTAGCTTTGACCCAATGATTTGTATCTATATCATTCATTGCCCCCTCATAAGTGTAGGGATTCGATTCAGCCTCTTCTGAGATAGCTTCATAAGTTTCTCTTAAACCTATGAATCTTATAGGAGGCCGAACAATTCTCCCACTACGAGGAGAAACCTATGTACGTTTAGTAGACATATCATGAGTAGTATCTTGTGGTGTATCTAATACAGCCACATCATCTCTAGTTTCATCCATTGGTTGTTCATTTACAGGTTCATTCATTTTAGCTAATACAACTCTACTTCTAGGAGTAAAATTATTCATATAGTCATTTTCCAAGAATTTAGCATTTGTACTAACAAAAACTTTGTTATCCTTATGACTATAGACTAAATAACCCCTAGTTTCTTTTGGATAACCCATAAGCAAACACACTTCTAATTTTGGTTCCAATTTATCAAGCTTCCCTTTTATCACATGTGTTGGACAACCCCAAATGTGGAGATGTTTCATACTAGGCTTACGCTCACTCCACAACTCCATGGGAGTTTTGGGAACAGATTTTGATGGAACTAAATTCAAAAGATGTATTGCTGTGTTTAAGGCATAACCCTAAAAAGAAATTTGTAAAGTTGAGTAACACATCATGGACTTAACCATTTCTAAAAGATTCCTATTCTTTCTTTCTACTACACCATTTTGTTGGGGAGTTCCAGGTACAGTCAATAGGGATACAATCCCATTTTCAATTAAGTAATTCTTGAAAACTCCAAGAAGGTATTCGCCACCACGATCAGATCGAATGGCCTTTATGCGTTTACCTAATTGATTCTCAACTTCAACCCTAAACTCTTTGAATTTTCCAAAGGCTTCGAACTTCTGTTTCATTAGGTACACATAACCATATCTTGAGTAATCATCGGTAAAAGTAATGAAGTACTCATAACCTCCTTTTGCTTGGGTTGACATAGGACCACATACATTCGTATGAACTAATTCAAGCAATTCTTGGGCTCTTCTTCCTTTTGCATTAAAAGTCGTTTGGTCATTTTTCCTTCCAAACAAGATTCACAAACTGAAAATTCATCAAAGTCCAATGGCTCTAAGAGTCCATCTTTGATCAGTCTTTAAATTCTATTTGGATTAATATGACCCAAACGCAAGTGCCAAAGATATGCATCATTAGAAGAAGGAAACTTTCTCTTTAACGATTTAACATGAGAGTCATTATCTAATTCAGAATTATATAACTCATGCTTATCAAGAGTTAAAATATAAAGACCATCCACAATATTGCCAGAATAGATAAACACTTTATCCTTCTTTATTACAACATTGTCTTTTAGGATATCACAATATCCATGTTTACCTAAATAAGTTACAGAAATTAAATTCCTACAAACATTAGGTACATACAAATAGTCTTCCAATATTAGAACTCTAGAATCAAAGCATAAATTAACAACTCTAATAACTACAACCAGAATCCTGCTCCCATCAGCCAAAGTAAGAAACAATTCCTCTTCATTAAGCTTTCTTGTCTCCTAGAACCCCTGCAATGAATTGTAGATATGATTAGTACAACATGAATGCACACACCAGGAATCCGTGGGATTCTGTACCAAACATATTTCAAGAAGGAATGTACTTTTCATACCTTCTTGGCAGCTTTGAAAATTGGACAATTCCTCTTCCAATGTCCTTTCTCACCACAATGGAAACACTTTCCTTTGGTTTTCTTTCCTTTGTTGAAAACTCCTAAGGCAACTTGTTTACCATCTTGCTTAGCGAAGTCCTTCTTCTTCTTCTCCTTCTCCTTCTTACCCTTGCCTTTCGACTTAGGTTGAAAAGTAGAAGCTTCAGCCATATTGACATCAACACTAGAAGTACCAAAAATGTCTTTCGCCGCTACCAATTCATTCATTAATTCAGACAATGAATAAATCTTTTTTTTTTTCATACTATAATTGAGTTTGAATTCCTTGAATGATTCTAGTAGTGACTGGAGTATCATATCCACTTGAGATTCTCCATCAATATCGGCACCTAAAACTTTTAGTGTATTCAGATTAGAGATCATTGTAAGACAATGCTCCCTCACTGAACTACCTTTAGCCATTTTGGTATTATAAATTTTCCTCATGGTTTCTTGCTTGCAAAACGGCCTTGCTCACCAAACATCTCCTTCAGACTAGCATAATGTCCAAAGCTAGTTCTACATCCTGCATTTGATGCTGTAGAACATTTGAGATAGATGTCAGGATATAGCACTTGGTCATCTCATTATTTCTGCCAATAATCATATCGTTGTTTTTCCTCAAGAGGAGCATCTAATGATGGAAAGCTAGGACATGGTTGAGTAAGCACATATTTGTGCCCTTCAACTGTAAGAACAATGTCTAAATTTCTTTTCCAGCCAACATAATTGGATCCAGTCAGTTTGTTTTGATTAAGAATAGTAACAAGTGGGCTAAAAGATGCCATGATCAAATTTGAAAATAATAAACATGAATATAATAAGTAAATTGGACATTATCAATTTAGAATATAAACATATAGTATAGAACCTTAATAAAACCATAATATAATATATGCAACAACAACCCAATCCAATGTTTAAAATTCCTTGGAAGCAAGTAAATTATAAACACTATGATTGATTGAGAACTATTCTCATTATTAGTGTTATCACGATAACTCTTATCAAACACTAATAACATGTTGTATTTCCTTTAGCCTCTAAGTAATAATGACATAGCTCTGAAGGGAGGTTAACATTAAACTTAGTCTAGTGTACACCATTGACTAAATTCTATGTGAGTCATTAAGTAACTCTACGGTAGCGTGGTCGTTCTTAATGTAAAAACACATATCATCCATCATTAAGAAGTTTAATCTGATCCACCACACACCCTTGGTGCGGTGGTCACTCCAAAAGTATAAATGTTTGTGGGGTGTAGGGGGCAAGGGCCGGGGTTCAAGTCTCTAGGAGGGAGCTTCACACACATATACACTTAGATTAAGTTAGAGTAGAAATTTTATCTTGTATAAAAAAAAAAAAGTTTAATCTGTAGTTCCATGAATTAAACACCCTCCGAAGGGAGCAAGGCATATATGCCAAGGCGAGGTCCTTAATCATACTACTATAAATCAACAATGGAGGTTGTAAGAAACAACCCTGTATCTCTCTCCCACTAGATGTTTTAAATTAAAGGTTTTTATTTTGTATACATGTGTAATCTAATCACACACAATCTTGCACTTTATACATTTGAAAACACTTAGGAAATATTCAAGATTCTCTTCAGTGGCATTTTCGCAAGAAGAGCTTAGTCGCGAGCTTCTCGCGAAAATGGGTTAAGGCAAAATAGAGAAAACACAAAATTCAGACAGAAACTTTCGCAACTGGCTCGCCACTGTTTCGCGAGTAAAGCTTACCCGCGAAAAGTTTTGTGCTTAAGAGGCATTTTTCGCGAGTAACTTCGTGAGAATGTAACTCGCAAAAAACCCGTGTTTTCAGTTTTTAAAGGGAAAATATGGACAATTTTCAACGGTTTTCCATGAACAAACAACCACCATATGAACATAATAGATGGGATTTGATATCAAAACTGAATTCCATTGATGCTATAGCCTTAAAGATCAATTTAACATACTTAAATTCAAATTGAAACAACATTATAACATCAATATTAGTTTTTATCAAACCATAGTTTCAACAACCATGCAGAAAATTAAATACATATATAATCTTCTAACATCATGAAACTATTATCTCTAATTCCAAAACTCACAAAACATTTTATACAGATTCAAAATTGAAGACCGCTCTGATGCCATTTGATGGAAAATTATATGTTTGTATTGCATACAAAACATACACAGTGAAAAATTAATGAATCTACTTCATTCGCAATTGTTAACATGTACTATGTAAACTTCAGAATTCAAGAACAAGAAAGCGAACCATGGTGCTGTGAAATTCAAAACAAAAAATTAGAAGTACTCGGGAACACTTTTAATCTTCACTCTAATTCTACTTTACGTTCAAGTAAAGTGGTCTCTCAATCAGTTTTCAAAGGGACAATAACAGAGTGTCTTACACTCACATACACATCATTTCATAACGTTATCTCTTATTAAAAATTATGTATATTTCTCTCTTTATAACTAATTATCTAATTGGGTTAGCCTTTTGGGCCTCTCCAATTGGGCTTAAGTGTCTGGCTTGGAATGGGACTAAAGGGGAACAAATAAGACACTAGCTCCAATGGGCCTTGGGCTTTTTAGTCAACTCTTGACTAGTCTAAAGTTACCATTAACTATATTTAATACCACTATATAAATATAGTTGCACTATATGCCTTATTTATAAATTATATGTCAAGACTTTATTATACACGCAACCCCTTCATTAAAATATTTGTAGTAATACAAAGTTATGAATGTAGATTGCCACTTTGTAAAATACTACATCTTAATCCAGGAATACTCGGTTTAATCTTTTATGTTATTCATCATATATTTATGAAATCCAATTTCATAAATATATACTTTAGTAACTCCTTACTAAAGTGGTTAGGTCTAACACTCTAAATAACCAAACCCATTAAACTTATCTCAAGGAAATATTTTGCATCTCCGTTAAGAGACTATGAATTCCATCTTAAGAATATATGTTCCATCAACATTAAATGTAGCTGCCCAACATACTGAGGTTTTGACCGTTTCTTTAGATCTCACTCCTAATATGTCAAAGTAACCTACATTTTATGATCAGGTCCATTATCCTCTCAAGATTAAGAGTTCATGTAAATAGAAGTTGTGAGATTTATTATTAATTTGACAGTCTTTAGGAGAATAAGAAATCTCACAGCAGTCCAGTTCAATATATCTTAATTCTGAAAACATATCAACATACAAACTAAAAGTTTTCACTTCCATGATCAAGACCAGTCATCTTAGTTAATATGTTATAATCTTCACAGATGAAATGCCCAATTTCATCACCAACTACGAACTATAATTTTGAGTTTACAAAGAACTTGTGATTTATATCTTGTGTGACTTTTCACATAAATCACATACTATGTATCTCATGGACTATATGATAATGTCCAAATATTCATGTTACTATTATTTTAGATAACAATAAAAAAACTTTACTAATACAACATTAAGTCATACATAATGTCTTACATAACATCATACAATAAGATTTAAGGGCACTAATCCTAGCAGCATGGTGTTATAAGGTGGTTTAAATTCATATTGGGAGTGTTTTTTTTTTTAGAATTTTGAATGGATATTGTTTAATTATATGTAATGGATATTATCTAATTGTTTTCAATACTTGTAAGCATTATATATTGTTTTGCTGAAAATTGATACTGTGGTGGGTTGTTGTGTTGGAGCAAGCGAGTGCCTTGCATGGTGATATAAGGTGGTTCAATATTATATTGGAAGTGTTTCTTATATTTTGGAATTATGAATGGATATTTTTGAGTTACTTTTGTATGATTATATTAATGTTTTTTTTAATACTTGTAAACGTTTTATATTGTGATGTTGATGATTGGTATTGTGGTGGGTTGTTAAAATGGAGCAAGCGGGTGGCTTGCATGGTATTATAAGGTGGTATAAATTGATATTAGGAGTATTTGATTGTGCAATGTATATTTGTTTAAGTATTAATATACACAATAGCATTCATGAATGAGACGCTAATCAAAATGAAGAGCATGACACACCTGATGTTGATCTTCATATGGATTATGATATGTAGAGTTCATAGCAATTATCTTAAATGTTTTATGCTTGTCTTAAAGTTTTATGCTTGTCTAAGTAGAAATTGTTTTAAAGTTTTGTACTTATCTTGAACTTGAAAGGGATATTGATGTGGTCATTTGTTGTGTTGAGTTAGTAGCAATTGTTTTAAATTTTTGTGCTTATCTTGAACTTGATATGGATATTGATGTGGTCATCTGTCATGTTAAGTTAGTAGCAATTGTGTTAAAATTTTGCACTTGTGAATTGCTTGATATGGATAATAGTGTAGACTATGATATGTAAAGTTAATAGCAATTTCTTAAAGCTTTGTACTTATCTTGAACTTGATATGGATATTGATGTGGTCATTTGTTGAGTTGAGTTAGTAGCAATTGTGTTCAAATTTCGCACTTGTGAATTGCTTAATATGGATAATGGTGTGGACTATGATATGTATAGTTAGTAGTTGTTGGAAAAACACATGGAATAGCAAATTTGTATCTCATACACATCAACGCAGCGGAATATGAACAAATCTACTTCATTCATAATTTATAACAAGTACTATGTAAATTTCAGAATTCAAAAACAAGAGAGCGTACCTTGGTGTGGTGAAATTCAAAAACCAGAGATTAGAAATACTTGAGAACACTTTTAATCTTCACTCCGATTCCACTTAATGCCCAAGAAGTGTGGTTTCTCAATCAGTTTCCAAGGGAGAATAAGAGTGTGGCTTTTACTCATATACACATACTTTCATTCTACACAAAAGTGTCTTACAAAATTATGTATGTTTCTCTCCTTATAACTAATTGATTATCTAATTGGACTACCTTTTGGGCCATTCCAATTGAGTTTTAGTATGTGGCTTGGAGTGGGACCAAAAGGGAACAAATAAGACTCTAGCTCCAATGGGCCTTGGGCTTTTCTGTCAACTCTTGACAAATTCAAAGTTACCATTAATTATATTTAATACCACTATATAAATATAATTGCACTCTAGGCCTTATTGATAAATTATATCCCAAGACTTTATTATACATGCAACCCCTTCATAAAATACTCGCAGTAATACAAAGTCATGAATGTAGACTGCCACTTTGAAGATTACTACATCTTAATCCTTAAGTACTCAATTTAATCCTTTAAGTTATTCATTATATATTTTTGAAATCCAATTTTATAAATATATACTTTAGTAACTCCTTACTAAAGTGGTTAGGCCTAACACTTTGAATAACCAAACTCATTAAACTTATCTCAAGGAAATATTTTATATCTCTGTTAAGAGATTATGAATTCCATCTTAAGAATATATGTTCCATCAACACTAAATTGTTACGATATGTGCCCTTAAATCCTATTGTATGATGCTATGTATGACTTAATGTTATGATAATATAGTTGTTTTATTATTATCTAAAATAATGGTAACATGAATATATGGACATTATCATATAGTCCATGAGATGCATAGTATGTGATTTATGTGATTTAGTCACAGAAGATATAAGTCACAAGTTCTTTGTAAACTCAGAATTTATAGTTCGTAGTCGGTGATGAAATTGGGCATTTCATCTGCGAAGACTATAACGTATCAACTAAGATGATTTGTCTTGATCATGGAGGTGGAGACTTCTAGTTGATATGTTGATATGTTTTAAGAGTTAAGACATATTGAACTGGGCCGTGTGGGATTTATTATTCTCCTAACGATTGTCAAATGAATAATAAATTTCACGACTTCTATTTACATGAACTCTTAATCCTGAGAGAATAATGGACCTGATCATGAGGTGTAGGCTGCTTTGATATATCAGGAGTGAGATCTAAAGTAACGGTCAAAATCTCAGTATGTTGGGCAGCCACATTTAGTGTTGATGGAACGTATATTCTCAAGATGGAATTCATAGTTTCTTGACGGAGATACAAAATATTCCCTTGAGATAAGTTTAATGGGTTCAGTTATTTAGATAGTTAGGCCTAACCACTTTGGTAAGAAAATACTAAAGTATATATTTATGAAATTGGATTTCATAAATATATAATGAATAACTTTAAAGAATTAAACCGGGTACTCAAGGATAAGATGTAGTAATTTACAAAGTGGTAGTCTACATTCATGATTTTGTGTTACTACGAATATTTTATGAAGGGGTTGCATGTACAATAAATTCTTGGGATATAATTTATTAATAAGGTCTAGAGTACAATTATATTTATATAGTGGTATTAAATATAATTAATGATAACTTTGGACTTGTCAAGAGTTGACGGAAAAGTCCAAGGCCCATTGGTGCTAGTGTCTTATTGGTCCATTTTGGTCCCACTCCAAGCCACACACTAAAGCCCAATTGGAAAGGCCCAATAGACTAGCCTAATTAGATAATCAGTTAGTTATAAAGGGAGAAACATACATAATTTTTGTTAGTGATATAAGAAATGATGTGTATGTGAGAGTGAGACACACTTTCATTCTCCCTTTGAAAACTGATTGAGAGACCACACATCTTGGGCATAAAGTAGAATTGGAGTGAAGATTAAAAGTATTCCCAAGTCCTTCAATCTTTGGTTTTGAATTTCACCACACCAAGGTACGCTATTTTGTTCTTAAATTATGAAATTCACATAGTGCATGTTATCAATCATGAATAAAATAGATCCTTGTTTATTGGTTCCGCTATGTGTTTTTTATGATATACAAAACCAGTTTTTCCAACAATTAGTATCAGAGCAAGGTTTTCATATCATGTTTGTATAACATATGATTAAGTTTTAGAATTTAAGAAAACTGTTATCTTTGTGTTTTCAAATTTCTGCAAAACTATTATGTCCTTGGCCATAAAGAATTGTTATATATTTGGTCAACAATATATAACAAGGATTCAAGAGAATCCTTAAAGAGAACAACCTGCCACCATGGGCCACAATTTTTACATGTTAAGCCATTTAATGCTTAAATAGCCAAGGATATATATATATATATATATATATATATATATATATATATATATATATATTGTATGTTGGATATAGTTGTGTGCATAACTTTCATGCGTGAATTTTGTGTTTTGCACTGCTGGGTTTTACTTGACAGTTACATTTAATATCATAACGATTATCCATGCCATCAACGAATATGAGATATGCATTGGTTCGGGTAATTGGTTCATTATTATTTGAAGTAGTCATGGTTATGTCTCTTTATATATTCCTTGTATTGATTGTATTTGCTTTAGTGATGAATAAGTTATATTCAATTGCTTTGCATGGGTTAGTTATCTTTAGGGTAGTGATATTAAGATTCAAAGCCTAACTTCTTGGATTGTCTTAGAGTGCATATCCCTGATGGCATGCAAATTATTAATATAGGATTCTAACAATCTGTATATTATATATAATGTAATAATTATATACTACATATATTAATTTGTATATTATATTATATATAATATAATATGGATTTTTATATGTAATAAGGGTTTTTATTACGTTATATATATTTATATATATTAATGCTAGTTTAATGAAATTTATTCCTAATGAGATTAGGATTATGTTTTCAAAGTGTCTAGCATTATTATGGTTCTTCATCTTAAAAACCTTTAATTTAAAATATCTAGTGGGAGAGAGATACAAGGGTTGGATCTCACGGCCTTCATTATCGATTTAAAGTAGTGTGGACAAACACCTCGTCTTGGCGTATATGCCTCGCGATCCCAAAGGAGGGTGTTTTGTTTCATGGTACTACAAGTTTAAACACTATAAAAGGGAGATGAAATGTGGCTACACATGACTCTAGATAATGGTGTACACTAGACTAAGTGTAATGTTAACCTCCCAAAGGAGTTATGTCCTTATTACTTAGAGGCTAAAGGTAATACGACATATTGTTAGTGTTTGATAAGAGTTATCATGAAAACACTAATAATGAGAATAGTTCTCAACCAATTAATGTGTTTATAATAAACTTGCTACCAAGGAATCATAGACATGGATTGGGTTGTCGTTGCATATATTATTTTATGGTTTTATTAAGGTTCCATATTATATGCTTATATGTTAAATTGGTAATGTCCAATTTACTTATTATATTCATGTTTATTATTTTCAGATTTAAATCATGGCATCATTTAGTCCATTTGTTGCTATTCTTAACCAAAACAAATTGACTGGATCCAACTATGTTGACTGGAAAAGAAATTTGGACATTATTCTTACTGCTGAAGAGCACAAATATATGCTTACTCAACCATGTTCTAGCTTTCCTTCATTAGATGCTTCTCTTGAGGAAAAAAAACGATATGATCGTTGGCAGAAATCTAATGAAATGACTAAGTGCTATATCCTAGCATCCATTTCAAATGTTTTACAGCATCAATGCAGGATGTAGAACTTGCTTTGGACATAATGCATAGTTTGAAGGAGATGTTTGGTGAGCAAGGTCATTCTGTAAGGTAAGAAACCATGAGGCAAATTTATAATACCAAAATGGCTGCAGGAAGTTTAGTGAGGGAACATTTTCTTAGGATGATTGCTAATCTGAACACATTAGAAGTTTTAGGTGCTGACATTGATGGAGAATCCCAAGTGGATATGATACTCCAGTCACTGTCAGAATTATTCAAGGAATTCAGACTCAATTATAATATGAACAAAAAGATTTATTCTTTATTTAAATTAATGAATGAGTTAGTGGCGGCAGAAGGCATTCTTGATACTTCTAGTGTTGAAGCCAATAAGGGTGAAACTTCTACTTCTCAACCTAAGTCGAAAGGCAAGGGTAAGAAGAAGAAGAAAATGGATTTTACTAAGAAAGATGGTAAACAAATTGCCTTAGGAGTTGCCAACAAAGGAAAGTGTTTCCATTATGGTGAGAAAGGACATTGGAAGAGGAATTGTCCAACATTCAAGGCTACCAAGAATAAGGGTATGAAAAGTTCATTTCTTCTTGAAATATGTTTGGTACAGAATCCAACGGATTCCTGGTGTGTGGATTCAGGTTGTACTAATCATATCTGCAATTCTTTGCAGGGGTTCCAGGAGACCAGAAAGTTGAATGAGGGAGAACTATTTCTTACTTTGGCTGATGGGAGCAAGATTCCAGTTGAAGTTTTTAGAGTGTTTAATTTATGTTTTAAGTCTAGAGTTTTAATATTGGAAGACTGTTTGTATGCACCTAATGTTCGTAGGAATTTAATTTCTGCAACTTACTTAGGTAAGCATGGATATTGTGTTATCCTGAAAGACAATGTTGTAATAAAGAAGGATAAAATGTTTATCTATTCTGGCAATATTGTGGATGGTCTTTATATTTTAACTCCTGACAAGAATGAATTATACAATTCTGAATTAGATAATAGCTCTCATGTAAAATCATTAAAGAGAAAGTTTCCTTCTACTAGTGATGCATATCTTTGGCACTTGCGTTTGGGTCATATTAATTCAAATAGGATTCAAAGACTAATCAAAGATAGACTTTTACAGCCCATGGACTTTGATGGATTTCCAATTTGCGAATCTTGTTTGGAAGGTAAAATGACCAAACGACATTTTAATGCAAAAGGTAGAAGAGTCCAAGAGTTGCTTGAATAAGTTCATACAGATGTATGTGGTCCTATGTCATCCTAAGTAAAAGGAGGTTATGAGTATTTCATCACTTTTACGGATGATTACTCAAGATATGGTTATGTGTACCTAATGAGACGGAAGTCCGAATCCTTTGAAAAGTTCAAAGAGTTTAGGGCTAAAGTTGAAAATCAATAGGGTAAACGCATAAAGGCCATTCGATCTGATCGAGGTGGCAAATACCTTCTTGGGGATTTCAAGGATTACCTAATTCAAAATGGGATTGCTCCCAATTGACTGCACCTGGAACTCCCCAACAAAATGGTGTAGCGGAAAGAAGGAATTGGACTCTTTTGGAAATGGTTAGGTCCATGATGAGTTACTCAACTTTACCAGTTTCCTTTTGGGGATATGCACTAAAAACTGCTATGCATCTTTTGAATTTGGTTCCATCAAAATCTATTCCCAACAAACCTAAGGAATTGTGGAGTGGGCGTAAGCCTAGTATGAAATATCTCCACATTTGGGGATGTCCAGCACATGTGTTGAAAGGAAATTTTGATAAGTTGGAACCTAAAACAGAAGTATGCATGTTTTTAGGGTATTCAAAAGAAACCAAGGGTTATTTATTCTATAATCATAAGGATAACAAAGTGTTTGTTAGCACCCATGCCAAATTCTTGGAGGATGATTATGTGAATAACTTTAATCCTAGGAGTAAAGTTGTTTTGGCTCAAATAGATGAACCTGTAGTTGAACAACCAATGGATGAAACTAGGGATGATGTGACTGTATTGGATACATCACAAGATATTACTCATGAGATGTCTACTACACAGATGCCTTGTCGTAGTGGGAGAATTGTTCGGCCTCCTATAAGATTTATAGGTTTGGGAGAAACTTATGAAGCTATCCCAGAAGCGGCTGAATCGGATCCCTACACTTATGAAGAGGCAATGAATGATATAGATGCACATCATTGGGTTCAAGCTATGAAATCTGAATTGGATTCTATGTATTCCAATCATGTATAGGATCTTGTAAAGGTGCCTGACGGCATTAAACCTGTTGGTTGCAAATGGGTTTACAAGAGAAAGAGAGGGATAGATGGAAAGGTTGAAACTTTTAAAGCAAGACTAGTGGCGAAAGGGTATACGCAAAAGGAAGGTATTGATTATGATGAAACTTTTTCGCCAGTAGCCATGCTTAAGTCTATCAGAATTCTCTTATCCATTGCTGCTCATTAAGAATATGAAATTTGGAAAATGGATGTCAAGACTGCGTTTCTTAATGGCAATCTTGAAGAAGAAATATACATGTTGCAACCAGAAGGTTTCATAGCAAAGAATCAAGAGCAGATGGTATGCAAGTTGAAAAGGTCCATTTATGGACTTAAGCAAGCATCTAGGTCATGGAACATCAGATTTGATCAACCAATCAAATCATTTGGTTTTGAACAAAATCTTGATGAACCATGTGTGTACAAAAGACATCGAGACAAAGTAGTAATGTTCCTAGTGCTTTATGTTGATGATATTCTACTCATTGGGAATGATGTAGGGGTAATGTCATCAGTAAAGGTTTGGTTGTCAAGCCAATTTGATATGAATGAATTGGGTGAGGCTAACTTTATTCTAGGGATCAAGCTTTGGTGAGATCGCAAGAATAAGATGTTAGGCTTATCATAAACTAGATATATAGATAAGGTTCTAGAACAGTTTAACATGCAAAACTCCAAGAAAGGATTGCTTCCTATTAGACATGGAGTTCCTTTGTCTGATGACCAAAGGCCTAAGACTCAATAGGAAGAAAATATGATGAGGCAAGTTCCTTATGCTTCTGCAGTGGGAAGTCTCATGTATGTCATGCTTTGTACTAGACCAAATATTTGTTATTCAGTTGGCATGGTCAGCCGATATCAATCAAATCCAGGACCAAAACATTGGCACGCTTTAAAGCATATTCTCAAGTATCTATGGAGAACGAGAAATTATATGCTTGTTTACCATAGTGCGGATTTGATTCCCATTGGCTATACAGATTCAGATTTTCAATCGGATCTAGATTTCAGAAAATTCACTTCAAGATGTGTTTTCACCTTGAGAGGTGGAGCCATAAGTTGGACGAATGTTAAGCAATCTTGTATTGTGGACTCCACCATGGAAGCTGAGTATGTTGTTGCTTGTAAAGCAGCAAAGGATGCTGTCTGGCTCAAGAAAGTTCTTTCTAATCTTGGTGTTGTAAGAATGGAGCAAGTTCCCATCACATTTTTTTGCGACAATAGTGGAGCAGTTGCATAATCCAAAGATCCAAGGAATCACAAGAAAGGAAAGCACATTGAAAGGAAGTACTACATTATTCGAGACATTGTTGCTCGTTTAGATGTTGTGGTAGCGAAGATTGAAAGTGCAAATAATCTAGCAGATCCCTTTACCAAAGCCTTGCCTCAAAGGACTTTCGAGTCACATTTGGAGGGAATGGGAGTTAAATTAGTGCACAATAGTCTTTAGGGCAAGTGGGATATTGTTAGGATATGTGCCCTTAAATCCTATTGTATGGTGCTATGTATGACATTATGTATGACATTATGTATGACTTAATGTTATGATAAATAAAGTTGTTTTATTATTATCTAAAATAATGGTAACATGAATATATGGACATTATCATATAGGCCATGAGATGCATAGTATGTGATTTATGTGATTTAGTCACAGAAGATATAAGTCACAAGTTCTTTGTAAACTCAAAATTTATAGTTCGTAGTCGGTGATGAAATTGGGCATTTCATCTGCGAAGACTATAACGTATCAACTAAGATGATTTGTCTTGATCATGGAAGTGGAGACTTTTAGTTGATATGTTGATATGTTTTAAAAGTTAAGAAATATTAAACTGGACCGTGTGGGATTTATTATTCTCCTAACGACTGTTAAATAAATAATAAATCCCATGACTTCTATTTGCATGAACTCTTAATCCTAAGAGAATAATGGACCTGATTATGAGGTGTAGGCTGCTTTGATATATCAGGAGTGAGATCTAAAGTAACGGTCAAAACCTCAGTATGTTGGGCAGCCACATTTAGTATTGATGGAACATATATTCTCAAGATGGAATTCATAGTCTCTTAACGGAGATACAAAATATTCCCTTAAGATAAGTTTAATGGGTTCAGTTATTCAGATAGTTAGGCATAACCACTTTGGTAAGAAATTACTAAAGTATATATTTATGAAATTGGATTTCATAAATATATAATGAATAACTTTAAAGAATTAAACTGGGTACTTAAGGATAAGATGTAGTAATTTACAAAGTGGCAGTCTACATTCATGACTTTGTGTTACTACGAATATTTTATGAAGGGGTTGCATGTACAATAAAGTCTTGGGATATAATTTATTAATAAGGCCTAAAGTGCAATTATATTTATATAGTGGTATTAAATATAATTAATGGTAATTTTGGACTTGTCAAGAGTTGACGGAAAAGCCCAAGGCCTATTGGAGCTAGTGTCTTATTGGTCCCTTTTAGTCCCACTCCAAGCCACACACTAAAGCCCAATTAGAAAGGCCCAATAGGCCAGCCCAATTAGATAATCAGTTAGTTATAAAGGGAGATACATACAGAATTTTTATTGGTGATATAAGAAATGGTGTGTACGTGAGAGTGAAACACACTTTCATTCTCCCTTTGAAAACTGATTGAGAGACCACACATCTTGGGCGTAAAGTGGAATTGTAGTGAGATTAAAAGTATTCCCGAGTACTTTAATCATTAGTTTTGAATTTCACCACACCAAGGTACGCTATCTTGTTCTTAAATTCTGAAATTCACATAGTGCATGTTATCAATCATGAATGAAATAGATCTTTATTTGTTGCTTTAGCTATGTGTTTTGTATGAGATACAAAACCAGTTTTTCCAACATAAATGTGTTTGCCCAACATACTGAGATTTTGATCGTGACTTTAGATCTCAATCCTAATATAACAAAGCAACCTACACTTCATGATCTAGTCCATTATTTTCTCATGATTAAGAGTTGATGTAAATAGAAGTGGTGAGATTTATTATTCATTTAACAATCATTAGGAGAATAATAAATCTCATAGCGGTCCAATTCAATATGTGTTAACTCTTAAAACATATCAACTAAAAGTCTCCAATTCCATGATCAAGACAAATCATCTTTGTTGATATATTATAATCTTCGCAGATGAAATGCCTAATTTCATCACCAATTACGAACTAGAATTCTGTGTTTATAAAGAACTTGTGATTTATATCTTTTGTAACTAAATCGCATAAATCACATACTATGCATCTTATGAACTATATGATAATGTCCAAATATTCATGTTACCATTATTTTAGATATTAATAAAACAACTTTGTTAATCACAATATTAAATCATACATAATGTCATACATAACATCATACAACAGGATTTTAAGGCACTAATTCTAACAGTAGCAATTTCTTAAAGTTTTGTACTTATCTTGAACTTGATGTGGATATTGATATAGTCATTTGTTGTGTTGAGTTAGTGGCAATCGTGTTCAAATTTTGTACTTGTGAATTGCTTGATATGGACAATGGTGTGGATAATGATATGTAAAGTTAGTAGCAATTGTACTTATCTTTCATGTCAATACATAGTTTCAAAAAATGCCCAAAAAAGTCAAATACACTCATAATATTTTGAAGTATGAGATGACAAGATTGGATAGAAGGAGGCAAAACTAAGAGAGAATTGATGTTTTGGGATTGAATCACATCTTAACTTCTTTAAAGGATTATGTTCAGTCCAATTGTGCAGAAGGGAAAAGAAATAGAGCTAGTATTGTGGTAGATGATGATGATTACGTACCACCTATTGGTGACGATGGCAATGATGATGAGTCATCTAATTCTTTAATCCATAAGGTACTATAAATGTGATGTATTTTTTGCTACAATATATGTTATTGTTATTATAATTATTTCATTAGATAATAACTTTGTTGTTTCGTTATTTGTAATGACTTTGTTGTTCTATTATATGTATGTTTATTAGTTACAGATGGCACCAAGACGACTTACATGCTCGCAAGGTGAGGCATCTATCCCAGTGATCCAATCTACGGTCCAATCTATGGGAACACCTTCTGAAGCAAATCCTCCTTCCCAAAGTTCTTCTAGTGCAGAGGCGCAGCCTACTGGCACATTAGCTAGCACGACTGGTAATTACATAGAACATACTTAATTATAACTGCACCATGTCTTTACTATTGAGATTATACTTCTCTTAATTTAGCTATAATGTACATGGAATGTATAATTTTTTAACATTGATAATGTCTAATAGGATCTACTAGCCGAAATACCCATGGAACAACACGTGGTATAGCAGTATGGGCACTTGTTGAGAAAAGTGGTAAACTGCTAGTACGTATAGCTATAGAGTATGTTGCTCTTGTTGGAAAGAATGCATGCAAGCTTGTCAATCAAATTGATGTACAATTGCAAAGTAATCTGTCTAGTTACAATGTGAAAAATTGGAAAAGTGTTGATGTTGCTACTAGAGATGTGATGCTTCAAAATGTCACTGTAAATTTACGTTGATAACATCTAGCTCATCTTTGTTGTCACTAAGCATATTAAATTCATATAATAATATTTTAATAATACATATACACTTCATTTCACAGGATCAGTTTGAGCTACAAGGAGATTCCAACTTGGTAACGAAAACATTAAATACAAAATGTGAAAGATTATTGAGTAGCAGCTCCAACAAGTTGCATCAGGTTGATAAAAAGCTTGTAAAATCTCATGGTGCTAACTATGCAAGAAGCCACCCGCCAAAGAATGCCACACTTGAGCAGTGGACTGGACTCATTGATGGGAAATGGACCAACAAAGAATGGCTAGTTAATTATTTATGTGTATATTATTATTATCCAATGTTTACTATATTATGTTATCAACTGATTAGATTAATACTTAAATGAAGTACATGTACACTGTAAGATTCATGATCTAATAAATATATTGAATGTTCTTTATTAGAAAAAATCATAAAAAAAACTCTGAAAATAGGAAAAAAAAACTTCCAGCAAACATAGATGCGGAACAAAGGCACTTGCTGTTAGGGTAGATGAGGAGGTGTGTGTTTTTTCATTTTATTAAACCTTAGTATATTACATGTTGTGATTAGTTAACTATATCTATCTAACACTCTAATTGTTAAGGACATATTTTATGTAGTTGGCTAATCCTTTGACAAAACACAATTTACTTGTATTTGGGTAGATTTAGGATGTGCTTGATACTTCAAAGAACATGTTGTTCAAGTCTAGTATTAAAGCCATGAAGATTGGACCAAGAAACAAGTGAAGAAAAGGTGTTTACTAAAGCTGGACATCTGCTGGACACCTGTGGACAGCTGCTCGACAGATAACTATCTATCGAGGTGTAATGAGGCTCGACACCTGCTATCTATCGAGGTATCTATCGAGATTACGAAAATCAGAATTTTCAGATCTGATTTTTGGGCCAGGCTTTTGTATTTGTGTAGGGTTTCTTTTCTCACAACCCTAGGCATATATAAGGCTTATTTTAGAGGCCGTCACATAAGAGAATACAAGGAGAACATATGCAAAAGATGATCGAAGCCTTATTCTCTCAGAAAGAAGCTACTGCATCTTTACGCCTTAGGGTTTTGTAACCAAGTGCTTCTTGATCTTCATTGTTGATGAAATGAAGAACTTTGCAGCCAACATTCTTCTTCTTCAAGTTGGTGAGTGAGTCACATATGGGGATTCGTGCAAAGAAGTGAGTCACGTATTGGGATTCGTGCATCAAAGGGTGGCTTTCATATATTGAAGAGTTCAGAGGTTCTGAAGCGGTAGAAGGTTTCTGCTGTGAGTGAGTCTACGGGGATTGTAGAGTTTGGAGACAAAGGCTTTATACTAGATCTGAAACTTCTCTTTACTATAGTGGATTGCTTTTCGGGAAGGTTTCCCCCCCCAGGTTTTTTACTGTGAAACTGGTTGGTTTCATTAGTTTTCCTGGGTCATCATATCTTGTCTTATTTATTTTTCTGCTGCATATTATTTGTGACATGATATTGATGTTTGTTTGTTTTAACAAGTATTATTCACAATAAACCTAATTAATAACTTGAGTTTATAACTTGTTAATTCTATCAACCGGGGTCTAAATTTCTCAACAAGTGGTATCAGAGCGAGTACACTCTGATTGGATTAATTTCCTGAGTGTGATCCTTGACCCTCGTTGTCATGGATCGTGGACAATCTCTTTTGATTCCTCATTTATTTGATGGCACTAATTATGCGTACTGGAAAGTTCGTATGAAAGTTTTTTTACAGGCTCTAGGTGAACAGGTATGGCAAGCTGTTGAAGTTGGTTGGATTAAGCCAAAGAAAGCGCCGGTAGATTGGGATGATGCAACAATCATAGCGGTAAATTTCAACAGTAGGGCCTTGAATGCTTTGTTTTGTGGGGTGACCAATGAGAAATTCAAGAAAATATCATCCACGGAAGTTGCCAAGGAAGCATGGACTATTCTGGAGACCACCTATGAAGGTACCAAGGCAGTAAAAACTGTGAAGCTTCAAAGACTCACTAGTAGTTTTGAAGAAATAAGGATGGAAGAGGATGAGACCTTTGATGAGTTCTATGCTAAACTCAAGGATATTGTGAATTCTGCTTTCAACCTTGGAGAGTCTATAGCAGAATCCAAAATTGTTAGGAAAATCCTTAGGTCCTTACCTAAAAGATTCCATGCCAAGATCACTGCCATTGAAGAAGCAAAGGACATTGATCATATTCCTTTGACTGAGCTTGTATGGAACCTTCAAACCTATGAGATGGGATTAGGCTCAATGGGAAAAGGTGGAAAGAGTAAAAACTTGGCTCTTAAGGGTATAGAGGAAGAGATTGACGACTCTGAAGATGAGGATGAGGATCTAACCTTCATAACTGATGAGATTATCAAGCTTCTTCAGTTTAGGAAAAAGGATAAGGGCAAACTTCCTAGGAAATCTAAATCCTCTAGGAAGGGTAATAATGAGAAGCCCCTCATCCAATGCCATGAGTGCAAAGGTTTTGGTCATATGAGGATAGAGTGCCCAAACTACCTTATAAGGAAAAAGGCTAAGAAGTTAGAAGATAAAGGGTTTGTTACTACTTGGAGTG
Organism: Castanea sativa; assembly: GCF_040712315.1. Lineage (NCBI taxonomy): Eukaryota > Viridiplantae > Streptophyta > Magnoliopsida > Fagales > Fagaceae > Castanea > Castanea sativa. The sequence goes on from NC_134013.1 coordinate 38,195,432, forward strand.
ACACTAAGAATGACTCTTCTGATGAGTATGTGGATGAATATAGTCACGTTATGGCTTTTGCTGCCTTAACTGATAAGGTGATTATGGAGAGTGCTAGTGACAGTGAGGATTCTTCTGATGAAGAAGTACCCAAGAAGTTAACCCTTAAGGAAGCCTATGATAAGCTATGCACTGAATTTATAAAATTTGAAAATGTTTCTCATCTTTGTAGAAAAGAGCTTAATGAGGTAAAAATTGAAAAAGCTGAATTGTTAGTCAAACTACATGAGACTACAAGGTTAGTTGAGACTCTCATTGTAGAGAACACCTCATTAGAAGAGAAGGTCAAGAATCTTGAGGTTGAGCTTAGTCAAGCTAGAACTCAAATAGAGAGGATGTCTAGTGCAAAGCTTGATGAGGTCTTGAATGCTCAAAAGCCTAATTCTGATAAGACTGGCTTAGGATATGCTGTCTCCTCCAACCCCTCCTCTTCCACGGCTTCTAAATCAAGGACTGTCATTGTGCCTCAATCCGAGAAAGGTAATAAAGGTATGAAATCCAAAACTTTTTTGGCTAATTCTAAATCCTTTGTTAGACCTCATGTTTGTCACAATTGTGGTGCTTCTGGACACATACGTTCTAATTGCTTTAAGTTGTATCCTCAAAAGCAAGTGTCCAAATGGTCACAGGTTTCCTCTCAAGAACCTACACCTTTGGTTGGAGAGTTATTAAAAGTCTTGAGCTTTTTAACTTAATTTCAGGAGAATCTTAATTCTTCTATGTGTGTTTAGTAGTCATACTAGGACACGTGCCTTTTCATCTTCACCGCCAACGACTTATGCTGTGTGGGTGAGAAAGGAGCCTAAGACTTAATTGTCTTTTCTGCTTGTCCTTTGCTTTAATTCTTTCTATCTAAAGTAGGACTCTCTTTGCTTGATTTCTTAACTGCTTTTAAAATCATGTTTTCATGCATCTGTATTTTTCTATCATGCTTTCATGCATATGCATCATTCTATTATGCCTTAATGCATTTGCAACTTTCTTTCTTGCTTTCATGTTGTTTGTCTGTTTTTGTTTGATTGTTTAGTTATTATTTTGTTTGTTTTTCAAAATAAAAAAAGAAAAATCACAAAAATACAAAAACAATGTGTGTTTGTGTACATCGGTTCCTATGGACCTTAAAATGGCCTTTGAAATAGAGTTTTCTAAACTTTGTATTTCTTGTAACTTAGATGAACATCTCTATGCATAACTAAGAAAGTGAGCTTTGTGACTCTTTGTTTGTGATGAGTAAGGTTAAGTGATCTCTTGTACTTAACGTTCGTATCACTCTTTTTTACGGGAATGACTAGAAAATCCTAAGAGAAAGGCATAAATAACCATCTCACCACTGTTGCCTGCTAATCATGAAATGATATCTGTATGCTTCGGCATAGAAAAAGTGCAATGTCAATGACATCTGTATGCTTCGGCATAGCAAAAGTGCAATGTCAAAAGCTTATCATAATTGGGTATTTCTTCTCTCTCCTTTGTATACCCAGGCATGGTTTGCTTAATAAAAAGAAAATATGTAAAGAAAATAAAAGCAAAAAGAACAAAAATGCTTTAAATATGATTGCAAGCGTGTTTTATAGGAGATGTGGGAGTTATAGGATATACCTTAAAGGTGATAGTCCCCATCAAATAGTTATGATTATGTGTGAGTTAAAGTGAATTTCTCATATCTCAAATAGTCATAACATTAAGACACTTATGCAATCTTGCGATGTTTTTAACACACAACACGCAATATTCTTTTCTACTTTTGATACATGTGCAGGTACAATGTGATTTGGCCATCACAGGTACAATGTGTTGATGTATACTCACTAAACTGTCTTGACTTGTTTTTAAAATGTAAAATCGGTTAGACTTGTTTAGTGTGTGTGTTTTTTGATCAAAATGCATGACATTTTTCTTGTTGAGAGATGTTTTTGAGAGGTTAAAATATTGGTTGGATCATTGGTTGAGTTGCATGCATGATTGCATTCATGTCTGTGTTTTTCCATACTCGAAAAACTACTTTTAAAAGCTGGCTCAACACCTCCTCTATACCTGGCTGTCTGTCGAGCTTCTTGGCTTTTTCTTATCGCATTCTCGACATCTTCTTGACACCTAGTGGATCGATCGAGAAAACTTCTGTCCTCTCGATAGCTTCTCGACACCTGGTGGATCGATCGCGCTTCTATTCTCGTGTCTTTGCTTTGTTCCTCGACACCTTCTCGATAGCTCTATCTATTGACGTTGCTTTTCTCGACACATTCCTCGACAGATGACTTGACACCTCTCGATCCATCGAGATTCTCTTGCATGCATTGTTTTTCACATGTTTTGCATGTTTCTCTTATCTTGTTATCCATAGCATCTTGTTTTATTACATCCATGCATTTTTATGGATTCTTTGTGCCCCTTGATCATTTTTTATCGTCTTTATGTTTCTCGAGTAATGCTTTATAGCTTCTTGTACCCTTTGCCAATCACGAAAAAAAGGGGGAGAAATTGGAGAACTTGGGTTTCTTTTTAAGATTCTACAAGTTAGGGGGAGAAATACATGACCTTGTAAGGGGGAGATGTGTTTCATCTTGTTAGGGGGAGTGTTTACCTCTTTGTTGTAGGAGCTACTTTTAGCTTCTTGTTCTTGTACCTTAGGTCTTGTGAGCATTCTTACATACATAATACTTATCAAGTGGTATATGTGATGATGTATGTTTTCTTCACCTATCTCTACATGTGTTGTTTCTTTTCTCTCTTTATACACATGCTTCTTTATTTGTATTCAATCTATTATTTCTGCTTCAAACAAAGATGCCTTGATGTGTTTTGTTTAAAGTGTTTCAGAAATACAGGTTGTCAAAGTCTTCTTGCCATGAACTCTTTTCTTGCAAAGTTTTTCAAGAGTTTGTGTTAGGATAGATATTATTGTATTCAACAAGTGAGTATGAGTTGAGTGATTTATGACTTCTCTCATATGTTCATTTGTTTGTTATGGTTTTGTCACATATTGCCAAAGGGGGAGATTGTTAAGGACATATTTTATGTAGTTGGCTAATCCTTTGACAAAACGCACTTTACTTGTATTTGGGTAGATCTAGGATGTGCTTAATACTTCAAAGAACATGTTGTTCAAGTCTAGTATTAAAACCATGAAGATTGGACCAAGAAACAAGTGAAGAAAATGTGTTTACTAAAGTTGGACACCTGCTGGACACCTGCTCGACAGATAGCTATCTATCGAGGTTTAATGAGGCTCGACACCTGCTATCTATCGAGGTATCTATCGAGGTTACGAAAATCAGAATTTTCAGATCTGATTTTTGGGCCAAGCTTTTGTATTTGTGTAGAGTTTCTTTTCTCACAACCCTAGGCATATATAAGGCTTATTTTAGAGGCTGTCACATAAGAGAATACAAGGAGAACATATGCAAAAGGTGACCGAAGCCTTATTCTCTCAGAAAGAAGCTACTGCGTCTTTGCGCCTTAGGAGTTTGTAACCAAGTGCTTCTTGATCTTCATTGTTGATGAAGTGAAGAATTTTGCAGCTAACATTCTTCTTCCTCAAGTTGGTAAGTGAGTCACGTACTGGGATCCGTGCATCAAAGGGTGGCGTTCATATATTGAAGAGTTCAAAGGTTCTGAAGCGGTAGAAGGTTTCTGTTGTGAGTTCATCTTCAGGGATTGTAGAGTTTAGGGACAAAGGTTTTGTACTAGATTTGAAGCTTCTCTTTACTATAATGGATTGCTTTTCGGGAAGGTTTCCCCCCAAGTTTTTTACTGTGAAACTAGTTGGTTTCATTGGTTTTCCTGGGTCATCATATCTTGTCTTATTTATTTTTCCACTGCATATTATTTGTGACATGATATTGATGTTTGTTTGTTTTAACAAGTATTATTCACAATAAACCTAATTAATAACATGGGTTTAAAACTTGTTAATTCTATCAACTAGGGTCTAAATTTCCCAACACTAATGTTAATTAATCAGAAAAATAATAATGTGGTCAGGTTCCTGAATTGGAAAAAAATTTCAAAGATGTTCATTTCAATCCAAAGACAAATATGTGGATAGACCATGAGGATGAAGCGACATATGTATGTGTATTAGTTCATCCCTATCATGTTTGTAAACCTATAACATATGTAGTATGAATATTGTGATTGTTTGTTTCTTTCTCTCTTTCAAATGATGGAAACTATTACTAAAGTGCAAGAGGATCATTGTCAAGATCCTAATGCAATTCCCCTTACACAAGAGGAGATCTCAAACTTGGTTTTTAGGAAGAAGTCCGGTATTGTAAAAGGACTTGGCATGAGACCTTCCTCTTCTCTAATAACCACCGTCTCATCTAGTTCCTCGCTGGAATATATCCATCGTCTAGAAAGTGAGATAATTGAGCTCAAAGAGGTAAGAGCTAGGGAACAAGAGGCACAAACTAAGCAAGAAGTGGTCCAAAAGAATATTCTTAACTTTTTGAGGAGCAAGACTTATGATGACACTCTTACCTATGGGGGTGGTTCATCTTCAAGTTAAAACACTTATTGGTTAGTACTTTATTTTAGCAATTGACCCGCACTACATGGTGTGACTACTTTTTTAATGCATTATTTGAAACTAATTGTATTACATTACACTTGAAAATCTATATTTGCTTTCTACAACTTATACATTAGGAGTTGTGATTTTAATTAATTGGTGTGGCTACTCTTAATGCATTGGTAGAAATGTTTCTTATAACATAGTTAATGTCTTTACTTTATGATTTTAATGTAGTATTTTATATATATATATATATATATATATATATATATTTTTTTTTATATATATATATATATATATATTTGTGTAGATTTCTTATCGGTGGCATTTAGGGCATTTACTTTTGGCATTACTTGAAGACATTTGAGGACATCTTCTATTAGTCCTAATTATATTATGCTACACTTTTTGTATTGTTATAAAACATCTTGTGTTATTGTATGTGTTGCAAACAATTATTGTATAGATGGATTAAATTGGATACTTGTTTTATTTTTTACTTGTGGAATGTATGGATCGTTTTCTTATAAATGTGTTGTTGAAATAAATGTGTTATTTAAATGTGAGGTTTTAATAATGTAATGATAGGTTATAGGTTAATATCAAAGCCATGAAAAAATTAAAAATAGAAAATTAGTTTTAGCGACGAATTTTTCCGTCACCAAATATAGCAACAAAAAATTGTTTTAGTGACGAAATATTTCGTCGCTATATGCAAAAGAATTTTGTAAGAAATAGTTTTAGTGACAAAACCTTTCGTCACTATATGTGCCTGGATTTTCTCAAAAATAGTTTTAGTGATGAACTTTTTCGTCACTATATGTACCCGAAAATAGTTTTAGTTACGAAATTTTTCATCACTAAATATGATTTAATACACTGAAGTGTTTTTGGTGATAAAATATTTTCGTCGCTGAATAGTGTTTTAAGCGAGGAAAACATTTAGCGACGAAATGTGTTCGTTGCTAAAAGTTTTAAAAAAAAAAAAACTAATCGAAATTTTAGTGACAAAATTTTTCGTCGCTAGGACCTTTAGCGACGGGGTATTAGCAACGAAATGAGTTTCATCACTAATTAGTAGATTTTGTCGATAAAGGTCCTTAGAGACAAAAAATTGGACTTTTAGTGACAAATATTTTTGTCACTGAAAATACATTTTGTTGTAGTGACATTACTCTGAGGCCCAGGGTTGATTTAGGGCCTAATCTCGTGAAATCTTGATTTAAGGAATTATTTATAGAAGAATAAACTTATTTTTGGAAAAGAAAAGTCCCAAGAAACCCTAAGTGTGCATATGCATACACTCGTATGTGCACGCACACTTGAAGCTTGAGTATGTGTACTTAGAGTATACACACGCATGCCTCAAGTATGCGCACGCATTTAGGGTTCCAAAAACTATGAAAGGAAATATTTTTGGACATAAATTTGTGTAGAGCGAATTTCTCATAGTTAAGGAGGTGTCCCACACCCCTATTTTACCATTATAAAAAGTCATAAAAGGCTTTTCAAAAAGAGGAAAAAATATACAAGATTCAATAGAAAATTGTGAATCAAAGAAGGAGCTTTTAACACAAAACATCCTCAAGTCAAGTTTTACTTGGTTGGGATATATTTTGGTCTTGGCCTTTGAGTTCTAAAGCTTACTAAGCTTATAGTTTTGTTGCAAATTAGATTGATTGAGGGGAACGGTCAAATCAAGCTCTAGAGAGTTCTTGTTGTTAGGACATATATGAATCATGTTAGGAACATATGTCATGTAGAATTGGCTAACCTTTTGACAAAACGCACTTTACTTGTAATTGGGTAGATCTAGGATGTGTTTAATACTTCAAGGAACAAAGTTTCAATTCCAATTGTTAAGCCATGCAAATCTGACCAAGAATTAAGTGAAGAAGTACTGGATTTTAAAGCTCGATAGCTAGCTCAACATATAGAATCTATCGAGGTTTAAAAGGCAACTTTAGCCCGATGCTCGACAGTTGCTCGATAAATAAACTATCTATCGAGATTATGAAAATTAGTTTTCAGATCTGATTTCACTCCAATCCATGTATACATGTTTAGGTTTTCTTTTCTCATAACCCTAGACATATATAAAGATTATTTTAAAGGCCGTCACATAAGAGAATACAATAAGAACATATGCAAAAGTGACCGAGTGCCTTATTCTCTCTGAAAGAAGCTACTGCATTTTTGTGCCTTAGGGTTTTGTAACCAAATGCTTCTTGATCTTCATCTTGATGAAGTGAAGAACTTTGCAACCAACAATCTTCTTCAAGTTGGTGTGTTAGTCACGTATTAGGAGCCGTGCATGATTGGTTAGTCATGTATTGGGATCTGTGGAAAAGGACGGCGTTCATATATTGAAGAGTTTAGAGGTTCTGAAACGGTAAAAGGTTTCTACTGTAAGTTCATCTACGGGGATCATAGAGTCTAAGGACAAAAGTTTTGTACTAGATCTGAAACTTCTTTTTACTATAGTGAATTGTTTTTAGGAAAGGTTTCCCCCCAGTTTTTTACTGTGAAACTAGTTTGTTTCATTGATTTTTCTGGTTTATCATATCTTGTCTTATTTAATTTTCGTTGTGCATGATATTGACATAATATTGATGTTTGTTTGTTTTAACAAGTTTTATACATAATAAATCTAATTAACAACTTAGGTTTAAAACTTGTTACTTCTATCAATCGGGGTCTAAATTTTCCAACACTTGTGTTGAGGTAAATATTCAAATTTTGGCCCTTCACTTTCTTAGATTTATATATATATATATATATATATATATATATATATATATATATACTTTATTGCTTTGATATGTTTATGCTCGTTTAAGTTTGTGTTCTATTCGTATTAGAAGCATGATAGGTTGTTAGATTTTTTTTTTGTTGCTTTGTTTTCTATTTTGGTTGCCGGGTTTGAGTTTCTAGGCATGAATGTGTGCGCATGCATGAAACGCATACTCGAAGTGAGCGTACACATACTCGAAGTGTGCATACGCATAAAACTAGGATGCGCATGTACACATGTCCAGAAACCCAGATTCACTTTCATGTTTAGTCTCTGCTTATCCTATTTTTCATATGATAAGTCTTGGGTCAGTGCTTTAGCATTTTTTTTTTTTTGTTTAGAATATGATTAGGGTTTTATTGGTTAAATGCCATGAACATGCATTGATGCATAGGTGTTGTAATGTTGTGAGATAAGTGAAATAAGTCATGCATAAATCACATGAACATGTATTTGAGTGTTTGAGCATGAGTTCTTAATATGCTTGGTTGAATGCCATGAGTTTTGGTTTAATGCTTGAATGCTTAGGTGTGCTCGTTTAATCTACCTTGTGATGTTACTACCTTGGGTGATTCGTGTTTAATGTTATGATAGATAAATCTAGGTTTGGGGGTGATATACCATGTTGATTGCTTTAGATGCATGTTAGAGTGTGTGTGTGTGTGAGTCTAGAATAACATGTTAGAAAACCTTTTGATGAGATTAGGATTTGGAACACAATAAGTAGAGGTGACTCATAGGTCGGGTGGGGTTGGGTGCCTAACATCTTCTCATCCCCATATCTAAACTCCAGACATGTGCTCTGATAAAGATCATTCCTTCCACAAGAGTGCTATATTTATGGTTCTTAGACCAATCTAGGTGGTGACTCCATTTACACCCTCCACCATGGTCCACCCTAGGCCAAGGCATACTTCCGACGATTGGAAAAACCCTTCCAACTCTTCATAAGCACTTGCGCCAACACTTACATTAGTGATCCTTCAAATGAATGGAAGAGAAATTTATCAAGTGAACAAGATGGTGATTCTACAAAGTTTCAAAAAATTGATGTTGAAAGCAATGTACAGCTCAAGGAAAACAAAAGGAGTTATTCATTGACTACTACAAAGCAGCAAAGGAAGAAGATACAAAGAGTACTTTAAATTTGTCTTTCAATTTACTAGAAATATTGATTAATTTGTTCTTTAAATTTATCTTTCATACATTTATTGGATAATTGAGGATGTTAAGGATTGGAATCTTAAGTTTAATTTTAATTTAAGTTTGATATATATTTTTCATTTGGTAATTTAAAGTTTCATATCAAGGATAGGAATTTCTGAGACTAGAATCCTAATGTACAATCAAAGAGGAAGAAACAAGAAATTGTTTAAATCTTCATATATAATAGTTTTTTCGTGTATCGCACGAATTAGCAACTAGTGTCTCTTTGTTGCAATAACTTTGTATCAAAAGAGCTTTTTTTCTTGTATTGACATATATATTTGAGTAGTCAATTCATGTCACGAAAGAATGCAATAAGTTTCACTGCAATCACGGTAAATGCGTTTAAATTGCATAGGTAAAAGTACATTTACATTTGTTGAATTGAATCGCATATAAGTCAGTATCTGCAGGAGGCTCCTATTTGACAGTAAAAACATGAAATCTGCGTGCTTCCTCTAGTACCCGCACTGACTGGGCCCAGATCTCTCTTAACCCACAAGAAAGCTAACAAATTGGTAGGAGAAATTTTAAAGAACAAATATTATAAAAAAGAGTCAGCCAGACTAAGTCAAGCTTTCAAAAGCCATGTTCTTTTTATCCATCTCCAAAACCATACTGTATGCTCACTTTGTCATTATGCTATAATAAACTCTCTCTCTCTTTCTCTCTTGCCGCTGATCGAGCTTTTGCTTTAGCTGTTGTTAAAATATTTCAGTTGGCCATGGGAAGAGCTCCATGTTGTGACAAAGCTAACGTGAAAAAAGGGCCATGGTCACCTGAAGAAGATGCCACTCTAAAGAGATACCTTGAGCAACATGGCACCGGTGGCAATTGGATTGCCTTGCCTCACAAAGCAGGTCTCTTTCCCGCTGAACATTATATTGTTTCTTGCTTTTGAAAAACTGTTTACCCCATTTCTTGCTCTTTGCACGTTTTCTCAAAATCCCTTTTTGCCTTGTCAATGATTCTTCTATGTTTTAGGCCTCAAACGTTGCGGCAAGAGTTGTAGGCTGAGATGGCTGAATTATCTCAGGCCGGATATCAAGCGTGGAGGTTTTACAGAGGAAGAAGACAGCATTATTTGCACTCTCTATGGTAGACTTGGAAGTAGGCAAGTCAACTAAATTTTACACGTACTTCTTTGTGTAATTATGTTCTTTCTTTGTTTTGTGAACCTGGGTTCTTTTTTTCTTTTTTTAATCATATATATGTATATTTTAAATTTAATATTTAAAATTATTTATGTTATTGGGATTAGGTGGTCTGTAATTGCTTCCCAATTGCCAGGGAGAACAGATAATGATATCAAGAACTATTGGAACACCAAGTTGAAGAAAAAGCTATTGGCAGCTGGAAATGCTTGTCCCAAGAGTGCCACAACTAACAGAAGCCCCGATGAGACTAGCAACAGTATTAGTCATCTGAACTTGGTACAGATTTCAGCTTCAATTCCAAAAGCTGAAAACTATGATTATGGGAGTTCATCTTGTTTCTATACAAATTCCAATACACTAATGCGGACTCCACTAGTGGAAGCCAATAACATGGAAAATTGTGATCCAGATTGTATAATTTTGGACCCAAGTCAGTTTCATGTTTCAAGGCCTATGCAAGTTCCAGATTTTCGCACAAGTGGAAGTGAGAGCTACAACATTATAACAACCTCATCTCAGGCCGTTGTAGGTCTTTCACCTTCTTCTACTTTGGCTTTGGAGAACAATTACAGCTTGTTGTCCTGCAATGGAGGCGTTAACGATGATGGACTTCTCATGGATTTTCAGTTTGAGTCCCATGATGATGATTTGTTAAATGGTTTTGTGTTCAGTAAGATATACTAGAGAAGTTGCCCCATTCTTGTTTAGTTAACTATCCTTAGATTACTTGATGGCTAGCTAAAAGTCCTGAACATTAACCTATCACAATGTTACAAACTGACCATTATAGAAAATCCAAAAAAGTAAGATGGGAAAGTAGCTATTGGATCCTTTAATTTGTAGGGTGGTATTTTGTTGAAATGGTCAATGTAAGTGAAATTTAAAGTAATGAACATGGGATTATGCTACTTAGTACATTAAGAATAAGTCATGTGGCCACATTGTTTGTGAAAACATGGTCAGAGGCTCCTAGCTATTTGTTGGATTGAGAGAGATGGTTGTATTTGAGTTATTCTTGTATGTCATAAAAAGGTACAATTTTTACCACAACAATCTTACATGTCAAATTATAAATGATTGTCTCTCACTTTCATATATACTTTTTTTTTTCACCACTCACACTTTATTATATCAACAAGAAGTTGTGAAAAATTTTGTATTCCTGTTATTTTTAATTCTTTGGTGAAATGTTCATGAATGTGAAAGCTGTAGTCATCAAAATTTGTTTTCTTCTGACTGGTCAATGGTCACGAAAGTTGCATCCATCCAAAGTTGAAGAATCTCCGTCATGACAAAACCCTTATATGACTCTCTCTCTCTCTCTCTCTCTCTCTCTCTCTCTCGTGTGTGCGTGTATAACTTTTTTTTAGGATATCATCTTCGTAATGGTTCCCTTCTATTTGTTATTAGCATCCATACGTCAATGTATTATCACATTAATGTAACAATACATCTTAATCTCGGAAATTTTGGTTGCTTTCATAATCAATATGAATTATTGCACCTATGAAATAATGCCCTTTGCACCTCTTTTTAAATTAGGCTAAAAATCAAATTACACTCTCTAAGTTTGACTTAAATGAATTTCAGTCTTCTAACTTTACTTTCGTTCAATTGAATTCTTTAAATTAAATATTTATTTTAATTTAGGTCTTTTGTCCAATTTTGTTAAAAAAAATTGTTGTTTCATATGCAATTAACTAATGATTTTTTTTTTCTAAAAAAAACCTTCTCAAATAAAAAATCTATAACATATTTTTAGTAATTTTATTGATTTTTTTCATGTCTGAAAAATATTTTTTTTAATGGTAATTTTTAAATGAAATGGGATAGAAGGTTTAAATTGAATAAAGTTAAAACTTAAATAACTCATTTGAACGAAAGTAAAGATAAAAGAACAAAACGAATTTTAGTCAATAAGGGTAGAATTTACATTTTAGCCTTTAAATTACATCTTATTCATAAAAATATCATTTGCTAGTGTGTTCATGATGGACCAGTGTAGAAACCCCATTTTCTACCTCTTACGACTAGAACTCTCTTTCTCCAATGACAATATCACTCGAAGGCCTAGGGCTAGTTTAGGGCCCAATCTTGTAAGTATTTTTCTTGGACGATGTTTTGGTAAAAGAAAAGCATACAAAAACCCTAAGTATGCGCGCGTATGTTTTAAGCATACATACACATACTTCAAGCATGTGTACGCATAATTTGAGTATGAGCGCGCATGTAGGGTTTTAGAACACCTATACGGAAAGTTTTTGATGTCAAATTCATGCGGAGCTAATCCCACATCGGCAGGGGGCCTCCCTGCACCCCTCTCTAATCAGTATAAAAGGCCCCAAAGGCCAAACCAAGAGTGATTGGGTGAAGTTTTTTGAGTGACTAAGTGTGTAATGCCCCAATCTTTAACAAGAAAAAAAAAGTTTGAGAGATATTTTTTAAATCCCCCACGTGAGCCCCCACCTAACCATCTATTCCGGCCAAAATGGGCAATTAGCCATAGATGCTGAAGAATATAGTTAGTAGTTAAAGTTTACAAACTATATTTTTTACTAGCATCTCGAGTCTAAAAGACTCGATTTTGGGGCTATAAATCGAGTCTTTAATGCTCGATTTCTATGGTCTAATTCTGTCTGATGTGGCATTTTTTCCACGTGGAATCTACTTAAAAATCGAGTCTTATAGACTCAATTTACAACCCCAAAAAAATTTAATCTAAGTCTTTTACCATCTGTTCCTGAAATACACGACAACCATCAACAACCATCAAAATTCATCACCACCATGGGAAGATCACGCAGAACCCAGTACGCACAAAAAAAAAAAAAAACCATTGCCCCAGATCCACGGCTGCCTGGCCGCGACCTAGGTCGCCGCGCCCCAGGTTCGCGTGACCTTGGGCGCGGAGGCTGGGTCGCGCGACCAGGGGCGCGACCCAGGTTCGTGCTACCTGGGCGCGACCCAGGCCGCCGCGCCCCAAGTTCGCGCGACCTGGGGCGCAACCCAGGTTCGCGTGACCTTGGGCGCGGAGGCCTGGGTCGCGCGACCTGAGGCGCGGCGGCCTGGGTTCGCTTGGGTCGGCGGCGGCTGGGCGGCGGGGCAGATCAGCGTGGAAGGGGAAGAAGCATATCAGGTGAGAAGAGAGTGAAACCCAGAAAAAATAAGGACAAAGAAGAGGATATATAAAAGATATAAATCGAGTCTCAGATGCTCGATTTCCAACTAGACGCCACGTGGAAAATATGCCACATCGGACAGAATCAGACCATAAAAATCGAGCATTAAAAACTCGATTTATAGCCCCAAAATCGACTCTCTAAGAGTCGAGATGTTACTATTATATTTTCTTTCAAACCAATGCCTACTAACTATATTCTTCAGCATCTATGGCTATTTGCCCATTTTGGCCATCTATTCCCCACCATACAATCTCTTAAAATATCTCCCACTCTCTCTTGACCGGTCACCTAAGCCCTTCTCTCCCACTTTGCTTTCTTTTATTCACACAAAAACACACACACACACAAACCTCCATCTCTCCCTCACCCTCACCCTCACCGACCACCACTCCATCGGATCACCACCATCATTTTTTGCGACGAAATTCACCGGGGAACTCCGTAAAAATCTCTAGGCTCCTTCATCTCAAACTATTAAGGTAAAAACTCTAAATATTTTGGTGGATTTTCATATTGTTGATCTAAGCTTTTGAAGTGATATTCACATGATTAAGCCTTAAGAGTTTTGATTTGGTAAACATATTCTGATGAAGGGCTTAGGGTTTTTATTTACCTATATAAATGGTGGCCATTTGAGGTTTTCTATAGCTAAGATTTGGGGGTTTGATACCTTGTTGTCTTGGTACATGTTTGTGATGCTAGTTTTGTGATAGATCTTTCAAGTGAAGAAATTCTTAGTTTCTAAAGAAATTGTATGAGATTAAGGAGATTTTTGGGTAAAGTTGTATTTGGCAAAAAAAGGGTGACCTCAAAGTAGCTAACAAAATATGCCCAACATTCTAAGTTTAGGCTTGCCTAAGTGAATTGTTCCTATGGGAGATTAAAGTTATTTAACTAGACTTAGTTTAAGATTTTCAAACTTGTCATGATAAACTTGAGTACCTCTTCTTTAGGTTCTAACTAATTCTTGTTGGAGCACTTGGAAGCTAGGCTTTTATGCGGTCTTGCAAGGTAAGTAGCTATTTAAAATATGTAATGCGTGTATATATATAATGTGGGAAAAATGCAAAGTTTTTATTAATTCTAGGAGATTGGCTTTGATGTGATTCATTTATAATGGATATTACAAATAATTAGATAATATAACGAATTGGAAGGCGTCATTTGACAAGTGGATGTGAAATCCTACTAGATAGAAATTTATTTGGAAATTATGTAAATTCGTCGAAAATATGTTATGAAGCTTGATTATATAAAGTTGCCAGCTCTTTATGACACCTTACCTCATGTCATGGCAGTTGTGATTTCCCAGTGATTTCCCAACCAAATACCTGGATCTTTGTGTTGGTATAATGGTGCTTGAGTCTTTGTGACTTGGTGGATTTTATTATGGCACCTGAGTCTGTGTGACACGGTAGCTAGTAATTGGTACTTGCAATCTTTGTGACACAGCCTGTAGCGCAACACCTGAGTCTTTGTGACACGGTGGATTATATTGTGGTACTTGAGTCTGTGTGACACGGTAGCCAGTAACTAATAGTTGCAGTCTTTGTGACACAACTAGTAACGCAACACCTAAGTCTTTGTGACACAGTGGATTATATTGTGGCACCTGAGTCTGCATGACACGGTAGCCAGTAACTGGTACTTGCAGTCTTTGTGACACGGCCAGTAGCGCAACACCTGAGTCTTTGTGACACGATGGATTATATTGTGGCACCTGAGTCTGCGTGACACGGTAGACAGTAACTGGTACTTGCAGTCTTTGTGACACGGGCAGTAGCACAACGCATGAGTCTTTGTGACACTGTGGATTATATTGTGGCACTCGAGTCTGCGTGACACAGTGGATTATTTTATGGCACTTGAGTCTTTTTGGCATGGTGGTTTATATGATGGAACCTAAGTCTAGGTGACATGGTACCCTATAACCGGTAGCCTATGATTTTTTCTTGTAGTCTTTGTGACATGGTAGCCTATAGCTTTATACTCGAGTTTGTATGACATTTGTAACTTGGCATATTAGCCTATGTGGATAACAACTATATATGTGTGTGTGTGGAATTTGGGTTCTATTTTAGGGGATCTAGTGGATATCCATCTAACTTACCATGTAAGTAATGTAATGTCATAATGTACTATTTTGAGTACTTTTATGCTCCATTATTTAAAATGTGATTAATGTATTATCGTATGGGAAGTTTTGTTGTTGAACTGAACTCAAAGTTTGTAAGTTATGACATGCATGCCAAAGCAGTCATCATTATGAATTTGTCATCTCATTATACACATTAACATTGCTACTTACTGAGCTTTGTCTCACTATTGTTTAATTATGAATTTTTACAGAGTAGGCAGCAACCTTTTGAGTCAGATGTTATGGCTTGTAGTAGTTAGACAACTACTTTTTGGAGGCTGGACTTTTGGTATTATATACCTTAGGTGTATGAGACTCCTAACCTAATGTTGAAGCTGCACACACTAGTGAGATTTTGCACAATTGTTTTGTAACTAATTTTGGCAATGACTTTTATCCTGTCTTAGAAATAAGATGTTTATATGTAGTTAATTCACACCGCCATTCTTTTGTGGCCAATGATCATTGTAATTATTGCATAGAGTTCTGACTTACTTTTGGAGTATTTTTAATGAAATCATTATGAAAATTCTTGATGTTGGTACTTGGTATGAATTATTTGGATTGAATTGTCAAAAGAGAAAAATATATAGGTACCTTTGGGTTGTGTTTCTCATGCTTTGGACCCTTTTGGGTTTGGGGTGTGACAAAGTGACTGGCCAAACTAGTAATTATGGTCCTAACAATTTTCCAAGCAAGACTGTCATCGAAACTGAGTGCCAAACTAAGAGTGACTGGGTGAAGTTTTTTAGCAAGAAATCCAGTTCTTCAATTCGATGAGACTGTTATTGGTGGAAGTGCCCACCTCCTCTACTTTAGTCTCCGAGATTATATCACATCTTCATTATTGGATTGCGAAAGGCCACTTTCTATAAGTTAGACTCTTGAGGCAATTTCAATAAGAACAAGGAATGCCAGGTGGAAAAAGAAGAAAACCTTTCATTCCTGTAGACACAAATCCTACTTCTATAAAGAATATGCTACTGGGCTTGGGGATGGCTGACAAAGTAGACCAGTCTTTCATCAAGGTTCACTTTCACAAGATGACTAAAGAATACTCTGACTGGTTGGTGGACAAGATTGTTGACGAGGAAGTTGAGAGGGTTGCTATGAGAAAACAGTTTCTCAAAGATAACTAGGAAGGATATGATGAAGACAACTATGAGTTTAAAAGAAGGGACAAGGATGACAAAGTACCTAACACAGAAGAAATCAATGATCAACCAAAAGAGGAAAGACTGAAGACAAATTGACCTTCTTATTCTTGGCTTTGAACATGTCTATTATTTTTTTAAAGTTGATGTAAAAACTCTTATGTTTAGGAATTATTTAGGACTTGTAAGTTAAGGATTCTATTTAAGATGTAGGTTTTCGGGGTTTGGTTTTTTTTTTTTTTTTTGGTTTGGTTTAGGGTTTAGGTTCTTGAGGTTTAGTTTGGTTTCAAGTTTGGTTTCTTGGATTTTATGTAATGACATGGTTGAATTTAAGAAAAATTTGTTTTATGGGCAAATAGTGGTTTTGGGAAATTGTGACTGGACCAATGTATGGTTGCCTGCGTACCTTCTAAGTAGAAGGACAGGTCATCACGTAATTAATTTATTTTTTATTTGCTTTAATTTTTACCTAGGCTGCCCTTTCGGGTTTTCAACCTTGGAGGCTCTCTCACCTTTCTTTCTTTTTTACTCTCCTTTTATGTAGGTCGCCCTTTCAAGGTTTCAACCTACCTCTTTCTTTTGTTTTTTTTTTTTTTTCTTTTCTTTTTTGTTACTCTAATTTTTGCCTAGACCACCCTTTTGGGTTTTCAGTCTAGCGAGCTTCCTTCTTTTTCTTTTTTTGTTTTTTTTTTTAAGCGTAGGAAGGGAAATGGCATAATTTACAACCACTTCAAACGTGGTTCTTTCAATCTACCACCTCAGACATGGTATTTCTTCAATTGATCCATGTTGGTTGGCTCAATGAAAGGATTTGCATCTAAGTCCATCAACTTTACTGCTCCCCCAAAGTATATCTACTGGCTTGATTGCATTCATTTGTGTCTTTCTCCTCTTTGAAAAATCTATTTCTATGAAGCTCGACAACTTCTCAATACCTCTCAACAGCTAGCTAACCATTGAGACCCTTGGACTTCTTTTTCTCAACAGATTTTATCACATCTTCGATCCATCGAGCAATTTAGAATTTGTTTCGATAACTTCTCAACAGAATCTTGATCCATCGAGAAAGTTTCTGTCTAACCGATAACTTCTCGACAGCTGTTTGATCCATCAAGGTACTTTTGCTGTTGACAGATTCTCGACAGCACCTCGACAGATGAATTAGTGCTCAATAGATTTTTGATAGATCTCGATCCACCAAGACACGATTTCTTTAAACAGATTCAGTGCGATTTAAGATCTCATTTCTCTCGTGCTCTCTCGATAGTTTGTCTTTTCACCTCCCAAACTCACTTTTCTCACTCAAAACCTCCTACCCACGTGATTTTCGGCCTAATATTTGCTCAAATCACTTGGTAAGTGTCCTTAATCCCTCTTTCTTCTTGCATTCATGCATTTTAGACCTAGGTTTTGGGTTTTCTTAAATTTTTTGGGGTTTTTGAAAATTTTTAATATTTTGTGAATTTTTTGGGTTGGTTTTTGCTTAAAAGATGTTATACGCTCATGCATTACATTACATGTGCATTTGCACAATATTTTCATGCATTTAGATGTGTGTTTTTCATGTTGGAACCTTGTGTGCTGTTAGGTTTGGATTGGACTGAGCCCATGATTTTTTTTGTTGAATGTCACGTGCTAATGTATTGTTCATGCATACGTACCTTTTCCCTTCATTTTTGGTACTCTTGTTGATGGTGCTTTTCTATTTCTCTCTCTCTCTCTCTCAGATAGTAGGCGCAATGGCACCAAAGTGCAAGCCTACTCTGTCCTGGAACCTTCTTCGTTCTGGGGCATCATCTTCTGACTCCACTCTTTTCCATGTCATGTTCTGTGATGAAAAAGCCCGTAAAGACTTCTCAAAAAACTTCTCCAAACATGGCATTCATTTGGAACACCACGTTATCTTATCAAACTTTTCTGATATTGCTCTTCTGGCTGTCATACATAGACGGGGTTGGAAATCTCTATGTGAGATGCCCGTGAACTGTCCCTACGTGTGATGGATAAATACATGTTTGTATCGCATACAAAACATACGCAACGGAAAAATAACGGATCTACTTCATTCATAAATGTTAACATGTACTATGTAAGTTTCAGAATTTAAGAATAAGATAGTGTACCTTGGTGCAGTGAATTTTAAAAAAAAAAAAAAAAAAGATCAAAAGCACTTGGGAACACTTTTAATCTTCACTCCAATTTCACTAACGCCCAAAAAGTGTGGTCTCTCAACCAGTTTTTCAAGGGAGAATGTCAAAATGTCTAACACTTCTTACACACCTTTCCACAATAGTGTTATTATTTTTCACACACAAATTCTGTATATTTCTCTCTTTGTATCTAACTGATTATCTAATTGGGGTGGCCTTTTGGGCCTTTCCAATTGGGCTTAAGTGTGTGGCTTGGAGTGAGACCAAAATGGACCAATAAGACACTAGCTCCAATGGGTCTTGGGCTTTTCTGTCAACTCTTGACAAGTCCAAAGTTACTGTTAAATATATTTAATACCACTATATAAATATAGTTGCACTCTAGGTCTTATTTATAAATTATATCCCAATACTTGATTGTACATGCAACCCCTTCATAAAATATTCATAGTATAATACAAAGTCATGAATATAGACTGCACTTTGAACATTACTACATCTTAATTCCTTAAGTACCCAATATAATCCTTTAAGTTATTCATCATAGATTTATGAAATCCAATTCCATAAATATATACTTTAGTAACTCCTTACTAAAGTGGTTGGCCTAACTTTCTGAATAATTGAACCCATTGAACCTATCTCAAAGAAATATTTTGTATCTCCATTAAGAGGTTATGAATTCTATCTTGAGAATATATGTTCCATCAACACTAAATGTGATTGCCCAACATACTGAGATTTTGATCGTTTCTTTAGACCTCACTCCTGATATATCAAAGTAACCTACACTTCATGATCAAGTCCATTATCCTCTCAAGATTAAGAGTTCATATAAATAGAAGTCGTGAGTTTATTATTCATTTGACAGTCATTATGGGAATAATAAATCTCACACCGGTCTAGTTCAACATGTTTTAACTCTTAAAACATATCAACATACCAACTAGAAATCTTTATTTCCATGATCAAGACAAATCATCTTAGTTGATATGTTATAATCTTCACAAATGAAATGCCCAATTTCATCACCGACTACGAACTAAAATTCTGAATTTACAAAGAACTTGTGACTTATATCTTCTGTGACTAAATCACATAAATCACATACTATGCATCTCATGGACTATATGATAATGTCCCAATATTCATGTTACCATTATTTTTAGATAATAATAAAACAACTTTATTAATCACAACATTAAGCCATACATAATGTCATACATAGTATCATACAATAGGATTTAAGGGCACACATCCTAACAATCTCTCACTTTCCCTAAAGACTATTGTGCACTAATCTAACTCCCATTTCTTCCAAATGTGACTCAAAAGTCCTTTGGGACAAAGTTTTGGTAAAGGGATCCGCTAGATTCTTTTCACTATCAATCTTTGTGACTACTACATCTCCATAAGCAACAATGTCTCGAATGATGTGGTACTTTCTTTCTATGTGCTTTCTTTTCTTGTGATTCCTTGGATCTTTGGATTGTGCAACCGCTCCACTATTGTCGCAGAACAATGTAATAGGAACTTGCTCAATTCTCACAACACCAAGATCCGAAAGGAATTTCTTGAGCCAAACAGCCTCCTTTGCCGCTTCACAAGTAGCAACATATTCAGCTTCCATGATGGAGTCAGCAATACAAGATTGCTTAACACTCCTCCAACTTATGGCTCCACCTCCCAAGGTGAATACACAACCTGAAGTGGACTTTCTGAAATCAAGATCCAACTGAAAATTTGAATCTGTATAGCCAATGGAAATCAAATCCTCACACCGATAAACAAGCATATAATCTCTCGTTCTCCTTAGATACTTAAGAATATGCTTTATAGCTTGCCAATGTTTTGGTCCTGGATTTGATTGATATCGACTGACCATGCCAACTGAATAACAAATATCCAGTCTAGTACAAAGCATGGCATACATGAGACTTCCCACTACAGAATCATGAGAAACTTGTCTCATCATATTTTCTTCCTCTTGAGTCTTAGGCCTCTGGTCATCAGACAAAGGAACTCCATGTCTAAAAGGAAGTAATCATTTCTTAGAGTTTTGCATGCTAAACCGTTCTAGAATTTTATCTATATATCTAGTTTATGATAAGCCTAACATCTTATTCTTGCAATCTCGCCAAAGCTTGATCCCTATAATAAAGTTAGCCTCACCCAAGTCCTTCATATCAAATTAGCTTGACAACCAAACTTTAACCGATGACATTGCCCCTACATCATTTCCAATGAGTAGAATATCATCAACATAAAGCACTAGGAACATTACTACTTTATCTCGATGTCTTTTGTACACACATGGTTCATCAAGATTTTGTTCAAAACAAAATGACTTGATTGCTTGATCAAATCTGATGTTCCATGACCTAGATGCTTGTTTAAGTCCATAAATGGACATTTTCAACTTGCATACCATATGCTCTTGGTTCTTTGCTATGAAACCTTCTAGTTGCATCATATAGATTTATTCTTCAAGATTGCCATTAAGAAATGCAGTCTTGACATCCATTTACCAAATCTCATAATTGTAATGAGCAGCAATGGATAAGAGAATTCTGATATACTTAAGCATGGCTACTAGCAAAAAAGTCTCATCATAGTCAATGTCTTCTTTTTGTGTATACCCTTTCGCCACTAGTCTTGCTTTAAAGGTTTCAACATTTCCATCTATCCCTCTCTTCCTCTTATAAACCCATTTGCAACCAACTGATTTAATTCCGTTAGGCACCTTTACAAGATCCCACACATGATTGGAATACATAGAATCCAATTCAGATTTCATAACTTGGACCCAATGATGTACATCTATATCATTCATTGCCTCCTCATAAGTGTAGGGATCCGATTCAGCCTCTTCTAAGATAGTTTCATAAGTTTCTCCCAAACTTACAAATCTTTTAGGAGGCCGAACAATTCTCCCACTATGACGAGGCATCTGTATACTAGACATCTCATGAGTAGTTTCTTGTGGTGTATCTAATACAACCACATCATCCCTAGTTTCATCCATTGATTGTTCAACTACAGGTTCATCTATTTCAGCCAAAACAACTTTACTCCTAGGATTAAA
Organism: Castanea sativa; assembly: GCF_040712315.1. Lineage (NCBI taxonomy): Eukaryota > Viridiplantae > Streptophyta > Magnoliopsida > Fagales > Fagaceae > Castanea > Castanea sativa. The sequence goes on from NC_134013.1 coordinate 38,216,849, forward strand.
GTTATTCACATCGTCATCTACCAAAAATTTGGCATGGGTACTAACAAACACTTTGTTATCCTTATGATTATAGAATAAATAACTCTTAGTTTCCTTTGAATACCCTAAAAATATGCATACTTCTATTTTTGCTTCCAACTTATCAGACTTCCTTTTCAACACATGTGCTGGATATCCCCAAATGTAGAGATATTTCATACTAGGGTTGCGCCCAGTCCACAATTCCTTGGGTGTGTTAGGAACAGATTTTGATGGAACCAAATTCAAAATATGCATTGCAGTTTTAAGTGCATATCCCCAAAAGAAAATTGGTAAAGTTGAATAACTCATCATGGATCTAACCATTTCCAAAAGAGTCCTATCCCTTCTTTCCGCTACACCATTTTGTTGAGGAGTTCCAAGTGCAGTCAATTGGGATACAATCTCATTTTGAATTACGTAATCTCTAAAATCCCCAAGAAGGTATTTGCCACCTCGATCAGATCGAATGGCCTTTATGCATCTACCCAATTGAATCTCAACTTTAGCCCTAAACTCTTTGAATTTGTCATAGGCTTCGAACTTCCGTCTCATTAGGTACACATAACCATATCTTGAGTAATCATCTGTAAAAGTGATAAAGTACTCATAACCTCATTTTGCTTGGGTTGACATGGACCACATATATCCATATGAACTAATTCAAGCAACTCTTGGGCTCTTCCACCTTTTGCATTGAAAGGTCGTTCGGTCATTTTACCCTCCAAACAAGACTTACAAACTGAAAATTCATCAAAGTCCATGGGCTCTAAAAGTCCATCTTTAATCAGTCTTTGAATTCTATTTTAATTAATATGACCCAAACGCAAGTGCCAAAGATATGCATCACTGAAAGGAAACTTTCTCTTTAATGATTTTACATGAAAATTATTATCTAATTCAGAATTGTATAATTCATGCTTATCAAGAGTTAAAATATAAAGACCGTCCATAATATTGCTAGAATAGATAAACATTTTATCCTTCTTTATTACAACATTGTCTTTTTGGATAACACAATGCCCATGTTTACCTAAATAAGTTGCAGAAATTAATTCCTACAAACATTAGGTACATATAGACAGTCTTCCAATATTGAAACTCTAGAACTAAAACATAAATTAAACACTCTAAGAGCTACAGCTGGAATCCTGCTCCCATCAGCTAAGGTAAGAAACAATTCCCCTTCATTCAACTTTCTGGTCTCTTGGAACCCCTGCAAAGAATTGCAGATATGATCAGTACAACATGAATCCACACACCAGGAAATAGTGGGATTCTGTACTAAACATAAATCAAGAAGGAATGTACTTATCATACCTTTATTCTTGGCAGCCATGAATTTTGGACATTATCATATAGAGATAATGGTAACATGAATATTAGAACATTATCATATAGTCCATGAATTTTGGACAATTCCTCTTCCAATGCCCTTTCTCACCACAAGGAAAGTGTTTCCATTGTGGTGAGAAAGGGCATTAGAAGAGGATTATTTTATTATTATATAAAAATAATGGTAACATGAATATTGGCACATTATCATATAGTCCATGAGATGCATAGTATGTGATTTATGTGATTTAGTCACAGAAAATATAAATCACAAGTTCTTTGTAAACTCAGAATTTTAGTTCGTAGTCGGTGATGAAATTGGGTATTTCATCTGCGAAGACTATAACATATCAACTAAGATGATTTATCTTGATAAAAGAAATGGAGATTTCTAATTGGTATGTTGATATGTTTTAAGAGTTAAAACATATTGAACTAAACCGGTGTGAGATTTATTATTCTCCTAATGACTGTCAAATTAATAATAAACTCACGACTTCTATTTACATGAACTCTTAATCCTAAAAGGATAATGGACCTGATCATGAAGTGTAGGTTGCTTTGATATATCGAGAGTGAGGTCTAAAGAAACGATCGAAATCTCAGTATGTTAGGCAATCACATTTAGTGTTGATGGAACATATATTCTCAAGATGGAATTCATAGTCTCTTAATGGAGATACAAAATATTCCCTTGAGGTCAGTTTAATGGGTTCAGTTATTCAGAGAGTTAGGCCTAACAACTTTAATAAGAAGTTATTAAAGTATATATTTATGGAATTGGATTTCATAAATATATGATGAATAACTTAAAGGATTAAACCGGGTACTCAAGGAATTAATATGTAATCTTCAAAGTGGCAATCTATATTCATGACTTCGTATTACTACGAATATTTTATGAAGGGATTACATGCACAATAAAGTCTTGGGATATAATATATAAATAAGGCCTAGAGTGCAGCTATATTTATATAGTGGTATTAAATATAGTTAATAGTAACTTTAGACTTGTAAAGAGGTGACAGAAAAGCCCAATGCCCATTGGTCCGTTTTGGTCTCACTCCAAGCCACATACTTAAGCTCAATTGGAAAGGCCCAAAAGGCTAGCCCAATTGGAAAGGCCCAAAAAGCCAGCCTAATTAGATAATTAGTTAGATATAAAGGGAGAAACATACAAAATTTTTGTGTGTGAAAAATAATAACACTATTGTGAAAAGGTGTGTAAGAAGTGTTAGACACATTGACATTCTCCCTTGGAAATCTGGTTGAGAGACCACACTTCTTGGACGTTAGTGGAATTAGATTGAAGATTAAAAGTGTTCCCAAGTGTTTTTTATCTTTGTTTTTTTGAAATTCACTACACCAAGGTACACTCTCTTGTTCTTAAATTCTGAAACTTAAATAGTACATGTTAACATTTATGAATGAAGTAGATCCGTTATTTTTCCACTGCGTATGTTTTCTATGCGATACAAACATGTATTTATCCATTAATTGGTATCAGAGTGGTCTTCATTTTCGTATCTGTTTAACATGTTTTGAGTTTTGGAATTTGCGACAATAGTTGTTGGGGTTTATGCCCTAAAATCCAATTTATTGGCATGTCATAAATAATTAAATTGTTTAATTATATAAGGCTATTTATAAATGAACTAATGGGACATTATCTTAGTCCATGAGATGCATTGTATGTGATTTATGTGATTTAGTCAAAGAAGATATAAATCACAAGTTCCTAGTAAACTCAAAATGTAGTTCGTAGTGAGTGATGAAATTGGACGTTTCATCTGCGAAGACCATAACATATCAACTAAGATGATTTGTCTTGATCATGAAAATGGAGATTTCTAGTTGGTATGTTGATATGTTTTAAGAGTTAAGACATATTGAACTGGACCGCTGTGAGATTTATTATTCTCCTAACGACTGTCAAATGAATAATAAATCTCACGAATTATATTTACATGAATTCTTAATCCTGAGGGGATAATGGACTTGATCATGAAGTATTGGTTGCTTTGATATATTAGGAGTGAGATCTAAAGTCAAAGTCAAAATCTCAGTATGTTGGGCAGCCACATTTAGTGTTGATGGAACATATATTCTCAAGATGGAATTCATAGTCTCTTAACGGAGATACAAAATATTCCCTTGAGATAAGTTTAATGGGTTTGGTTATTCAGAGCGTTGGGCCCAACCACTTTAGTAACGAGTTACTAAAGTATATGTTTATGGAATTGGATTTTATAAATATATGATGAATAACTTAAAGGATTAAACCGGGTACTCAAGGATTAAGATGTAGTAATCTTCTGACTTTGTATTACTACGAATATTTTATGAAAGGGTTGCATGTATAATAAAGTCTTGAGATATAATTTATAGATAAGGCTTAAAGTGCAACTATATTTATATAGTGGTATTAAATATAGTTAATGGTAATTTTGGACATGTCAAGGGTTGACAAAAAAGCCCAAGGTCCATTGGAGCTAGTGTCTTATTGGTCTTTTTTGGTCCCACTCCAAGCCACACACAAAAGCCCAATTGGATTGGCCCAAAAGGCTAGTCCAATTAGATAATCAGTTATATATAAGGAGGGAAACATACAGAATTTCATTAAGATTTTTCATAAGACCTTTTCATAAGTGTTTTAATACAAGGAATGAAATGGTTTGTATGTGAGTGTTGAACACTCTCCTATTCTCTCCTTGAAAACTGATTGAGAAACCACACTTCTTAAGCATTAAATGGAATTGGAGTGAAGATTAAAAGTCTTCCCAAGTAATTCTAATCTTCAGTTTTGAATTTCACCGCACTAAGGTACGCTTTCTTGTTCTCTAATTCTGAAACTTACGTAGTACATGTTATCAATTGTGAATGAACTAGATCCGTTAATTTTTTGCTGTGTATGTTTTGTATGAGATACAAATATGTATTTTCCATGTGTTTTTCCAACAATAGTTTCATGTTGTTAGAAATTAGTTTTCTGCATGGTTGTTGATGTTATGATGTTGTTTAAATTTGAGTTTAAGTATGTTAAATTGAATTTTAAGGCTATGGCATCAATGATATTCAGTTTCGATATCAATCTCTGTCCATATGTTCATATGATGGTTGTTTTGTTCATAAAAATGTTAAAAAACTGTCTTGGAAAAATTCTGAAAAATTCAAAATTTGCAAAGCTTGATCGATCGAGAATATGTCGAGCTGGCTGAAGTTTTCTCAATCGATCGAGAATCTGTCAAGCATCGATCGAGCTTCATGGAATTTTTCTCGATCGATCGAGCATCTGTCGATCATTGATCGAGCTGGCAGAATTTTTGTCAATTGATTGAGGTACATCCTCGATCGATCGAGGACTCAAGATTCAAAATTTTCTCTAAGTGTTTTTTACATATATAAAGAGCAAGGCTATGTGTAATTTGTTTACGCGTGTTTTAAATTAAAAACATTTATTTTAAAACATCTAGTGGGAGAGAGATATGAGGGTTGGATCTCACGACCTCCATTATCGGTTCATAGTAGTGTGGGATAAGCACCTCGTCTTGGCGTATATGCCTTGCAACCCAAAGGAGGGTGTTTATTTCATAAGTACTAAAAGATTGAACTTACCCATTTAAAGTAGTATGGACAAGCACCTTGTCTTGGCGTGTATGCCTCGTGATCCCAAAGGAGGGTGTTTTGTTTCATGGTACTACAAGTTTGAACACTATAAATGGAGATGAAATGTGGCTACACGTGATTCTAGATAATGGTGTACGCTAGACTAAGTGTAATGTTAACCTCCCAAAGGAGCTATGCCATTATTACTTAGAGGTTAAAGGTATTACGGCATATTATTAGTGTTTGATAAGAGTTATCATGATAGCACTAATAATGAGAATAGTTCACAATCAATCATAGTGTTTATAATAAACTTGCTACCAAGGAATTATAAACATGGGATTGGGTTGTCGTTGCATATATTATATTATGGTTTTATTAAGGTTCTATATTATATGCTTATATACTAAATTGATAATGTCCAGTTCACTTATTATATTCATGTTTATTGTTTTCAGATTTTATCATGGCATCATTTAGCCCACTTGTTGCTATTCTTAATCAAAGCAAACTGATTGGATCTAACTATGTTGATTGGAAAAGAAATTTGGACATTGTTTTAACTTCTGAAGAGCACAAATTTGTGCTTACTCAACCATGTCCTAACTTTCCTTCGTTAGATGCTCCTCTTGAGGAAAAACAGTGATATGATTGTTGGCAGAAATCTAATGAAATGGCCAAGTGCTATATCCTAGCATCTATTTCAAATGTTCTACAACATCAAATGCAAGATGTAGAACTAGCTCTAGACATTATGCTAAGTCTGAAGGAGATGTTTGGTGAGCAATGTCGCTCTGCAAGGCAAGAAACTATGAGGTAAATTTATAATACTAAAAGGGCTAAAGGTAGTTCAGTGAGGGAGCATTGTCTTAGGATGATTGCTAATCTGAATACATTGGAAGTTTTAGGTGCCGACATTGATGGAGAATCCCAAGTGGATATGATACTCCAGTCACTACCAGAATCATTTAAGGAATTCAAACTAAATTATAACATGAACAAAAATATTTATTCTTTGTTTGAATTAATGAATGAGTTAGTGGTGGCGAAAGGCATTCTCGGTACTTTTAGTGTTGAAGCCAATATTGGTGAAGCTTCTACTTCTCAACTTAAGTCGAAAGGCAAAGGTAAGAAGAAGAAGAAGGACTTCACCAAGAAGGATGGTAAACAAATTGCATTGGGAGTTGCCAATAAGGGAAATAAGAAGGAGTACACCAAAGGAAAGTGTTTCCATTGTGGTGAGAAAGGGCATTGGAAGAGGAATTGTCCAAAATTCATGGCTGCCAAGATTTTTAGATAATAATAAAACAACTTTATTAATCACAACATTAAGTCATACATAATGTCATATATAGAATCATACAATAGGATTTAAGAGCACATATCCTAACACCGTGATCATATAGGAATTCTACTCCAATATGCACGGTTTCATTTCTTTTATACCTCAAATTTCTACTTTTGTTAGAGGTACTCGTATAGAGTGACTCTGGAGCTTATCTACTCTTGTTGATGATGCTTTTCTCTCTCTCTCTCTCTCTTAGATAGTCTGCGCAATGGCATCAAAGTGCAAGTCTACTCTGTCCCAGAACCTTATTCGTTATGGGGCGTCATCCTCTAACTCCACTCCTTTCCATGTCAGGTTCCGTGATGAGAAGGGCCGTAAAGACTTCTAGGAGAACTTCTCCAAACGTGGCATTCATTTGGAACACCACGTTATCTTATCAAACTTTTCTGATATTGCTCTTCTGGCTGTCATACACAGACGGGGTTGGAAATCTCTACGTGAGATGCCCGTGAGCTGTCCCTCCGTGATCATACAGGAGTTCTACTACAATATGCACGATTTCATTTCTTCTGTACCTCAATTTTCTACTTTTGTTAGAGGTACTCGTATAGTAGTGACTCCGGAGCTTATCTCCGAAGTGCTACATGTTTCGAGGGAATTGCATCCTAATTATCTCGGTTGTCCATGTTTGAGGACTGTGTCCAAAGAAGAACTTCTGTCTCTCTTCTGTGAGACACTTTCTTCATGGGGTGGGCGTCAAAACACTTCACGCTTGAGCTTTGCAAAAGGTCCAAGGTTCCTGAATATGGTAATGATATTTGTTCTACGTCCCTTGTCTCACTATTATTCTATTACTGAGCCTCGTGTTTGCTTTCTGTTGTCCCTCTTAAAGGATCTTTCTACAGACTTTCCCTCTCATTTCATTCTCTCCCTTATAGATGTCTATAAGGATACGGTGACCCGTGATATGCTTATCTTTCCTTCTGCTATCACGAGGATCAATCGCCACTTCTCTGTTTCCTATTTTGTGTTTGATCTTTTCCCCATCATACATTCCATTAACACTAGTACAATTCGCTGGAGTGAGGCCCAGCTTCGACCAAAGTGGCCACGGATTGAGACGGTAACTCCTCCATCCATCCCGCTCCTTCTTCTTCTGTGGGTGGTATGACTCTCGAGACCATCATGGCTCAGCTTGAGTGCATGGATGCTCACCTTGACACTCTCAGTGATGAGCTGTGTCAGGTGAACACTCATGTGGGTCGTATCACTCATCGGCAGGCTCAGATGGGTGGCTTTATTGCTTCTTCTTCTCCTTTTCCAGCGGTGTCTAAAGATGAGGATGCTAATGATGATGATGATAAGGATAAGGATGCTAGCTCTTTCGGTGATGAGGAGATAACTACTTCATAGTGAATTGCCCTTTGTCATTCGTGACAAAAAGGGGGAGTAGTTTTTGATATGAGAGTAGTTTTGGATATGAGAGTAGTCACGTATCTAGGGGGAAAACTAGCATAGGACCTTTTTGTTAGGGGGAGTGTTGTTTCTTTTGAGGTATGTAGTGAGGCTTATATGTACTTTTCTTTTCTTTATTTTAGTTACTTTTCCTCATGTACAGGTCTTATAACCACTTAGTGATAGCAAACTTTGTATTTATCATTGATATATATATATGAAATTGTTATCACTTTCACATATCCCTCCATGTGTTGTTTCTTTTCTATCTTTATACACATGTTTCTTATGTATGCAATCTTTTAATTTCTGTTTCGCACTAAGATGCCTTGATGAGTTTTGTTTAAAGTATTTCAGAAATACAGGTTATTAAAATCTTTCATGCCATGAACTCTCTTCTTTCAAAGTTTTTCAAGAATTTGTGTTAGGATTAGATTTTATTGTATTCAATAAGTGAGTATAAGTTGAGTGATTTATGACTTCTCTCATATTTCATTTGTTTGTTGTGGTTTTTTCACAGATTGTCAAATGAGGAGATTGTTAGGACATGTGTAGAACTTGTTATAAACATATGTCATTTAGAATTGGCTAATCCTTTGATAATACGCACTTTACTTGTAATTGGATAGATCTAGGATGATTTAAGCCTTCAAGTAACATTGTGTTCAAGTCAAGAGTTAAAGCCATGAAAGTCTATTTAAGAAACAAGTGAAAAAGTGCTGTATTTTAATGCTTGAAAGATAGCTCAACAGATTGGATCTATCGAGGTTTAAAAGGAGCTTTTTGCTTGAAGCTCAACAGATAACCTATCTATCGAGGTTTACGAAAATTAGATTTCTGGATCTGTTTTTCACGCATATCTAAGCTATTTGCGTAGGGTTTCTTTTCTCACAACCCTATATATATATATATATATATAAGGATTATTTTAAGGGCCGTCTAAGGTGATGCAACTTGATGCAAAGTGATTATTCACTCAAATTGTGACCGGAGACAATTTGCCCTAGTTCATCTTTCTCTTAAAGAAGCTGCTACGTTTATACGCCGTAGGGTTTTGTAACCAAGGAGCTTCTTGATCTTCATTGTGTGGATAAACTAAAGAACTTTGTAGCCAATATCTTTCTCAAGTTGGTGTGTAAGCCGTGTACTGGGATCCACGCATCAATTGTGATAGGCCAAGAATGTATTGACCTCTTGTGATAAACTAACCAATTAATTAGCCAAGTGAATTAATTAAGTAAATTAATATGCAATACGCGTGGTAGCACAAAAAAATCACCAACTAAGTTAAATACAGTGGAAAATAAAGTTGACACAGTGATTTGTTCACAAATGGGGAAAACCATCGAGGCGAAACCCCACCAGATGAATTTAAGGTTACCACTCCCAAGAATCCACTATTATCACAACAAGCAGTTACAAGTAAAGGAATTCTAGTACCTTATACCAACCTACATTTGAACCCTTACCCCAATACACAATTGAACTTGTTCTGTAGTGACAATCTCTCATTTTCAATGCACAGCTCCCAGTACGTGACTAACCAATCAATGCGCAGATCCTAGTACAAGGCTTACTCCTTTGCATAAATCCAAGTTCGTGACTAACACCCCAACTTGAGCAGGATGTTGGTTGCAAAGTTCTTCAGTTTATCAACACGATGAAAATCACGAAGTTCCTTGGTTACAAAACCCTACAGCGTATAAACACAGCAGCTTCTTCAAGAGAAAGATGAATTAGAGCAAATTCTGCCTCCGGTCACAATTTGCTTGAACCAAACCTTTGCATCAAGTTTTATCAACTGAGATGGTCCTTAAAATAATCCTTATATATGTTTAGGGTTGTGAGAAAAGAAAGCCTAAACAAGTATACACGGATATGTGTGAAATCAGATCTCAAAAACTGATTTTCGTAAATCTCGATAGATGGGTTATCTATTGAGCATCGGGCTAAAACTGCCTTTTAAACCTCGATAGATGCCATCTGTCAAGCTAGCTGTCGAGTTTTAAAATTCAGCACTTCTTCACTTGTTTTTTAGATAGATTTGCATGGCTTCAATACTTGGACTTGGACTCTTATTCCTTAAAGTATTAAACACATCCTAGATCTACATAATTACAAGTAAAGTGCGTTTTGTCAAAGGATTAGCCAATTCTAAATGACATATGTTTTTAACATGATTTACATATGTCCTAATGGATTGGTTAGTCACGTACCAGGACCCGTGCATTGAAAGGAGAGATTGTCACTACATTCAAGTCCAATTATGTATTGGGGTAAGTATTCAACTGTAGGTTGGTATAAGGTACTGAGATTCCTTTACTTGTTTTTATAATAATAGATTATCGAAAGTGGTGACCTTAAATTCACTCGGTGGGGTTTTGCCTCGGTGGTTTTCCCCATTCGTAAACAAATTACCCGTGTCAAATTTAATTTCTGTTGCATTTATTTATTTGGTGATTTGTTTATGCTACCACGCATATGTTAGGATTAGTGCCATTAAATCCTATTGTGTGATGCTATGTATGATATTATGTATGACATTATGTATGACATGATGTATGACATGATGTATGACATGATGTATGACTTAATATTGTGATTGATAAAGTTGTTTTATTATTATCTAAAATAATGGTAACATGAATATGGGACTTTATCATATAGTCCATGAGATGCATTGTATGTGATTTATGTGAAAAGTCACAGAATATGTAAATCACAAGTTCTTTGTAAACTCAGAATTTATAGTTCGTAGTCGGTGATGAAATTGAGCATTTCATCTGCAAAGACTATAACGTATCAACTAAGATGATTTGTCTTGATCAAGGAAGTGGAGACTTCTAGTTGATATGTTGATATGTTTTAAGAGTTAAGACATATTGAACAGGACCGCTGTGAGATTTATTATTCTCCTAACGACTGTCAAATGAATAATAAATCTCATGACTTCTATTTGCATGAACTCTTAATCCTGAGAGAATAATGGACCTGATCATGAGGTGTGGGTTACTTTGATATATCAGGAGTGAGATCTAAAGTGACGGTTAAAACCTCAGTATGTTGGGCAGCCACATTTAGTGTTGATGGAACATATATTCTCAAGATGGAATTCAAATTCATAGTCTCTTAATGGAGATATAAAATATTCCCTTAAGATAAGTTTAATGGGTTCAGTTATTCAGAGAGTTAGGCCTAACCACTTTAGTAAGAAATTACTAAAGTATATATTTATGAAATTGGATTTCATAAATATATAATGAATAACTTTAAAGAATTAAACCGGGTACTCAAGGATAAGATGTAGTAATTTACAAAGTGGCAGTCTACATTTATGATTTTGTGTTACTACGAATATTTTATGAAGGGGTTGCATGTATAATAAAGTCTTGGGATATAATTTATTAATAAGGCTTAGAGTGCAATTATATTTATATAGTGGTATTAAATATAATTAATGGTAACTTTGGACTTGTCAAGAGTTGATGGAAAAGCCCAAGGCCCATTGAAGCTAGTGTCTTATTGGTCCCTTTTGGTCCTACTCCAAGCCACACACTAAAGCCCAATTGGAAAGGCCCAATAGGCCAGCCCAATTAGATAATCAGTTAGTTATAAAGGGAGAAACATACAGAATTTTTATTTAGAAAAGAGAGAAATAAGAAACGGTGTGTGTGAGAGAGTGTGAGACACACTTTCATTCTCCCTTGAAAACTGATTGAGAGACCACACATCTTGGGCGTAAAGTGGAATTGGAGTGAAGATTAAAAGTGTTCCCAAGTGCTTTTAATCTTTGTTTTGAATTTCTCCACACCAAGGTACGCTATCTTGTTCTTAAATTCTAAAATTTACATAGTGCACGTTATCAAACATGAATGAAATAGATCCTTATTTGTTGCTTCCACTATGTGTTTTGTATGAGATACAAAACCAAAATTTTTGTCCTTCAACGTATTACATGTTAAATTGACTTAATTAATTTACTTGGCAAATTAATTGTTTAATTTACCCAAGGGGTCAATACATTCTTGGCCTATCAATATCAACCAATCACAAAATTTTTTAATCAATTTTAATTGTTTAACCTAATTTTAATTGTTTATATTAGGACATATGTGATTCATGTTTGAAACATATGTCAATATTTTATGTAATTTGCTAATCCTTTGACAAAATGCACTTTACTTGTATTTGGGTAGATCTATGATGTGTTTATTGTAAAATAAATACATGTTTGTATTATATACAAAACATACGCAGCGGAAAAATAACGGATCTACATCATTCGCAATAGATAACATGCACTATGTAAGTTTCAGAATTCAAGTATAATTTCAGAATTCAAGTACAAGAGAGCATACCTTGGTGTGGAGAATTTCAAAAAAAAAAAAAGATCTGAAGTACTTGGGAACATTTTTAATCTTCACTCCAATTCCACTAACGCCCAAAAAGTGTGGTCTCTCAATTAGTTTCCAAGGGAGAGTTTCAAAGTGCATAACACTCACATACACACCATTTCACAATGATGTTGTTACTTAATTGATTATTTTGTATGTTTTTCCCTTTGTATTTAATTGATTATCTAATTGGTCTAGCCTTTTGAGCCTTTCCAATTGGGCTAAAGTGTGTGGCTTGGAATTGGACCAAAAGGGACAAATAAGACACTAGCTCCAATGGGCCTTGGGCTTTTCTGCCAACTCTTGACAAATCTAAAGTTACCATTAACTATATTTAATACCACTATATAAATATAGTTGCACTCTAGGCCTTATTTATAAATTATATCTCAAGACTTTATTGTACATGCAACCCTTCATAAAATATTCGTAGTAATGCAAAGTCATGAATATAGACTGGCACTTTGAAGATTACTACATCTTAATTACTTGAGTACTCGGTTTAATCCTTTAAGTTATTCATCATATATTTATGAAATCCAATTCCATAAATATATACTTTAGTAACTCCTTATTAAAGTGGTTAGGCCTAACACTCTGAATAACCAAAATCATTAAACTTATCTCAAATGAATATTTTATATCTCCGTTAAGAGACTATGAATTCCATCTTGAGAATATATATTTCATCAACACTTAATGTGGCTGCCCAAAATACTGAGGTTTTGATCATTATTTTAGATCTCACTCCTGATATATCAAAGCAACCTACACCTCATGATCAGGTCTATTATCCTCTCAGGATTAAGAGTTCATGTAAATAAAAATCGTGAGTTTATTATTCATTTGACAGTCGTTAGAAAAAGAATAAATCTCACAACGGTCCAGTTCAATATGTCTTAACTCTTAAAACATATCAACATACCAACTAGAAGTCTCCACTTCTATGATCAAGACAAATTATCTTAGTTGATATGTTATAGTCTTCGCAGATGAAATGCCCAATTTCATCACCGACTACGAACTATAATTCTAAGTATACAAAGAACTTGTGATTTATATCTTCTGTGACTTTTCACATAGATCACATACTATGCATCTCATAGACTATATAATAATGTCTCAATATTCATGTTACCTTTATTTTTAGATAATAATAAAATAACTTTATTAATCACAATATTAAGTCATACATAATGTCGTACTTAATATTATACATAGCATCATACAATAGGATTTAAGGGCACTAATCATAACATTTAATACTTCAAGGAACAAGGTTTCAAGTTCAAGTGTTAAAGCCATACAAGTGTGTCCAAGAAACAAGTGAAGAAGTGTTGTTCATTAAAGCTCGATAGCTAGCTCAACAGCTAGTATCTATCGAGACTTAAAAGACTATTCTAGCCCTTGGCTTTATAGCTACTCAATAGATAGTGTATCTATCGAGATTTATAAAAAACATATTTTCAATTCTGATTTTCATTCAATCTATGAATACATGTATGGGCTTTCTTTTCTCACAACCCTAAACATATATAAAGATTGTTTTAAGGGTCGTCACAGCTGATGAAACAGAATGCAAAAGTTTTTCACAAGCATATTATGAACCAAAGACATATGCCCTAGTTCATCTTTCTATTCAAGAAGGTGTTGTGTTTGTACACTGTAGGGTTTTATGACCAAGCAACTTCGTGATCTTCATCGTGTGATGAACTGGAGATCTTTGCAGCCAACATCCTTCTCAAGTTGGTGATTAAGTCACGTACTAGGATCTGCACGTCTATTGGTTAGTCACGTACTGGGAGATGTGCATTAAAAGGAGAGATTGTCACTACAAAATAAGTCCAATTGGGTATTGGGGTAAGGGTTCAATTGTAAGTTGGTATAAGGTACTGGGATTTCTTTACTTATAACCACTTGTTGTGATAATAGTGAATTCTCGGGAGTGATGACCTTAAAATCACCCAGTGGGGTTTTTGCCTTCGAGGTTTTCCCCATTCGTAAACAAATCACCATGCCAAATTTATCTTCCGCCGTATTTTATTTGTAGTTGGTAATTTTTTTGTGCTGTCACATACATTGGATGTTAATTTAATTAATTAATAAACTTGGATAATTAATCAATTAATCCATCACAAGGGGTCCATCAATTTAACCAATCAGAATTAATTTAAATTAATCATGCGTGTGTTGGAAAAATGCATGGAAATACGTATTTGTATCTCATGCAAACATTCGCAGCGGAAAAAATTAACGAATCTACTTTCATTCGCAATTGATAACATGTACTATGTAAGTTTCAGAATTAGAGAACAAGAAAGCATACCTTGGAGCAGTGAAATTCAAAATTGAAGATCAGAAGCACTTGGGAAGACTTTTAATCTTCACTCTAATTCCACTTAATGCCCAAGATGTGTGGTCTCTCAATCGGTTTTCATCAAAGAAAGAATAGGAAAGTGTCTAACACTCACATACAAACCATTTCATTCTCAGTATGAAAAACACTTATGAAAAGTTCTCATGAAGAACTTTCTGAAAAACTTAATGAAATTCTGTATGTTTCTCTCCTTATATATAACTAATTATCTAATTGGGTTAGCCTTTTGGGCCATTCCAATTGGGCTCTTGTGTGTGGCTTGGAGTGGGACCAAAAGGGGCCAATAAGATACTAGCTCCAATGGGCCTTAGGCTTTTCTACCAACTCTTGACAAGTCCAAAGTTACCACTAATTATATTTAATATCATTATATAAATATAGTTGCACTCTAGGCCTTATCTATAAATTATATCCCGAGACTTTATTGTACATACAACTCCTTTATAAAATATTCGTAGTAATACAAAGTCATGAATATAGACTGCCACTTTGTAAATTACTACATCTTATCCTTGAGTACTCGGTTTAATCCTTTATGTTATTCATTATATATTTATGAAATCCAATTCCACAAATATATACTTTAGTAACTCCTTACTAAAGTGGTTGGACCCAACTCTCTGAATAACCAAACCCATTAAACTTATCTCAAGGGAATATTTTGTACCTCCGTTAAGAGACTATGAATTCCATCTTGAGAATATATGTTCCATCAACACTAAATGTAGCTGCCCAACATACTAAGGTTTTGACTGTAACTAATTGATCTCACTCCTGATATATCAAAACAACCTGCATCTCATGATCAGGTCCATTGTTCTCTCAGGATTTAGAGTTGATGTAAATAGAAGTCGTGAGATTTATTATTCATTTGACAGTCGTTAGGAGAATAATAAATCTCACAGCGGTCCAGTTCAATATGTCTTAACTCTTAAAACATATCAAAATACCAACTAAAAATCTCCATTTCCATGATCAAGACAAATCATCTTAGTTGATATGTTATAGTCTTCGCAGATGAAATGCCCAATTTCATCACTAACTACGAACTACATTTTGAGTTTACAAGGAACTTGTGATTTACATCTTCTGTGACTAAATCACATAAATCACATACAATGCATCTCATAGACTAAGATAATGTCCCATTAGTTCATTTATAAATAGTCTCATATAATTAAACAATTTAACTATTTATTACATGCCAATAAATTGGATTTATAGGGCATAAACCCCAACAATCTCTCACTTGCCCTCAAAGACAATTTATCATATATCCAACACTTATTTCCCTTTAGAGTAATTCATAATCACTCTAAGGCAACACTTGGAAACAAGTTACAGCCAAATTTATTGCATAAATTATCTTTTAACTACGATTTCTCATGTACTTATATCTCTCTAATGAGAAGATACTATTTACACTTAATGTGCATCTTCACCACCTAGAATGAACACATATCTTGAAGTTCAACTTCATAATGTGTATCTTCACCACCTAGGATGAACACATATCTTGAAGTTCAACTTCATAATGTGTATCTTCACCACCTAAGATGAACACATATCTTGAAGTCCAACTTCATGAATCACAATCAAACTACAAGTCAGTATTTGTACATCTGATAACTATCAACACTTCACTTCTGTGGACAAGCATATAATCACTCATTCTCCCAAGATATTTGACTATATGCTTTACTCCCACTAAATTAAGTGATCTTTGATTAATTGACACTTGCTTACCATGCCCACCGCAAAATAGATATTTAGCCTAGCATGTAGCATAGCATAAAGACTTCCTATCTATTTGATATAAGGAACCGTCTTAATATGCTTTTCCTTTTATATGTCTTAGGACCACAATCCTATATAAAGGAACTTCAAACTTAAGAGGAAAGAATCATTTCTTGAAGTATTACATGCTATACTTTGGCTAGAATCTAATCTATTTAAGCAGTTTGAGATAGTCTAAACATCCTAAATTCTGAATTTTAACAAAATTTAATTCTTAGGATGTGACCAGTCTTTCACAAGTACTTTATACCAAACTGGACTAGACAACTAAAAACTTCATTGATGACAATAACTCTACATCATTCTAAATGATTAGAATGTTATCAACATACATTAAGAAATTTATTATTCTATATAGCTTTTACACACCTAAGGCCTTTCAATACTTGATATAAATCAAACAATTTGATTTCTTGATCAAAGATGATATTTTATGATTCATATGCTTGCTTTAATCCATAAATGGAATTTAAGCAACTTGCATACTAAACACTACTGGTTCTTTGTTATGTACAAGTCTAGTTACATCATATAGATGTCTTTCTCAAGATTGCAACTAAAAGAAGCTTTCTTGGCTTCCATTACCATATTTCATCCAAATGAAATATAACGGATAAGAGAATCTAGATAGTGTCAAACTTGACTATTGGTGAAAAAATCTTTCATAGTCGAACCATTTCTTTCTGAATAAATTTTTTCGCCATTAGTCTTGACTTTGAAGGTTTGCACCTTCAAATCTATCAATCTCATTTTCTTGTAGACATATTTGAGAACAATAGGCTTAATGCCACTAGGCACCTTTACAAGTTCTAGACTTTAAATAGAATCTAATTATATTTACATAACCTTGATCCATAATCCATATTCATATTATTTATTGCCTCTACGTAGGACCGAGAATCAAATTCATATCCTTTTTGGAATTACTTCAAAAGTCTATCCTAAAAGTATGAATTAATAATCCTCCTACTACGATATTGTACTTGTTTACTAGCTATATATTTAGAATAATCCTTTGTGGTGGTTTATCTAATACAACCATCTAATTTCTAAATGTATTACATAGTTGTCTTACAACAAATTCTGACCATTTCTCTTCTAGAACGATTCTATGTTTTGCTTCAAGATTATTCACATAGTCATCGTCAAGAAACTTTGTATTTGTACTCTACAAACACCTTTTCTTCTTTATGACTACCAAAATAATCTTCTGCAATTCCTTTTGGATACCCAACATAAACACATTTTTCTATCTTTTGATTTCAATTTGTTGACTTCCTTTCTAGCACAAGTGTTGGACATCCCAAAAGTGGAAGTATCATATACTAGGTTTTCACCCAATCCACAATTTGACAAATGTCCTCGGAAAAAACTTTTGAAATCAACTTTAGCGAATGTATAGTAATTATTAGAGTATATCTCCAAAAGAAATAAGCAAATGGAAATACTTATCATGTACTTTACTATTTCTAAAATAGTCATATTCCTCCTTCATGTATGCTCTCACTTAAAAGAAGTCATTGAAACTACATTCCTTTACAATAAAGGAATCCTAGATCGTATTATCCTCTAAATAGAATTCATAGATTAGGAATAAAACAAAATAATGGTTCTAAAAGCCCATTTTTCACCAATCTTGAATATCATTTAGATTAATAAGATCTAGACATAAGTGCCAAAACATACATTGCTAAAGGATGAAAACTTTCTCTTTAAAAGGTAAAACATGTAAATTTCCATCTAGAAAATAATCATGGACAAAGCTTAGCTTTACCAAAACCGGAAACTCTTTCCTTTTGGTCATGCTTTTAGGTCTAATTTCCTTTTGGCAACTACTAGGGCAACTTGCTTGCCCAACTATTTGGTATTATAATTCCTATTCTTACCACCCTTACCTTTCAGTTTAGGTTAAGAATTTGAATTAAATCATATTGATCCTCGCCTTAACTTTAAGGATGTCTTCCTTTGCATATAATTCAATCATCAATTCAGATAAAATAATAAATAAAAATTTATTTTCAAAATAGTCTGAATTGATCAAATGATTCTATCAAGGACTTGTGGATCATATCCATATGAGATTAACATTTAATCTCTACATCCAAGAATTCCAATTTATTTTAAAAATAAAATATTTTCATAAAATGATATAGAATTGGAACTCCTTAAGCTTTTCTTGGCACTCAATATGACTTATATTGAATATTGTCTAATAGCACGATACTTCATACCAAACATCTCATTTAGACTTAATATAAAGTCTAAGTCTAGTACTAACTCTTGCATCTCATGCTGTAGTACAATTGAGATAGAAGCCAATGTAACATTTCAGCATTTCAATGGAGACTATGATCATATCATAAGCTATCTTCCATCAATGCATTATGTATAGGAAATTATGATAATGCTGAATCGAAACATATATATGTACTTCAGCTCCTTTAAGCACCATGTCCAAAATTATTTCTTAGTTAATGTGATTCAATTAAAACAGTACCTTGAGAACAAAATTTATGACAACTTTGTCTTGAGACTACGAACTTAATACCAGGGACATTATATTTTGCATCCATAACCATATAATATGGAACCCGAAAAACATACTATACTAGGTGCAACGACAACCTAATCCCGCAATTAATATTCCTCGAAAGCGGGGTCATACCAATCACTATGATCAGGCGAGAATTATTCTCATTATTAATGCTATCATGGTAACTCTTACCAAACAAAAATAATTTGCCATTTTTCCTTTAGCCTCTAAGTAATAATGACATAAATCCAAAGGGAGGTTAACATTACACTTAGTCTAGTGTACACCATTGCCTAGAATCAATGTGAGTCACCAAGTAACTCCACGGAAGCGTGGTCATTCTCAATGTAAAAACACACTTCATGTATCATCAAGAAGTTTAACCTGTAGTACCATGAATTAAACACCCTCCGAAGGGAGCAAGGCATATACGCCAAGGCGAGGTGCCTAATCACACTACTATAAACTAGCAATGGAGGCCGTGAGAATCAACCCTTGAATCTCTCTCCCACTAGAAATTTTAAAACAAGTGGATTATCCTAAAAACATTGTGATCTAATCACAATTTTAACCCTACACATCAAATGTGTTTAATTGTTTAAATTCAATGTGATGTTACTAAGTCACGTCACTATAGCGTAACGAACATTCGTGCAATCACAAAGAAGTTTAACCTTGTAATCCGTGAAATAAACACACTCCGCATGGAATGCAAGACTCAAAGTCAAGACAAGGTATCTATTCACATTACAATAAACTTAACAAAATGGTTATTTAAGCACTTCCACTCGTTATTTGGGTTTTTCTTAAATAATTGAGATCCCATCACAACTAATAACCTTGCACTTGATGAAGACTCTAATCTCATTAGAATCACTAACTAAAATGGAAGTCCTAAACTATTTAGGATTCCTTAAACACTAATGAATCAAAAATTAGTTATATAGAACTCTATCCTTAATCTACAAAAAGAAAAGTTCTAATCTCATTAGAAACTATATACCTTTTAATTAAGCTTTAATCTCATTAAAACTTCTAATTAACATAAATTAAGGACTTTTAAACATACAACAATTCTAATCTCATTAGAATGTTTCTTAAAAGACAAGTCCCAAACTATTTAGGACTAAAAGTTCTATTTAACTAATATCTTTGATTTCATTAGGTCTTTTAGTTAGAACCATGTGTAATCTCATCACACACATCTTTGTTCATTATATATGTGAAAACAATTAGAAAAATTTAGAAAAAATTCTGAATACCCAGTTCTCGATCGATCCTCGACAAATGCTCGATCGATCGAGAAAAAATTCCGCAAAGCTCGATCGATTCTCGACAGATCCTCAATCGATCGAGAAACATTCTACGAAGCTCGATCAATGCTTGACAAATCCTTGATCGATCGAGAAAAATTCTGCCAGCTCGATCGATGCTCGACAAATGCTCGATTGATCGAGCGTGGCAAATTTCGAATTTCCCGAAATTTTTCTAAGACAGTTTTTCAACGTTTTCATGAACAAAAAAACCATCATATGAACATAATGGACACAAATTGATATCTAAACTGAATATCATTGATGCTATAGCCTTAAAAAATAGTTTAACATACTTAAACTCAAAATTTAAACAACATCATAACATTAAAATCAGTTTTCATCAAGTCATAGTTTCAACAACCATGCAGAAAATTAAATTTCTCACAACATGAAACTATTATCTCTAATTCCAAAATCTCACAAAACATGTTATACAATTCGAATTGAAGACCACTCTGATACCATTTGTTGGAAAAATGCATGGAAAATATGTATTTGTATCTCATGCAAACATGCGCAGCGAAAAAAATTAACGGATCTACTTCATTCGCAATTGATAACATGTACTATGTAAGTTTCAGAATTAGACAACAAGAAAGCATACCTTGGAGTGGTGAAATTAAAAACCGAAGATCAGAAGCACTTGGGAAGACTTTTAATCTTCACTCCAATTCCACTTAATGCCCAAGATGTGTGGTCTCTCAATAAGTTTTCATCAAAGAGAGAATAGGAGAGTGTCTAACACTCACATACAAACCATTTCATTCCTTGTATGAAAAACACTTATGAAAAGTTCTCATGAAAAACTTTCTGCAAAACTTAATGAAATTCTATATGTTTCTCTCCTTATATATAACTGATTATCTAATTGGGTTATCCTTTTGGACCATTCCAATTGGGCTCTTGTGTGTGGCTTGGAGTGGGACCAAAATGGGCCAATAAAACACTAGCTCCAATGGGCCTTGGGCTTTTCTATCAACTCTTGACAAGTCCAAAGTTACCATTAACTATATTTAATACCACTATATAAATATAGTTGCACTCTAGGCCTTATCTATAAATTATATCCCTAGACTTTATTCTACATACAACCCCTTCATAAAATATTCGTAGTAATACAAAGTCATGAATGTAGACTGCCACTTTGTAAATTACTACATCTTATCCTTAAGTACCCGTTTTAATCCTTTATGTTATTCATTATATATTTATGAAATCCAATTCCATAAATATATACTTTAGTAACTCCTTACTAAAGTGGTTGGGCCCAACTCTCTAAATAACCAAACCCATTAAACTTATCTCAAGGGAATATTTTGTATCTCCGTTAAGAGATTATGAATTTCATCTTGAGAATATATGTTCCATCAACACTAAATGTGGCTGCCCAACATACTAAGGTTTTGACCGTAACTAATAGATCTCACTCCTGATATATCAAAACAACCTACATCTCATGATCAGGTCCATTATTCTCTCAGGATTTAGAGTTGATGTAAATAGAAGTCGTGAGATTTATTATTCATTTGACAATCGTTAGGAGAATAATAAATCTCACAGCGGTCCAGTTCAATATGTCTTAACTCTTAAAACATATCAACATACCAACTAGAAATCTCCATTTTCATGATCAAGACAAATCATCTTAGTTGATATGTTATAGTCTTCGCAGATGAAATGCCCAATAGCATCACTGACTACGAACTACATTTTGAGTTTTTAAGGAACTTGTGATTTACATCTTTTGTAACTAAATCACATAAATCACATACAATGCATCTCATGGACTAAGATAATGTCCCATTAGTTCATTTATAAATAGTCTCATACAATTAAACAATTTAACTATTTATTACATGCCAATAAATTGGATTTTAGGGCATAAACCCCAACAGCGTGGTCGACTCTACATAGACACAATTCATGCTGACCGTGCAAACTTGATCGTGCAATATCTTTCGATCCAGTGGTCCGATTTGGGAACCGGACATACAGTCGCAACTGTTAGAATCTCAAGATCATTTTTATTATATGCAATGAATGAATTAAAGCATGTAAAGCAATCATGATTTTTGGGGTACATGGTGTTAGGATTAGTGCCCTTAAATCCTATTGCATGATGCTATGTATGTTATTATGTGTGGCATTATGTATGACTTAGTGTTGTGATTAATAAAGTTGTTTTATTATTATCTAAAATAATGGTAACATGAATTTTTGGACATTATCATATAGTCCATGAGATGCATTGTATGTGATTTATGTGATTTAGTCACAGAAGATATAAGTCACAAGTTCTATATAAACTCATAATTTTAGTTCGTAATCGGTGGTGAAATTGGACATTTCATCTGCGAAAACTATAACGTATCAACTAAGATGATTTGTCTTGATCATAGAAATTGAGATTTCTAGTTGGTATGTTAATATGTTTTAAGAGTTAAAACATATTGAACTGGACCGCTGTGAGATTTATTATTCTCCTAACAACTGTCAAATAAATAATAAACTCAAGACTTCTATTTGCATGAACTCTTAATCCTAAGAGAATAATGGACCTGATCATGAGGTGTAGGTTGCTTTGATATATCAGGAGTGAGGTCTAAAGAAACGATCAAAACCTCAATATGTTGGCAATCACATTTAATGTTGATGGAACATATATTCTTAAGATGGAATTCATAGTCTCTTAACGGAGATACAAAATATTCCCTTGAGATAAGTTTAATGGGTTCAGTTATTCAGAATGTTAGGCCTAACCACTTTAGTAAGGAGTTACTAAAGTATATATTGAATTTTATAAATATATGATGAATAACTTGAAGGATTAAACCGAGTACTCAAGGAATTAATATGTAGTAATCTTCAAAGTGGCAGTCTATATTCATGACTTTGTATCACTACGAATATTTTATGAAGGGGTTGCATGCACAATAAAGTCTTAGGATATAATATATAAATAAGGCCTAAAGTGTAACTATATTTATATAGTAGTATTAAATATAGTTAATGGTAACTTTGGACTTGTCAAAAGTTGACAGAAAAGGCTATGGCCCATTGGAGCTAGTGTCTTATTGGTCCCTTTTGGTCCCACTCCAAGCCACACACTTAAACCCAATTGAAAAGGCCCAAAAGGCCAGCCCAATTAGATAATCAATTAGATACAAAGGGAGAAACATACAGAATTTTTGAGAATAAAAAAAACACCATTGTAAAAAGGTGTGAAAGATGTGTTAGACATTTTGAAGATCTCCCTTTGGAAAACTGATTGAGAGACCACACTTCTTGAGCGTTAGTGGAATTAGAGTGAAGATTAAAAATGTTCCCAAGTGCTTTTGATCTTCGTTTTTTACATAGTACATGTTAACATTTATGAATGAAGTAGATCTGTTGTTTTTCCGCTGCGTATGTTTTGTATGTGATATAAACATGTATTTTTCCAACACATGGATGATCATTCTAGTCATCTTCCTTGATTAAATCGTGGGTACAAAATCGAGCGCCTATAGTGGGGAATCGTCCTAAAGGGGTGATTGACTTGAAAAAGAAGATTCAAGAAAAAGAGTAGAAAATGTTACTAGGAGTGGAGGCATTACAAGCCAATTTTTCTTAGAGAAGGACCATCCCTATAGGAACTTGGGAGAAGGAAAAAATCCCATTGGACACAATGGGAATGAAGAAAAAAAGGAAGATATTTTTTTAGCCCAAATGAAGAGGATTCAAGCTCACATGTCCATTTAATGGCCTCTTAAAAAGACCAAGCTACAATACTAGAAGCATTGTTTGGAAAAAAAGGTACATATAGAGACAACGTCTCAAAAAGTTTTGGCCATCATGGTATGGGAGACCGGGTCTCACCCTTTTCTCACTTTTTCCAATGAAGAGCTCACTCTAGAAGGAATCACTCAAACAAGGTCATGCAGATTGCTATTGAGTGCATGGGTGCTAAGGTCTCAATGTTGCTTGTTAACAATGGGTCCACACTAAATGTATGCCCATTTAGGAATGCTCTTAAGGTTGGCTTAGCCATGGAGACTATTATCCCTTCCCCTTTATGGGCGCAAGCGCTCGCAATGATTTGCTTCTTGCATCCATTTAGGAAGTACGCCTTAGCCGAGTGGACCAGGCAGAGGGTAAAAATGGTGTGCCAACTAGATTATAGCACCCTTATGTGAAGGACTAATCTTACTAAAGCATGTATCCTGAGTTTAGGTATAGAGATGGGAAGGTGTTAGGCACTCAACCCCACTCAATCTGTAGGTCAGTCTCTACTTATTGTGTTCCAAATTCTAATTCCATCAAAGGATCTTCTAATAAGTCATTCTACATGATGGAAAATAACATGTTTGTATCGCATACAAAATATACGCAGTATAAAAATAATAGATCTACTTCATTCATAAATGTTAACATGCACTATGTAAGTTTCAGAATATAAGAACAAGAAAGTGTACCTTGAAGCGGTGAATTTCAAAAACCAAAGATCAGAAGCACTTGGGAACACTTTCAATCTTCACTCCAATTTCACGAACGCCCAAGATGTGTGGTCTCTCAATCAGTTTTCAAAGGAAGAATGACAAAATGTCTAACACTCCTTACACCCCACTTCACAATAGTGTTGTTTTTCTTCATACAGAAAATTATGTATGTTTCTCCCTTTGTATCTAACTGATTATCTAATTGGGCTGGCCTTTTGGGCCCTTCCAATTGGGCCTAAGAGTGTAGCTTGGAGTGGGACCAAAAGGGAACAATAAGACACTAGCTCCAATGGGCCTTGGGCTTTTCTGTCGACTCTTGACAAGTCCAAATTTACCATTAATTATATTTGATACCACTATATAAATATAATTGCATTCTAGGCCTTATTTATATATTATATGTTAGGATGTGTGTCCTTAAATCCTATTGTATGATACTATGTATATTATTATGTATGAAATTATGTATGACTTAATATTGTGTTTAATAAAGTTATTTTATTATTATCTAAAATAATGGTGACATGAATATTGGGACATTATCATATAGTCCATGATGCATTGTATGTGATTTATGTGATTTAGTCACAGAAGATGTAAATCATAAGTTCCTTATAAACTCAAAATGTAGTTTGTAGTCGGTGATGAAATTGGGCATTTCATCTGCGAAGACTATAACATATCAACTAAGATGATTTGTCTTGATCATGGAAATGGAGATTTCTAGTTGGTATGTTGATATATTTTAAAAGCTAAAACATATTGAACTGGACCGCTATGAGATTTATTATTCTCCTAACGATTGTTAAATGGACAATAAACTCACGACTTATATTTGCATGAACTCTTAATTCTGAGAGAATAATGGACTTGATCATGAGGTGTAGGTTGCTTCGATATATCAGGAGTGAGATCTAAAGTTACGGTCAAAACCTCAGTATGTTGGGCAACTACATTTAGTGTTGATGGAACATATATTCTCAAGATGGAATTCATAGTCTCTTAACGGAGATACAAAATATTCTCTTGATATAAGTTTAATGGGTTTGTTAATCAGAGAGTTAGGTCTAACCACTTTAGTAAGGAGTTACTAAAGTATATATTTATGGAATTAGATTTCATAAATATATAATGAATAATTTTAAAGGACTAAACCGGATACTCAAGGATAAGATGTAGTAATTTACAAAGTGGCAGTCTACATTCATGACTTTGTGTTACTACGAATATTTTATGAAAGGGTTGCATGTACAATAAAGTTTTGGGATATAATTTGTAGATAAGGCATATAGTGCAATTATATTTATATAGTGGTATCAGATATAATTCATGATAACTTTGGACTTGTTAAGAGTTGACTGAAAAGCCTAAGGCTCCTTGGAGCTAGTGTCTTATTAGTCCATTTTGGTCCCACTCCAAGCCACACACTTAAGCCCAATTGAAAATGCCCAAAAGGCCAGCCTTATTAGATAATCAGCTAGATACAAAGAGAGAAACATACAGAATTTTCTGTAGAGAATTGTAAGAACACTATTGCAAAGTGGTGTAAGAAGTGTTAGACGCTTTTTGACATTCTCCCTTTGGAACTGATTGAAAGACCACACATCTTGGGCGTTAGTGGAATTGGAGTGAAGATTGAAAGTGTTCCCAAGTGCTTCTGATCTGGAAAATTTTGAAATTCACCGCTCCAAGGTACACTCTTGTTCTCAAATTCTGAAACTTATATAGTACATGTTAACTTTTATGAATGAAGTAGATCTGTTATTTTTCCGCTACGTACATGCATGTTTCCATCAAAGTGATACAAACATGCATATTTCCATCATTATATCCCAAGACTTTACTGTACATGCAACCCCTTTATAAAATATTCGTAATAATACAAAGTCATGAATGTAGACTGTCACTTTGTAGATTACTATATCTTAATTCCTTGAGTACCCGGTTTAATCCTTTAAAGTTATTCATCATATATTTATGAAATCTAATTCCATAAATATATACTTTAGTAACTCCTTACTAAAGTGGTTAGGCCTAACTTTCTGAATAACCAAACCCATTAAACTTATCTCAAGGAAATACTTTATATCTCCATTAAGAGACTATGAATTTCATCTTAAGAATATATGTTCCATCAACACTAAATGTAGTTGCCCAATATACTGAGGTTTTAACCGTAACTTTAGATTTCACTCCTGAAATATCAAAGCAACCTACACTGCATGATCAAGTCCATTATCCTCTCAGGATTAAGAGTTCATGTAAATATAAGTCGTGAGTTTATTATTCATTTGACAGTCATTAGGAGAATAATAAATCTCACAGCGGTCTAGTTCAATATGTTTTAGCTTTTAAAATATATCAACATACCAACTATAAATCTCCATTTCCATGATCAAGACAAATCCGTCTTAGTTGATATGTTATAGTCTTCGCAAATGAAATGCCCAATTTTATCACCGACTACGAACTAAAATTCTGAGTTTACAAAGAACTTATGATTTATATATTCTATGACTTTTCACATACTATGCATCTCATAGACTATATGATAATGTCCTGATATTCATGTTACCATTATTTTAGATAATAATAAAACAACTTTATTAAACACAAATTAAGTCATACATAATGTCATACATAATAACATACATAGCATCATACAATAGGATTTAAGTGCACACATCCTGACACTACACACACACACACACACACACAAAGCCGATCCTAACATGCATCTATCACACAACGTGACATATCCTTATCACCCATCTAATCAATTCATGCTCTTCATAGCCAATGGCAACAACACACATAAGGCAGTAGCATTAAAAAGGTAGCAAATCACAATCATGGTAATAATCAAGCATGTTCAACCATCCCAAGCTTGTATTGTAGCATTCAAGGTTCAAAGGAAACAATCATCATGTCAAGAGATGCTTGTTCACATTCATATGCATGAACTCATCTTACTTACCTTACTGCACCACAGCACCTATGCATTAATGCATATTCATGTTCTTATGCATATTCATGTTATTGGTACAAACCATAAATCCTGATTATCAATCTATTAAACTAAGCATATAAAACAAGTTATTCTACTAACCTAAGGCCTATTCATGTAAAATCTAACTCAAACAGAAACTAAAACATGCATTTAAACTAGAAAAGTAGGATAAAATCTAAAAGTAAATAAATCTAGGTTTTTGGGTTAACCATGTGTGTGCATGCATAAGCAAGCGTATGCAAGGTCGTGGAGATGCGTATGCACCCCTTCCCAGAAACACAACAAGCAACACTTGAACAAAACTACTTCTAATCAACCTAGTATGCTTTCTAACTATCAAAGCAAAAAACCTAAAATACATAAGAGATTATCAAAGCAATAAAACAATAATAAAAACAAAAGAAAAGGAAATAAAAAGATAAGAATAAATGCCTCGGACAAAATCTTCTAGAGCATGATTTTTACGGTTCCTTAGATCAATCTGCAAAACAAAATACCCAAAGGGTTAGCAAGTTTAACTAAAAGGCTATAGACCAGACTAGGTCCTAGCCAAGAAAATTTATTTTTAGGATGCTTTTCAAAAGAAAACTTCTCTTGAATCACATTTTTGGAATTAATTCTATGTGTTTTTAGGAAAATAGCCATAGGGCCTTTTTTAGTGTTCAAAGAGAAGGGGCAGGGCTCTTCTTATGCAATGTAGGATTAACTCTACCGTATTTTCCATTAAAACTTGCCTTTCATAGCTTTTCTGAAACCCTAGAGCATACGCATGCTCGTGGTTACATACGCATGGTTTAATTATGCATATGAATGAGCATGGCTATGTACGCATGCTTAGGGTTTCCGTAACGTTTTTCTCTTCCAAAAACATCTTTCAATCCTTTGGCTAGGCCCTAGACTAGTCCTAAACCTACCTTGTTGGGTTAAGATAAATCTACCATAGTTAATTAATTTAATTACCTAAATTGATTAATTAGGTAAAATTACATGCAAATCGTAGAGGCACCAAAAAATCACCAAATAAACTAGATGCAGCGTGATGGCCAAAAATGGATTGACCCCTTGTGATGAATTGACCAATTAATTAGCCAAGTGAATTAATTAGGTTCAATTACATGCAATGAGCGTGGCAGGACAAACAAATTACCAAATAACTAAATATGCAGTGGAAATTAAATGACATGGCGATTACGAATGGGAGAAATCTACACGGCAAAAACCCCACCGGGTGATTTTAAGGCCACCACTCTCGAGAATGCAATATTATCAAAACAAGCGGTTACAAATAAAGGAATCCTAGTTCCTTATACCAACCTATAGTTAAACCCTTACCCCAATACCCAATTGGACTTGTTTTGTAGTGATAATCTCTCCTTGTATTGTACGGTTCCCAGTACGTGACTAACCAATAGATGCGCGGATCCCAGTACTGGACTTGATCACCAACTTGAGAAGGATGTTGGCTGCAAAGTATTTTTGTTCATCACACGATGAAGATCATGAAGTTACTTGGTCACAAAACCCTACGATGTACAAACACAGCAGCTTCTTCAAGAACTAGGGCAAACTAGGTTTTCTGGTCACACTTGAGGAATTATGCTCTTGTGCAATTATGCTCTTGGCTGTGCAACCTGATATGGCCCTTAAAATAATCCTTATATATGTTTAGGATTGTGAGAAAAGAAAGCTCAAACACATACTCACGGATTGAATGAAAAACAGTCCTGAAAAACTGAGTTTCATAAACCTCAATAGATAGCCATCTATCGAGCTAGCTGTCGAGCCACGGGCTTTAGCAGCTTTTAAAGCTCGATAAATACTAGCTGTCGAGCTTTGAAATCCAGCACTTTCTCACTTGATTCTTGGACAGACTTGCATGACTTTAACATTTGAACTTGAAACCTTGTTTCTTGAAGCATTAAACACATCCTAGATCTATCCAAATATACGTAAAGTGCATTTTGTCAAAGGATTAGCCAATACATAAAATGTTGACATATGTTCCTAACATCCAATCACATATGTCTTAACAATCTCCCCCTTTGGCAACCCGTGACAAAACCACAACAAACAAATGAATATATGAGAGAAGCCATAAATCACTCAACTCATACTTGTTAGGATGTGTGCCCTTAAATCCTATTGAATGATGCTATGTATTTTATTATGTATGACATTATGTATGACTTAATGTTATGTTTAATAAAGTTGTTTTGCTATTATCTAAAACTAGTGTTTAACCCGCGCTATGCGTGGGATCGTTTCACATATTAATGAATTTTGCATCTAATAATTTAGTATATTTAAGTATATAGTGTGCAATACCTAAAACTATATACATTAAATTGTTATGTATATGGGGACATACAGGTTTAGGCATGTGGGTCAATGGTGACAGAGGAGCATCACCATGCTATGTTAATATCATCAAAGAATAGCTGCAAAGCTGCCATAGCAATAGAAATTTTACAAACTATAAACAAAAAATTAACCAAAAGATATTAAGATAATACCATTAAAAAGCTGTAATGCATCTCAAATCCACAATTCAAAAAAGCTGCAATGATACACATTCATAATCCTTCACTAAAATTCATTGTAATATGTACAAAGTAAATGACACACAATAACTTATCAATATATTTAGTTTACTCTTCTTAAAAAAAAAAAAAGAAAAAAAAAGAGTAATCTAGTATGTCAATTTGTTTATGTTGCTTGTAACAACATGTTATTTATAAAATACACTGAGATCATTAGACTTCAAATTTTTTTTCTTCTTTGATGCAATCTGCTTAGTACCCTTTTGACGTTTTTGTAGCATTTGGACTGGTACACTTTTATCATAAGTTTCTTCAACTTTTGTAGTTACAGCAACAATTAATTGAGGTCTTTCAACAGATGTTTGTCCTATTTCTATTTTTTGACTGGTGATTGACTTGCCCTTCCATGATTTCCTTACGATTTCCTCTATTGTGTCCTGCAATAATTTGTAATTTTATTAAATGTTGTTTGAAATAATGAAAGAATATATGCATGTTACTTAAAATTTAAAGTGCTTTCATTGTACTATATTGACTTTGATGGTGTCATAGAAAATTTAAAATCATATAGCAAGCAAGGTGGAATGTATGCTTCAATTTAAATGAACAAATATACTGGAAATAGATTTCAACTTTATTATTACCTGATCTCTATCAACTTTATGTGAGATTTTCGTTTCCAAAATCTTTGAAACGGTATAATTTTCTCTTCCATATTTCAAATTATATTCGTCAAGATGCAGTTGGAAGAAATATTCATTGCCAATTATCCTCTGAATCTCTCTTGGTAGGACATTGTCATCCAATTTCAATTTCTGTATAAACAAAGAGTCATACAAATAGCAATTAAAGCCTCAATTTTCTGTTCTCTACAGAAGTAAAATATATAAATAAATTAGTAAGCATCTTTCCTATCAGCAAAGTATTTCCTTCTACCCATAAACAAAAAATAAATCAATAAACAAACTTTTTCCTAAATTAACTACATAGATTACAAATACTCGAGTCACAGTGTTCTAGGCATAGCTTCTAAAATAGACAAAACCTCAACCACAAAATCTAGGTTGTTCCCATCTTGTAGTTTCTAAATTGTTCAAAATGATCTTTCAAATACTTCATTCTATCACCAATAAAGCACATCAACACAATTCCTTTACCGACCCAATTAAATAAATAAAGCAGTACAAATTCTGTTTGCTGCAACGTTTTGGTCGAGATTAAATATTTTTTTAAAATGGAAAACTCATTGCTTGTCTTCAAAACTGATAAATCGCAGGAAGAAGTTCAAGGAAAAAAAAGGAACTGAAATTTTCCAAGAAAGAAAGACTTACATAGAACATAATTCACGTAGAAATCCAATCCACACAATCATATGTAGAAAAATCTTTCAAAAATAATTAGAAAATACCCAAAAAATCAAAGAAAAACTGACCTCCTTACATAGATAAGCAGAGTGCTCACGACATTGTAATTGAGTCATACCAGAACAAATACTTGAGATTATATTATAATCTTACAGATTAGAGAGGCTTTTGACTAAATAGTTTTGTGTTGGAGAGGTTTGTAATCTTCAAGAATCATGAGGAATATAAGGAACAGAGGGGTTGCAAATTAAGGAATAGAAGCGAGAAAGGGTGTGATGCGGTGGTTGTGAAACCAAGAGATGAAGGTTTATTGTAAAAGAAGAGTCTGACGAAAGGGTGGTAGATTTAGGAAAGGAAAACAATTTAGGCTATTTGATCTTCGAAGTTGTTGTGGGCTTTTCCTGTCATAATAAGTGAAGAGATTGCTTGCCTCCTGAATAATTAGGTAGGAGACATCCTACCTAAGTAAAAATAAATTAAAAAGTCTGACAGTAATTTTAGGAATAATGCTCTACGGTTGTCTCTCAATTCATGCTTTTTTTTTTTTTTGTAATTTAAAGCTATTAGCAAAATATATTAGAAAACAAACATAGACCAAGTATCATGTAAAGGGGTGACATTTCAGAAAATTTCCACAAATGAGTCATTCTATCCACTATAATGACAGTTTAAAATTCTCAAGTATCATCTAAGATGACAGCATTGGTAAGAAAGTATTAGAACTTCAATTTTCAGATAATAAAGACATAGAGTTGACATTTATATATGAAATTACCTCTTCTTGCGTCTCTGCAAGTTCTTTTGCAGTCTTAGATATAATTTTCTCAGCTCCTTTATCAAACAAAACGAATGTTGTTGAACCGGTCTCATCTTGTACCTGGACTTGTATTCTATAGCTATTTCAAATACAAAGTTGTTGGTAGAATATTGCATATATTTTGTGTGTTTTTGTGAAGTTACAAATCATTTTTTTTATTTACCTTGGGACTGCAAATTTTGGCTCATTTTTACAACGGTCACACAATAGAACTCCTTTGATTTGTTTCACCTTCGTCTTGCATATGAGACATGCAATATAATACCATCCATATTTGTTGTTAACGTTAATGATTTTGGCATTGCATGTTACCAGCAAGTCCTATAATAAAAGTTTAGTTAATTTTTAATATTATATCTTATTATTAAACACATAAATAATTACAATAAATTTATATTGTAAAAGTACAGTTGATACCTTTGTTTCAGAGTTCCATTCCAAATCCTTTATTTCAGCAACTGTTTTTCTATTATGTAAGCCAAGTTCTCCATCTTGCACTTTAGGTAGTCCTTTTGGCATAATTTCTTTTACGTTTACCCATGGTGGTGTTCAATCTATACATCAACATTAACATTAATTTATGTTTGTTTGCTGAATATTCAATTTTTTTATCATAATCTTACAAATTAAGAAGTATTGCAAAGTAGCCATCCAAAAAAAAAGAGTGTAGCAGTAGTTACTTGTCTTTAATTCCTGCAACTTCTGGAATGTCTAGATTGACATACAGCTTTGTTGCAAAAGTGGATGATAATTGATAGTCACCTACAAAAAAATTGTAAAAATTTATAAGGATTATTGATGCATAAATGTTATGTACTTGATAAATGGTTTAGTCAATTGTTACCTCTGTAAGTTTCCACAATGGTTGAAGTGACTATTATAATAAATGGCCCTCTATTTGTATTGTAGAAATCATCATCTATTTGTTGTGCAGTATTTTCCCACAAAGTTGTTTGAACTGATTTGTTTTTGAAATTGTTTATATGTAAGTTTGAGTTAATAAAAATTTATAACATATGAGTTTTTAAAAATGTATATATATCTTACTCTTCTAACAACAATCGGATGTTTCTCATCTTTGTCGGCCGCCCTCTTGTTTTGATCTCCTCAATGGCTCCGATGTAGTCTAATATGCCTATCACATCTGGTAAGAACATATTATTATTATTTTAGATAAGAGTTACATAATTACCAAACAGTGAGTTATTAACATATAATATATAAATGGTATGTGTAAACTAACTTGTAAAACAAATAAAATTACCAGTCAAGTAAGTAGTCTCATAACAACGGGAAGGTACAATTTCATAATCAGCAATTTCAAATTGGAATTGAGGTATTGAATGATCAAGCCCGCTGATTTTTCAAACTGAAGTTGTTGAGTTGAAAAGAATTTTGAAATTGTTATGTACTAGACGGTAGTTCCCTTTATTTTCCTCAACTAAGAAATTTGTAATTGCATATACACTCCCTTCATTTAGTTGCGGACGGTAACTTTGAGCCAGATTCTTTCTGATGCTTGCATGTATTAATGTTCCCTACAAACATTTCAAATGAATTATCCCTTGATGAAAACCATCTTAGTCATTTATAATTAACTAAAGAGGAAAATAACATTAAGCATCAAAGGCGTACAATAGTCTGAAAGCCCTCTAATAACATCAACCACGGTGAATAAAATGCAACAAAATGAATTAGCATTTAGTCAGTATTTAGCAGTTGCAATTTGGTATTGTGTTGGAAATGGATTCCTTAGCTCATTGAGTGGATTTAAATTCAGCACCTCCTACATTCAATCTATACGTGGTTACTCAAATTCACACTATTGTCACCCACTCTATTAATTGAGTTTGTAAAAAATTTAACTACAATAGGAACAATTTCAATGGCATTTATGAACTGTAATGATCCTTTTATATTGAAACCAATTTTAGACCATTTGCCACAAT
This sequence comes from Castanea sativa, assembly GCF_040712315.1. NCBI lineage: Eukaryota > Viridiplantae > Streptophyta > Magnoliopsida > Fagales > Fagaceae > Castanea > Castanea sativa. Next base: position 38,251,126 of record NC_134013.1, read on the forward strand.
ATCAAAAGTAAACTCATTTACATTGTAATTCCTAAAGGAGAATGGACAGAAATGGATCCTAACAAAATAATTCTCTTGAATTCCTTTAAATGTGTAATTCAAACTATCTGTGAAAAACTGAGCAGTTTTGTAGAGAGGTTTAAAGTTTGAACTACCGCTCAACACAACAGTGGATGCAGCAATAGTTTGTCCAACTTTAACAAAAGTAGAAATTATGACTGACCTCATTTATAATAGACACCCAAAGTACTTCATTGTTAGTCTACTACCCAAAAAGCATATACCCGAATCCTATTTTCCCTAAAATGTTGATCAATTATTTGATTAGTTGAGATCATGCAGCATTGATGTCATTTAAAAATTCTGTTGTGACCAGCAGATCCAATTGTGTATGAATGCAATTTTGAGGAAGGTGCATGTTATATATATATATATATATATAAAACATTGAAATTACGTAAGTGTATATTCAAATCCATTCTCCATAAAACAGGACAAAATCTATAAATTTAGATTAAATTACGTTTTTTAATGTATATACAAAATCTAATAAAATTCAAATAATAGTAAGCAAAAATTATTTTAAAGAATTGTAAGCAAATCACCATCTAAATCTAGAATAACTTCTTTTTGATAAAAAAGCACAAAATAATCAAATACAGACATGTGCTATATTTATAAAAGAACACCAACGTAAAAAGAAAAAGTAGCACCTGCTTAAACCTTTCCTTAGTCTAATCAAATGCAGACATGTGCTATAGTATTGGTATTTTTTATTTTTTAAGGAGTTTGTACCAAACTACATGACACAGTGTAAGAATTAAAGGGAATAAACTTGATGGCATCAGAAAAAGGAAATGAAAATGGAATCAGAACCAAAGTTGTTATAGATTACAAATACTTGATGCTGTAGTGAAGCTGAATTGGATTTGATATATCAATTCTTAAGCAGCACCGAATTCCATAATGGAAAAATGATATATCACTTTGCCAGCATGGATATGACAATTTTATAGAACCTATATTTATGACACTTCTTTGGTGTGGTTTTAATTATTAAGGAATTGTGTTTTGAATGACAGAACAAATCTTTATCTTAATCTAAATGGGAAAGCAAATTCAAAATAAAAGTGACCCAAATGGGCAATATCGATTCTAGATACTTTAAACCAATTTAAGCCAAGTCAGATACCCTAAACAAAACAATTTCCAACCAAAATCCCTCAAATCCAAATCTAGCCCATCTGTTTAAACTAATTAAACAAAGCTACTGCTAATTGAAAAACTTAAATCATAATAGCATCCCTCAAAGAGATCCACGTTAATGCTTCTAAAATACCTAGATAAGGAAAAAGCCCAATTGCCATTTTTTATTCCTACCTGTTCGTGTGGCTCATATTTTTTGTAGGATAATCTATTGCTCTATTTTTAACCGGACATCATAAATAGATACCCACACATCAATTTAAACAAATACCTTAATAAAAAATATAACCCAAAAAATTAAATAAAAAAAGAGTCCAGCAAAATTATTAAAAACTGATCATAATTAATGCACAAACTGAAAAGTAAAGAGAAAACTAACCAGTATAGAAATTGAAAGACGTTCTCTGATTGCAAACTATTAATTGGGTTGATTGGGATTTACACAGTGTATGCAACAGACACCCACAAATTAAACATGAAAAGTACAACACTTTATTGATTTTTATAAAATATAGCATCAATTTAAACATATAATCTAAGCAAAAACATCCTAAATCTTGTAAGATATTAAGATGTTGGGTTGGGTATATAGCCTGTAGTGGAAAAAGAAAAATGACATAATCACGATGTAGCATTGCATAGATATGAAATGGTTATAGCAAGTATATATTTGGGAGTAATAAATTGAATTCTTACCCAAAAAAAGCAGCTTAATTATATGTTAATTAGGACACATTGCACACACCCATGCACTTATTATCTTTTTCAAAAAATTCTTACTATTGTGAATAGATTTCTAAAACCTGTTCTTACAGCGGCCTCCTCTTCAGACCTGCAACCTCCTAGTAGAGAGCATATACTGCAATTTTCACCAAGCGAAAGTTCTGAACATTCTAAGCTCTGATACTCAAAAAAAATGTACATCATGACATTCTTGAACATTATGAAATGCTAAATCAGCACATTCAGATACAAATACTATTTGACAGTTGTGCATTGTTAACAATAGGAAATGGAATATAACTTTTTTTTGTTTTGTTTTTGTGAATGCTGTTTCTGATGGTCAACTTAGATTAATGTATATAATACATTAGGTTTTGTTCATGAATATTGTTTGGAAAAGAAACTCTAAAGACAGCATATTAGTAAAAATTTATTCTAAAAGAAAATCAATTGTGAATTTACCTCTTTGTCAACCAATATCATATCAAGACGGATCAGGTCATGGTCATTTGCTATATTAACTGCATCCCACATTCGTAAAACTCTAACTTTCACTTTCAAGTTGTATTTATCCCTCGATATCTGCTTCAAAGTTGTGTACTCCATATTCATATGAAATTGTAATATTTGCACAATTTGAACATCAGTAAAATTTTAATTAATTATGGAGTAAAATCTACTATTTGTGACATAAGTGATAATCTAACTTACATTATCAACAGCTTCAAAAAAATTTTAATAAATAATATGTATTACCTCTAGGTAAATCATTGAATATTTCTTTATATACAATATTTTTTGTATGAAAGTGATCATCATTATCATTTTCTGCAATAAGTACCCTAAGGCCATTTCTGCTTGTAACTCTGGAGATGGCAACATACAATTGCCCATGACTGAAAACTGGTTTGTCTAAATAAAGTCCAACACATTTCAAAGATTGACCTTGGCTCTTACTAATTGTCATAGCAAAGCAAACTGATACTGGAAACTGTCTTCTCTTTAGTACAAAAGGCCATTTAGATTCAGAAGGGGAAAGAACTATTCTTGGAATAAATACTTTATCTCCAATATGAGATCCTGATATAATTTGAGCTTCCAAAACCCATTTTGATAACTGAGTGACTAAAAGTCTGGTACCATTACAAAGTCCAACACTTTGGTTTAAATTTCGAAGTAGCATTATTGGCAGTCCTACTTTCAACCTAAGTTTATGGTTTGGAATACCAGGAAACTTCAATGAATTGAGAAACTCTGTTGGATACATGACATCTTGATCTAGAATGTTGGTTGAAGCTTTACATATTGAATTTGAACTAAGATATGTTTCTTCATCAACATTAATAAGGTCAATCATGTAATCATTTATGTCTTCAACAACTTCATTTCTTGGAGCTGAAATTGCCCTCTCTTCTAAATACTTCGAATCATTGAATTTAGTATGAAAGTCAGGATAGGTAGCATTCACGATATCATTGAAAGGATGACTGCTTGGCTGAATTAGTAAGTCATGTGGTATTTCAATCAATGCTTCGCTTTCATTATTATTAAGTTCACCATCACCAATTTTCAATATCCATTCAGCAAATTCTCTTGCAGCAATACCACCTGGATTTTGGGTCAGCCTCATATTTTTTGTCAAAATGAAGACTCTACAATTGTTCCATAATGAAGACTTGTTAATTGATGCTTCAATTATTTGTTCTCTGCGTCCTTTAGCTACAACCGGTAATATTTGTCTAAAATCACCACCAAGAACAACTGTTTTTCCTCCAAAAGGTTTATTTGCACTGTCGCTGCCAGTAAAACGTAAAATATCTCTTAATGAATGATCAAGAGCTTCAAAACAGTTTCGGTGTGCCATAGGAGCTTCATCCCAAATTATAAGACTTGCTTTTGTCATAAGTTCTGCAATTTGTGAACCTTGTTTAATTCCACAAGTTGAACTGTCTGTTACAATTATTGGTATTTGAAATCTCGAATGAGCCGTTCTTCCTCCTGGCAACAATAATGCAACAATTCCAGATGATGCAACCGCAATGACAATCTTTCCTTCTGAACGCAATCCGCAGATAATAGTTTTCCAAAGATAAGTCTTTCCAGTTCCTCCATGTCCATATACAAATGAGAAGTCACCTTTATTTCTCAAAACAAAATCAATTACTGCATCATATATATTCTTTTGATCAATATTAAGACCATTAAAAAGCTGAATATGTTCCACTGCCAAAGAATCTCTATCATAATCCAATTCTTCTTGTAATATTCTGTTGTTACATTGTCTCAACAGCATTGTGTTTGGATATGGTATTGTTTCAAATTCTCACAAAGACCTTCCACTTCTTATCATAATTTGTTCTATATCACTAAGTGCGTAGTTCTGCAATTGGAAGTCATCAAGATGTAAATTGTCATAGCGTAAAACTGCTCTTTGACGATGAAGAATGTCCTCAGATAATAACCGCCAATTTGAAATCCATAATTTATAGGGGTCTGAAACTTCACAAAAAATTAGCATTGTGACGAAAAGCTCACGAAGTTGTTTTCCTGAAGCCCAATGTGAGGCATGATTTAAAGCTTCATGCCACTCTTTATCATCATCAAGCAAACCAAGCACATAACATGCTGATCTGAAATCTGAATATTCTACATTATTTATAGTTCTTATTTCTTTAAAGGATCGAGCTCCTTTAACAACATTTAATAGCATCCGTAAATAAAAACGCTCTCCACTTGCAGGATGGGCATAGTATATACACCCTATACATCTTCCAGACTTCCTCAATCTCCATTCCTTGTCTCTTTTATGCCAAACCCATTTTGTTGGAAATTCAGAATAAGTCAATTCCCTTGCTTCTTCATACAATTCATTTGCCTTCATCCATTCTGTAAATTTACTTTTCCTGATTTCTGGTCTATCAACAACGTCATCCAAATACTCACTATCTTTAAAAACAATTGGCTGTTAATATTCGATATGGAAACTAAGTCTTTGAATAGCAGGCTGTCGATAGTGGATTTCAAACTCAAATATGCTCCAACATGCCTCTATGGCAGACACATATCTACAATTTAAGTATCCTTTAACTTCATCCGTGTCTGTCATATTTTGCATTCCAGTAGAAGCATCAACATGTAAATTTTCTTCAAGATATAAAGTTGCACGATCAGGTCCCTTAGTAATATACTTGAATAAGTATTTGATAGACCTTGAACGATTACACCACTTGACATTTATGTGAGCTTGAAATTTCACCAATAAGGCAATATTGTGAGGAACTATAAATCGATTATCGAGTTTAACTCCGTTTCTTTCAACATATGTTCCATTATTCCTCCTCTATATATTGGGAAACCATCATTATCAACAGTGGTTTGAGAACAAAATTTCTTAGGAAAGTGTTTAACACATTTTTTCTCAATCATACAACTTGCCCTTGAATTTATAGATCCGCAAGGACCATGGACCATGTATTGTTTGACAGCATCATAAGCTAGGGGTTCCTTATTCAAATCTGGAATTTCTGCTGAGATTATCTTGTCAATTTCTGCTGCTGTAGGATGCTTGTCATCACTCTGTAGAAATAGCAATATGTGTGCATGAGGTAGGCCTCTCTTTTGATATTCAACGGTGTAGACAACTGGTACCAAAATAGCAAGTTAATTATATTAATTTAGATTAATTATGAACACCAAAAGGAATAAGGGAAAAAAATATATTAAAGGTGTAGCTTAGTGTACCTGCAATCACTCTTCCAAAGTGTAGACCATGCTTTAAATCGTATAAAAGTTGATCAAGTTTAATCTTAAATACTCTTGCAACCACATCAGGTCGGTGTTCTATTTTCTGCCCAGGTCTCCTAGATAGGAAAAGCTCAATTTCCGGCCATTTTGCATTGCATGTGAAGGTAATAAACAGATCTGGATAGCCAGCCCACCTACAGATCGCCATTGCATCTTGGTAATTTTCAATCATATACCTTGGACTTCCTGTGAAACTTGAAGGTAAAACGAATCTTTTTCCAGCAGATGCAGGGGTTGTATCACCCCTCATAACCGCATCCTTCAATCCATTATATAGTTCAATCCTCAACTTTTCTTGGTTATTTTTCACCCACATAAGTCTTATTGCCTCAATACATGTATAGGCATCTACATCAAATTGCTGAAATAATCGACCACCAGATATCAATGTATGTCCCTCATCATCCCGCTCTTGCAATCTGAATGCAGAATACTCTCTCATAGTAACGAAGTCATTTGTGTCAGATCTGATTTGATTTATATTTCTGCACAGAATGCCAAGCCTAAAGCCATCCTCACCATATGGAAATAAAAGAGGATATTGCAATGCCATGTACGATGGATGCAATTCATTGATCCTATATAACCCTCCTTTTAATTCCACTAATATCACGATATGCATTATCAACACCAATATCGCCAACAATGATTGCAGCAATTTCAAAACATGTAGGAAGATTGTATTCTCTTCCATTTGTAGTTCGTGAACCAATAAGGCGTAACCTTAAATGATGAATATCATGTTCTAGGAAACGATCTCTAGACATACGAAATATTTTCACTAAATTGTTTGACTCATCAAACATTTGGATCAATGTGTCAACGATAGATGGATCAAGGTCTTTATTAACTGGAGTGCTACTAAAAGCATTCATTCTATGTTGTACTTCATTTTCAGTATCATAGAAATATAGCTGTGCAAATTGTGGATCCTCACCATTATTAGGAAACAGTGTTCCAATCCTATGGTGGGTTTGACCATTAAGTCTGAAAATGTAAGGACCTCTACCATCGTTAACTCTATTATCCACCTTGCCACCCATGGATGTCATTGCAAACATTGCGTTATAACTCCTTATTTGAGTTCTGAATGTTTTAGATCGTTGTCCACCAAGAGGATCTAACAACTCATTAATAAGAGGAGGTGGTTTTTTAAGCAAAGGCAACTTCACCTTACCCTCCATACAGCACAAAGAGAATTTTGGATTTCTAGGCCTCTTAGATTTTACACTTCTTTCTTCATACCATAACACCGCACCACAATGGTTACATACATAAGGTGGGCCAAAATTCCAAGGTTCAATAACATTGCTTACGTTTGACTCATTTTCTCCAAAGGAATGAACAATGTTAACATCAATATCTAATGAATTGTCTCTCCTTTTTCTTTTCTTTTTCAGTAATGACTTTATTTTGCAAAGCATTTTGTCTGTCATACTGTTTTCTTTTGGATCGCTTTTCAAACATTATCATCCGTCTCTTTTGTCGTTCTAATCTTGCATTTTCCATTTTCTCTTTTACTATTATAAGATGGAGTAGTGAAAAAAAAAATTAGCATCTGTTTTAAGAGTCAGAGTACATATTTAATAATCTTTTGAAAACTACTTTTGTTCAGATATTTTTTAATCGAACATCAACAAATGATAAAGACATACAAATCTAAATAAAAGTAACAAAGGGGAAATTAGGCTGTACTGACCTCTCAATTTAATTCAGCAGCTCTTCTTGAATAGCACAAACGGTTTTAAAAGCTAAAGCACAAATGATAAACCTACAATAGCACGTGAGAATGTAAACAAATGAACACCAAAATAAGCCAAGCTAACAAAGACAATAATAGCATATTTAAAAACACTGACAATAAACTGAACCTAATAGGCTGAGTAGTACAAAAATTAATAGATACCAAGTCTAATAGAACAATTTGAATTAAATATCAAGAAGTGAAAAAAAAAAAAAAAAACATTCCAGTAAATCAAAGCCATAAATGAAAAGAGAATAGTAAAATTAAATGCTAAGAAGGGAAAAAACAAAGGCAAGAATAGGGGTGAGTGTGCTAAAAACGTTAAAAATCATGAAATTTGGTGTAAAGATAGAATTAATTTAGGTATATTCTCTAAAGCTTGAAATCTGAATGAAAATTTAAAAATCCAATTTTAATGCTAAGATTAAAATCTAATATGGGGTAATTTCTCTACATTACATCACAAACAACCATCCAAACTCACAAAATGTTCATCCAACAGTTACAAAGTATCAATCATGATAGAACATGATAGAATTGTAATGACAATGCCAACTTCAATTCCATATATGATTTTGAAATTATGTAGACACAAATAAAGCTGAAGCGCCACTTCAAAAACCAAGAAATTTTTTTTTTTTAATTTCTCAAAGTTTTTCTAATCAATCTAATGAATCACAAAGTCAAGCAAAAAACAAAAGTTAGCATTTTGTTATATTTTAATAATTTTCCTCACACCTTTAATAGCAATTGAAAGACCATAAATGCGTAACACTAATTACCAATGTAGGTATCATTATACAAAAAGGTTTCAAGAAATAAAATTTATAACAATTTTTTTTTTTCATTCACATGCTCATCTTTGGATTTCTCTTATAGGAAACGTAAATGCATTATTTTTTTTTTAATATTCTGTTCTTTAAAGAAAATGCAGTTAAATAGTCCAAAAAATTGTGAGAGATTATTTTAAAAGATGATGTTTTCAGTTTTAATTCTGTTCGGAAATTTGTTTGAGGGGATTATTTTTCAAAAACAGAATCACAATGAAAATTTAAACATCCTAGAAAATAATTTCGAATTTACTCCACATATATTCACTCTACAATTTGAAATCATTTCAGAAACAACATACAAAATGGCATTAAACTAACCTAAAATACATAAAAATTGAGTAGAACATTGTTAACAATTAGTCATGTACAATAGAAAATATTAAGAACATGGGTAACACAATTATTTTTTCCTATAATTCTAACCCAATATGAGATCAAAACATACATAAAAGTAAATAACAATAACACATAAAGAAACAATAATTGTAGCAATGACAAATTGACAATCAAAATCAAATTAAAAATATCAAACTTCTTCAATCTCCCTTTTGCTCTCTAATGGAAGGATAACTCTGTTTTTCTTTTCTCTAAATGGTATTCTAAAGAGTAGTTTATGGGAAAAAATAACCTGTACCTAAGCAAACTGCCTATTTGGCTAATTTCACCTCAAGTATTTACAGCCACAAATATCCTACAGCCTTATTTTAACCCGTGCAACGCGTGGGATCATTTTATGTATGAAGGAACTTACTTTCAATATAAACTTAGTTCTCATGCTTCCACTGCATGCATTGAAGTATATATGTTCCATCTATAATTTGTTCTGTTGAAATAATTTTCCTCCTTTTTTGTTTGTTTTTGGATATGAATATTTTTCAAAAGATAAGAAGTGAAAACGATAACCTGTGTATAGTTATAAAAATGGTTTCATTAGAAGTAATAAAGTTATAAGAATTTTATATCATTATGTTTCTTTTAAAAAAATAAAAAAAAATAAAAAAAGGAAAGAGAGGAGAAGAATTGGAAAGAAAAATTTAGATTGTTAAATCTATATATCTAAACCATGGCATACTATTTCAGAAAACAACGTGTTTTAACTTATCATATTTCTTGAGTGAAACTCCGTAGTGTTCCATTAAGAAACTGAGCATGCATTCAATTACTCAAAAGATTTTCTCAAGAAAAAAAAAATACTTAATAGATGATGAGAAGAAAACAATAGCCTATTTGACATCACTACATTATATTCATGATACAAATTGTTACGCAAAATTCAATAGACATTATAAGGAAATTTTTTATGCATTCAAGTAGATATATAACTGATCCAAACAACCACAATACAATTATATACACTATATTGACTTCTTCGAAAAATTAAAATAATTAAAAACATAATGATCAAAGATGAAAAGAGTACCCTTTCCAAGCTCTCCAATTTCTGTCATAGCAATAGACACAACAAATTATTGATAAAACATGAATATTCAAATAAGATTTAACCTTTTGCAAGTTTAACTTAGTTCTGTGTCTCTGTTACAACAGGAATGAAAGAAGCTGAGAAAAATATAACTATAAAAAATTCAAGTTTCCTCAGTTTCTTTTATATATAAAGTGTGTGAGGGCACCATTTTTGTTGATACAAATTTAATATTATGCTTTATGTTCATTGTAAGTAGGTTACTCAGAACATATCTGCCAAGAGGGACGTAGTAGTCTCTAAATTTGAACGAATGTCCTTGCAGAAACCATGAAGTAATTCTACTAAAAAAAAGAAAAGAAACCCATTAAAGCATATTGCAGGAACAAAGTTTAAATTGGTAAGTATTATGTTGTAGTGCAACTCATATCCTAACAGCCCACTCATCCAAACTTTAAATCAAATAAATATTAAATCAAACCGCAAAGAAAGTAATAGAGAAATAGAGACATAAAAAAACTATAGATTCAAGAAAGCAAACAGACAGTGGAAGCTGCCTTCTTTTAAGTACAAAAGGCCATTTAGACTCAGAAGGGGATAAAAGTAAATAATTGATTATACAATTTACGAACAAAAAGTTGAGGAAAATAAATGTAAAGAAGTTAAACAGGGGGTACATTGCATATTTAAATTTTTAAAAAGAAAATAGAAATGAGACCAAATAACTTAGAAACCAAAAAATAGAATGAAGTTAGTTATACGCATACTAAAGTTTATAACAATGAAAGAACTGTCAAGCGTATATTACGATTAGAGTCCCTAAATATAATAATAATAATAAAAAATAGTTGAAGAAGTAGGTTAAAAAATCAAACAGATATGAAGAATGCCATTGCAGGAAAATGCTCCCTTCACATGAACCATGCATGTTACTCAAAGAATCTGTCCAATAAATATGGTCTAAAAATTTAAATTTAGTTAGGATTCGAAATTGTAGAAACTGTATTTCAAAAAGTTACTATTGTGAAACCTACAGTTGCCACAATCCTCCTTGGATCTGAATCAAAAAATACATTTGAGCAGTTCATTGGGTTGCAAAGCTAAATTTTCAATAAAAATTCAAGAACTAACACCAAAGTGTAGGTGCACACACATATGATAGATTTCGTGAATTATAAAAATCAACCGTTACTATACATGAAACACTTTATGCTAGGGACTATAAACTAAATATACAAAACTGGCTTGAAATTGAAATTAGCAATTATACAGCCGTCACTATTACAAACTCTTAAAAACCAACAAACACAAACACAAATAAATGAAATTGATTAGAAAGCATAGTGAACAAAAATTTGAAAAGATATAAAAATGTATATCAATAAAGACATATATCAATAAAGAAATAATAATGAAAATCAACAAAACATAGATTTGCACAAAGCATAAACTAATTCAAATTCTGTGGGTGAACCAAAAAGAGCACAAACATGACAAAAAACTGTCAAACAAAAACAAAATTTAATCAATACAACAATCAAAAAAACAGAACTCAATAAATTGTAATAATAAATCGGAAATTAAAGAATCTAAATCAAAAGAACAAAAATCTTTCATCACAACATAGCAGAAAGTCAAGAGTAAAGACAGTGGAGGCAAATACAAATGGAGAATAGCAGCAAGAATGACAACACATAAATGGATGTTCTTCATCACCAAATCCTAAAGAGAGAGAGGTTGAAGGTACCAGTGAAAGCGGAGATCGTTGGAAGCTAGTTAATCTGTGTTTTCCATGCCCAACAACAATAGAGACTGATTACATGTCGCTACTTTCATTTTTGCAATAATTCTAATGAAACACACATTAATAATTTTTATCTGCTCTAAAAACCCATTTATCAATGAGGTTTACCACAAAATAACTGAGATTATTCAACTGAAATGATTATCATTTTTCTTGCTAACCTTTTTTAGGCAACATTCATGTTCTTTTACTTATTTAATCAAAAGTTTAAAATGCGTGTACTTTTATACACCACTAAACTTTAAGTAACTAACAGTAAGTCTAGTAGTATGGATCCAAATCTGGCAAAATATTGTTTCAAAGCTAGCAAAAAACAGAGAAATCTACAAATACCGAAAAGTGGAATGAAAGACAACACAAACCAAAATTTAAAAAACGGGTATAGGGAAACACACAATTAGTAAAAATAGAAATGCTATAAACTACAAACCATTTTGATTTTCCTTTTTTTCTGTCTTTAGTACCAAATTTCATGACTCTTCTCAATTTTTTTGGATTGTGTTATTCAATTCCTCTTGCTTTAAAAATCACAACTGTTGGGTCTCAACAACATACCAATGGACCACAAATATTCACTCAGGAATTTGAAAGTAACTCAAAAACATCAAACAAACATATAGTAAAAGACAAATAGTAACAATGAATGCAAATAGTAATTACATTACAATTCAAAATTTATTTTTTCTTATTTAAACATGATAAGTCACAATCCAAATTGAATCATGTGAGTTCATATGTAAAGAGAACACTTCAATATTTGCATTCATTAAGGATCTTAATTCTAGCAAGAACCAAAGAAATTAAAATCTAATTGTACCTTTTAATTCTCTTATTGCAAAAGTCCCAATGTCTTTATCTGGCACAGGGAAACGGTATTCTGCAACTGGAGGGAGAAACAGAAGAAAAAGAAAAAAAAACAATTCAGAAATTAATTTCAGTGGCAAACGAAGAAAAAAAAATTACCAAACAGGAACAAAATTCTAACCAAAAAAACAATAATCGACAAAAAAAAACCCAAGAAATTGAAAAAATAAATGGGAACGAAGAACTCTCTCCTTCTCTCTTATTTCTCTGTTTTTGCCCTCTCTAAACCTAAATCATATATAACCCCAAATTTCAAAAAATCAAATCAAAACCTAAAGTTACCCAAATACCTAAATAAAAATCAATCCAAATCAGAGCAACTACAAACGAAAAACTTTAAATATATACTGCAATAACCTTAACAACAATGGTAAAAAAGAAATGTATGTTCTTCGGCACCAAATCGATTTCAATTTAAGAAAAATCGTCAATGAATGTACACTCTACAATAATTTTCAAACCCTAGGCACGGTAATTGAATAGAGAACAAAAAAAGGGGGAAAAAGCATGCGTACCTTCTGAGCTATCTTTTGAATCACTTTCAAAGAGCCTATTTTTGCAGAGGACGAACTAAGTCTTTCAGTTTTCACCGCTGCAGAAGACGAACAGAGTATCTTTTTTTTTCGCTTACTTTTCGATTTTCCTTTTTCGTATGTTTGTTGGTCTGGAACACGGTATTTGGATCTGTCTAGCTATGAAGTTGCAGCGAAGAGATTAAAATCAGAGTCTGGTCTGTGCGGCTATGGAGTAACAAAGAAGAGGCAGAAGTCAAAGTGAAAAAAAGGGTTTGTGTCTTAGGGTTTGCGGTTTTTTTTATTATAAATAAACGTTTAATGAAAGCGAATGAAAAACGTTTAATGAAAGTGAATCTCCAAACGCACCATATGGCCTTTTTTTGCTTACATGTCAACACCTCCTTAATTATAGCAAAAGGCTTCTGCTTTTATATATAGTATTAGATAATGGTAACATGAATATTGGGACATTATCATATAGTCCATGAAATGCATAGTATGTGATTTATGTTAAAAGTAACAGAAGATATAAATCACAAGTTCTTTGTAAACTCAGAATTTTAGGTCGTAGTCGGTGATGAAATTGGGCATTTCATCTACGAAGACTATAACATATCAACTAAGATGATTTGTCTTGATCAGGAAAATGGAAATTTTTAGTTGATAGGTTGATATGTTTTAAGAGTTAAAACATATTGAACTGGACTGATGTGAAATTTATTATTCTCCTAACAACTGTCAAATGAATAATAAACTCACGAATTATATTTGCATGAACTCTTAATCCTGAGAGAATAATGGACTTGATCATGAGGTGTAGGTTCCTTTGATATATTAGGAGTGAGATCTAGAGTTACAGTCAAAACTTCAGTATGTTGGGCAACCATATTTAATATTGATGGAACATATATTCTCAAGATGGAATTCATAGTCTCTTAACGGAGATATAAAATATTCCCTTGAGATAAGTTTAATGGGTTTGTTATTCAAAATGTTAGGCCTAACTACTTTAGTAAATAGTTACTAGAGTATATATTTATGAAATTGGATTTCATAAATATATGATGAATAACTTAAAGGATTAAGCCGGGTACTCAAGGATAAAATATAGTAATCTACAAAGTGGCAGTCTACTTTCATGACTTTGTATTACTACGAATATTTTTTGAAGGTGTTGCATGTACAATAAAGTCTTGGGATATAATTTATTGATAAGGCGTAGAGTGCAACTATATTTATATAGTGATATTAATATAGTTAATGGTAACTTTGGACTTGTCAAGAGTTGACAGAAAAGCCCAAGGCCCATTGGAGCTAGTGTCTTCTTGGTCCCTTTTAGTCCCACACCAAGCCACACACTTAAGCCCAATTGAAAAGGCCCAAAAGGCCAGCCCAATTAGAATAATCATTTAGACACAAAGGGAGAAATATACAAAATTTTCTGTAGTGAATTATAGTATGAACACTATTGTGAAGTGGTGTATGTAAGTGTTAGACACTGACATTTTCCCTTTGGAACTGATTGAGAGACTACACATCTTGGGCATTAGTGGAATTGGAGTGAAGATTGAAAGTGTTCCCAAACGATTTTGATCTTCGGTTTTAAAATTCACTGCTCCAAGGTACACTTTCTTGTTCTTAAATTCTGAAACTTATATAGTATATGTTAACTATTATGAATGAAGTAGATCTGTTTGTTTTTCCGCTGCGCACATCCATATTTCCATTAATACTCACTTGTTAAATACAATAAAATCTATCCTGACACAAACTCTTGAAAAACTTTGCAAAGAGAGAGTTTATGGCAAGGAAAACTTTGACAACCTATATTTCTGAAACACTTTAAACAAAACACATCAAGGCATCTTTGTGTGAAGCATAAATAAAAGATTGCATACAATAAAATAAGAAACATGTGTATAAAGATAGAAAAAAAACAACACATGTAAAGATAGGTAAAAGAACATACATCAAAATATATATATATATAAACCAAATATAAGTACAATGTATGTCAAATGGTCACAAGACCCATGTACAGGAACAATGTATCTAAAATAGAAAGAAAAGACATAGATACATCAAAATCCTCACTACATCCCTCAAAAAAATGAACACTCAATAACACTCCCCCTATCTCCTAAACTATCCCTCCCCCTATGAGTATGAATACTCTCATCTCAAAACTACTCCCCCTTTTTTGTCACGAGGGACAAAGGAATAAGTGCACCAAGTAGACATCTCATCATCACTAGGTGAGCCAGTATTATCAACATCATCACTACTGGAGTCGTCACTCTCATCCTCGGACGCCGGTGGAGATGGAGACAAAGCAACCGTGAAACCACCCAACACAGCCTGTCGTCGTGCAATATGACCTACAAGGGTGTTCACCTGACACAACTCATCACTAAGTATGTCAAGGCGAGCATCCATGCACATAAGTTGTGCCATGATGGCCTCAAAAGTCACTCCACCCCCTGAAGATGAAGGAGCGGAGGTGGATGGAGCGGTAGAAGCTGGAGGAGCAGCCGTCTCGGTCTAAGTCCACCTCGAGCGAAGTTGTACAAAATTCCGTTTAACGGTAGCGGCATCAATAACACACATGAAAGTGAAGTGGGGAGACTCAAAATAGGATATAGAAAAGTGGTGAAGGAGCTGCGTGATAGCTGAAGGAGAGATGAGCTTATCACAGGTCGTCGTATCCTTATAGACATCTATAAAGGAGAGTATGAAGTGAAAGGGGAAATTTATGGTAAGATCCTCAACGAGGGAAAGTAAAAAAGTGAGCACGAGGCACTGTGATAGTGTTATAGTGAGAGAGAGGATGGAGAACAAAAGTCATAACCATGTTAAGGAACCTCAAACCCTTAGCAAATGCCGAGTAACGTGTGAACTGACGATCACTCCAAAAAGAAGGTGTCTCATAGCAATGAGACGAGAGTTCATCTTTGGACACTGTCTGCAGACGCTCACAACAAGGATAGTTAGGATGTGCTATCTTAGGTGTTGAAAAAATACATGTTTGTATCGCATACAAAATATACGCAGCGGAAAAATAATGGATCTACTTCATTCGCAATTGACAACATGTACTATGTAAGTTTCAGAATTTAAGAACAAGAGAGTGTACCTTGGTGCAGTGAATTTCAAAAACAAAGATTAGAAGCACTTAGGAACACTTTTAATCTTCACTCCAATTCCACTAAAGCCCAAGAAGTGTGGTCTCTCAAGCAGTTTTCCAATGGAGAATTAGAGAGAGTGGCTTACACTCACACATATACCATTTCACAAGAGTCTTGTTCCTTGGGCTTGGAGTGGGACCAAAAGGGACCAGTAAGACACTAGCTTCAATGAACCTTGGGTTTTTCTGTCAACTCTTGACAAGTCCAAAGTTACCATTAACTATATTTAATACCACTATATAAATATACTTGCACTCTAGGCCTTATTTATAAATTATATTCCAAGACTTTATTGTACATGCAACCCCTTTCATAAAATATTTGTAGTAATACAAAGTCATCAATATAGACTGCCACTTTGTAAATTACTACATTTTAATTTCTTGTGTACCCGGTTTAATCCTTTAAGTTATTCATCATATATTTATGAAATCCAATTCCATAAATATATACTTTACTAACTCCTTACTAAAGTGGTTAGGCCTAACACTCTAAATAACCAAATCCATTAAACTTATCTCAAGAAAATATTTTATATCTCCGTTAAGAAACTATGAATTCCATCTTGAGAATATATGTTCCATCAACACTAAATGTCGTTGCCCAACATACTAAGATTTTGATTGTGACTTTAGACCTCACTCCTGATATATCAAAGCAACCTACACTTCATGGTCAAGTCCATTATTCTCTCAAGATTAAGAGTTGATGTAGATAGAAATCGTGAGTTTATTATTCATTTAACAGTTGTTAGGAGAATAATAAATCTCACAATGGTCCAGTTCAATATGTTTTAACTCTTAAAACATATCAACATACCAACTAGAAATCTCCATTTCCATGATCAAGACAAATCATCTTAGTTGATATGTTATAGTCTTTGCAGATGACATGCCCAATTTCATCACCGACTACGAACTAAAATTCTGAGTTTACAAAAAACTTGTGATTTATATCTTTTGTGACTTATATCTTTTGTGACTAAATCACATAGTATGCATCTCATGGACTATATGATAATGTCTCAATATTCATGTTACCATTATTTTTAGATAATAATAAAACAATTTTATTAATCACAACATTAAGTCATATATAATGTCATACATAGCATCATACAATAGGATTTAATGGCACACATCCTAACACTAGGAACGAGTAGTACCTCGGATACAAGACCCGGAGTAACTACCATGCGTATACCCCAAACGCGAGTGACAAACTAGGGTATAGAAGTGTCAAATCCGTGCATGTTGGAGTAGAACTCTTGAATGGTGACGGAAGGACACGTGACCGGAATGCCACAAGGTGACTCCCAACCCCTATTGTGAATGACAGTGGGTAGATCCGTGTCAGAAAAATTAGACAAAATGACTTGGTGTTCCGAATGAATGTCTCGTCATGAGAAGTTCTCAAAGAAGTCCAATATGGCCTTCTCGTCACGGAACCGTTCGTGAAACAGAGTGGGGTCAGAAGGAGAAGAAGATGAAGATGTCCCGGAACGAAGAGGATTCCAAGATGGAACAAATTTACGCTTAGGTGCCATGATGCGACTAAAGTAAAGAGGGAGAGAAAGAGAGAAAGAGAAACACGCAGAAAAGCACCAAAAACAATCAATATATAAGAATATAGAGAATGTAAGATACGTATGCATGAAAATGTATGAGAATGTGAAATGCAATAATAAAAGCATCATGGGCTCAACCCAATCCAAACCTACCAGCACAAAATCAATTCCACAATGTAAACACACATCTAGAATGCATAAGGCAGTTATAATGCACATGTGATGCAATGCATGAGGTTTTAAGATCAATTATGCAAAACCCATCCCAAAATTTTCCATAAACTCATCAATTTTGAAAAAACCCCAAAAGTTTTTCAAAACTCAAAATTTAGGTCAAAAAATAGTGAAATGCATGATTAATGAGTAAGAAAGAATCATACCAGATGAACAACACTTGATTTAGGCTGAAGATCAAGTGAGGAATGTGAGGGGTTTGAGTTTGAAGAGTTTTGGAGTGAGAAAAGAGAGAAACTGTCGAGAGAGATCGAGGAAATGAGTGCAAAAATCGCGATGGCTCCTTATATAGAATCTTTATAAAGCTCAATCGATCGAGAGCTATCGAGCTTTAAAGAGGCTCTTTTTAGCTAACGAACCAGCTATCAAGGATCAAACAAGAGGTTTCTCAACAAAGAAGCTCGATGGATCGAGGTAGCTATCAATAAGCTATCGAGGAGACAGAAAGTTTCTCAATTGATTAAGCTAGCTATCGAGAACTATCAAGATTGCGATAAAGAAAAGCTGAAGGGTCTTGATAGATAGCCTAGTTGTCGAGAGCTATCGAGATTGCTTAAAAACAGTTTTTCAAGGAAGAGAAAAACACAGATATGAATGCAATCAAGCATGCTACTCAACCAATGATCCAAATAACATTTTAACCTCTCAAAAACATCTCTCAAGAAGAAAAATGTAAGCAAATACATCCCAAAACACACACACACACACAAAACAAGTCTAACCAATTTTATATTTCAAAAACAAGTTAAGACAGTTTAGTGAGCATACATTAGCACATGTAAACCTTGTGATGGCCAAATCACATTGTACCTGCACATATATCAAAAGTAGCAAAGAATATTGCGTGTTGTGTGTGAAAACATCATAAGATTGCATAAGTGTCTCTATATTATGACGATTTGAGATATGAGTAAATCAATTTAACTCACACACGATTATAATTGTTTGATGGGAGCTATCACATTCGAGGTACATCCTATAACTTACATATCTCCTAGAATACAGGCTTGCAATCATATATGAAGCATTTTGATCTTTTTACTTTTATTTTTCTCTGCATATTTTTCTTTTATTAAGCATATCATGCATGGGCATATAAGAGAGAGAAAAGAAATAATCAATTATGTTAAGCTTTTTGATATTGCACTTTTGCTATGCCAAAGCATACAAATGTCATTTCATGATTGTTGAGCAATAGTGGTGAGATGGTTATTTATGCCTTTCTCTTAGGATTTTCTAGTCCTTCCCGTCAAAAAGAGTGATACGAGTGTTAAGTACAAGAGATAACATAATCTTACTCATCACAAATACGAGCCACAAAGCTCACTTGCTTAGTTGTGCATAGAGATGCTCATCTAAATTACAAGAGATACAAAATTTAGAATGTTGGAAAAATGCATGTAGGCAGTAGAAAATTAGCGGATCTACTTCATTCACAATTGATAACATGCACGATATAAATTTCAGAACTCAAGAACAAGAGAGCGTACCTTGGTGTGGTGAATTTCAAAACAAAGATCGGAAGTACTTGGGAATACTTTTAATCTTCACTCCAATTCCACTTTATAACCAAGAAGTGTGGTCTCTCAATCAGTTTCTAAGGGAGAATGATAAAAATGTCTCACTCTCACATACACACTCTTTCACAATAGTGTCTCTTTTTCATACATTTAATTATGTATGTTTCTCCCTTAATATGTAACTGATTATCTAATTGGACTTAAGTGTATGGCTTGGAGTGAGACCAAAAATGACCAATTAGACACTAGCTCCAAAGGGCCTTGAACTTTTCTGCTAATTCTTGACAAGTCCAAAGTTACCATTAAGTATATTTAATACCACTATATAAATATAGTTGCACTCTAGACCTTATTTATAAATTGTATCCCAAGACTTTATTGTACATGCAACCCCTTCATAAAATATTCGTAGTAATACAAAGTCATGAATATAGACTGCCACTTTGTAAATTACTACATCTTAATTCCTTAAGTACCCGGTTTAATCCTTTAAGTTATTCATCATAGATTTATGAAATCCAATTCCATAAATATATACTTTAGTAACTCCTCACTAAAGTAGTTAGACCTAACACTCTGAATAACCAAACTCATTAAACTTATCTCAAGAGAATATTTTATATTTCCGTTAAGAGACTATGAATTCCATCTTGAGAATATATGTTCCATCAACACTAAATGTGGCTGCCTAATATACAGTGGTTTTGACCGTTACTTTAGATATCACTCCTGATATATAAAAGCAACCTACATTTCATGATCAGGTCCATTATCCTCTCAGGATTAAGAGTTCATGTAAATAGAAGTCGTGAGATTCATTATTCAATTGACAGACGTTAGGAGAATAATAAATCTCATAGTAGTCCAGTTCAATATGTCTTAACTCTTAAAACATATCAACATACCAACTAGAAATCTCCATTTCCATGATCAAGACAAATCATCTTAGTTGATATGTTATAATCTTCGTAGATGAAATGCTCAATTTCATCACCGACTACGAACTATAATTCTGAGTTTACAAAGAACTTGTGATTTATATCTTCTGTGACTAAATCACATACTATGCATCTCACGGACTATATGATAATGTCTGAATATTCATGTTACCATTATTTTAGATTATAATAAAACAACTTTATTAATCACAACATTAAGTCATACATAATGTCATACATAATAACATACATAGCATTATACAATAGGATTTAAGGGCATTAATCCTAACAATCTCCCACTTGCCCTAAAGACTATTGTGTACTAATCTAACTCCCATTCCCTCCAAATGTGACTCGAAAGTCCTTTGAGGCAAGACTTTGGTAAAGGGATCTACTAGATTATTTGCACTTTCAATCTTTGCTACCACTACATCTTCACGAGTAACAATGTCTCGAATGATGTGGTACTTCCTCTCAATGTGTTTTCCTTTCTTGTGATTTCTTGGATCTTTGGATTGTGCAACCGCTCCACTATTGTCGTAAAACAATGTGATAGGAACTTGCTCCATTCTCATAACACCAAGATCAGAAAGGAATTTCTTAAGCCAAACAACTTCCTTTGCCACTTCAAAATTAGCAACATATTTAGCTCCCATGGTGGAGTCCGCAATACAAGATTGCTTAACACTCCTCCAACTAATGGCTCCACCTCCCAAGGTGAAAACACATCCTGAAGTGGATTTTCTAAAATCTAGATCTGATTGAAAATCTGAATCTGTATAGCCAACGGGAATCAAATCCTCACACCGGTAAACAAACATATAATCTCTCGTTCTCCTAAGATTCTTGAGAATATGCTTTACAGCTTGCCAATGTTTTGGTCCTGGATTTGATTGATATCGGCTAACCATGCCAACTGAATAACAAATATCTGGTCTAGTACAAAGCATGGCATACATGAGACTTCCTACTTTAGAAGCATAAGGAACTTGTCTCATCATATTTTCTTCCTCTTGAGTCTTAGGCCTTTAGTCATCAAACAGAGAAACTCCATGTCTGAAAGGAAGTAATCATTTCTTGGAGTTTTGCATGTTAAACCATTCTAGAATCTTATCTATATATCCAGCTTGTGATAAGCCTAACATCTTATTCTTGCGATCTCGCCAAAGCTTGATCCCTAGAATAAAGTTAGTCTCACCCAAGTCCTTCATATCAAATTGGCTAGACAACCAAACCTTTACTGATGACATTACCTTCACATCATTTCCAATGAGTAAAATATCATCAACAAAAAGCACTACGAATATTACTACTTTGTCTTGATGTCTTTTGTACACACATGGTCCATCAAGATTTTGTTCAAAATCAAATGACTTGATTGCTTGATCAAATCTGATGTTTCATGACCTAGATGCTTGCTTAAGTCCATAAATGGACCTTTTCAACTTGCATACCATATGCTCTTGGTTCTTTGCTATGAAACCTTCCGGTTGCATCATATAGATTTCCTCTTCAAGATTGCCATTAAGAAATGCAGTCTTGACATCCATTTGTCAAATCTCATAATCATAATGAGCAACAATGGATAAGAGAATTCTGATATATTTAAGCATTGCTACTGTTGAAAATATTTCTTCATGATCAATACCTTCTTTTTGTGTATACCCTTTTACCACTAGCCTTGCTTTAAAGGTTTCAACCTTTTCATCTATCCCTCTCTTTCTCTTGTAAACCCATTTGCAACCAACATGCTGTTAGGCGCCTCTACAAGATCCCAAACTTGATTGGAATACATAGAATCTAATTCAAATTTCATAGCTTGGACCCAATGATGTGCATCTATATCATTCATTGCTTCATCATAAGTGTAAGGATTCGATTCAGCCTCTTCTGAAATAGCTTCATAAGTTTCTCCCAAACCTATAAATCTTATAGGAGGCCGAACAATTCTCCCACTACGACGAGGCACCTGTGTACTAGACATCTCATGGGTAGTATCTTGTGGTGTATCCAATACAACCACATCATCCCTAGTTTTATCCAATGGTTGTTAATTTACAGATTCATTCATTTCAGCCAATACAACTCTACTTCTAGGAGTAAAATTATTCATATAGTCATTTTCCAAGAATTTAGCATTTGTACTAACAAAAACTTTGTTATCCTTACGACTATAGAATAAATAACCCCTAGTTCCTTTTGAATAACCTGCAAGCAAACATACTTTTGATTTTGGTTCCAACTTATCAGGCTTCCCCTTTAGCACATGTGCTGAACAACCCCAAATGTGGAGATATCTCATACTAGGCTTACGCCCACTCCACAATTTCATGGGTGCTTTGGGAACAGATTTTGATGGAACTAAATTCAAAAGATGTATTGTTGTATCTAAGGCATAACCCCAAAAAGAAATTGGTAGAGTTGAGTAACTTATCATCGACCTAACCATTTCCAAAAGAGTCATATTCCTTCTCTCCGCTACACCATTTTGTTGAGGAGTTCCAGGTACGGTCAATTGGGATACTATCCCATTCTGAATTAGGTAATCCTTGAAATCCCCAAGAAGGTATTCGCCACCTCGATCAGATCGAATGGCCTTTATGCGTTTACCTAATTGATTCTCAACTTTAGCCCAAAACTCTTTGAACTTTTCAAAGGCTTCATACTTCCGTCTCATTGGGTACACATAACCATATCTTGAGTAATCATCCGTAAAAGTGATGAAGTACTCATAACCTCCTTTTTCTTGGGTTGACATAGGACCACATACATCTGTTTGAACTAATTCAAGCAACTCTTGGGCTCTTCTACCTTTTGCATTAAAAGGTCGTTTGGTCATTTTACCCTCTAAACAAGATTCACAAACTGGAAATTCATCAAAATCCATGGGCTGTAAAAGTCCATCTTTGATTAGTCTTTGAATTCTATTTGAATTAATATGACCCAAACGCAAGTGCCAAAGATATGCATCATTTGTAAAAGGAAACTTTCTCTTTAATGATATTGCATGAGATTCATTATCTAATTCAAAATTATGTAATTCATGCTTATCAGGAGTTAAAATATAAAAACCATCCACAATATTTCCAAAACAGATAAACATTTTATCATTCTTTATTACAACATTATCTTTTAGGATAACACAATATCCATATTTACCTAAATAAGTTGCATAAATTAAATTCCTACAAACATTAGGTACAAATAGACAGTCTTCCAATATTAAAACCCTAGACTCAAAGCATAAATTAACAACACCAACAGCTACAACTGGAATCCTGCTCCCATAAACAATTCCCTTCATTCAGCTTTCTAGTCTCCTGAAACCCCTGCAAAGAATTGCAGATATAATTAGTATAACCTGAATCCAAACACCAGGAATATGTGGGATTCTGTACCAAACATATTTCAAGAAGAAAGGAACTTTTCATACCCTTATTCTTGGCAGCTTTGAACTTTGGACAATTCCTCTTCCAATGTCCTTTCTCACCACAATGGAAACACTTTCCTTTGGTTTTCTTTCCTTTGTCAGCAACCCCTAAGGCAATTTGTTTACCCTCTTGCTTAGTGAAGTCCTTTTTCTTCTTCTTTTTCTTACCCTTGCCTTTTGACTTAGGTTGAGAAGTAGAAGCTTCATCAATATTGGCTTCAACACTAGAAGTACCAAGGATGCCTTCCGCCGCTACCAATTCATTCATTAATTCAGACAAAAAATAAATCTTTTTGTTCATATTATAATTGAGTCTGAATTCCTTGAATGATTCTGGTAGTGACTGGAGTATCATATCCACTTAGGATTCTCCATCAATGTCGGCACCTAAAACTTCCAATGTATTCATATTAGAGATCATTGTAAGACAATACTCTCTCACTGAACTACCTTCAGCCATTTTGGTATTATAAATTTGCCTCATGGTTTCTTGCCTTGCTGAACGGCCTTGCTCGCCAAACATCTCCTTCAGACTTAGCATAATGTCCGAAGCTAGTTCTACATCCTACATTTGATGCTGTAGAACGTTTGAAATAGATGCTAGAATATAGCACTTAGCCATCTCATTAGATTTCTGTCAATGATCATATCGTTGTTTCTTCTCTAGAGGAACATCTAATGAAGGAAAGCTAGGACAAGGTTGAGTAAGCACATATTTGTGCTCTTCAGCTGTAAGGACAATATCCAATTTCTTTTTCAGTCAACATAGTTGGATTCAGTCAGTTTGTTTTGATTAAGAATAGCAATAAGTGGGCTAAACGATGCCATCATTAAATCTGAAAATAATAGACATGAATATAATAAGTAAACTGGATATTATCAATTTAGCATATAAGCATATAATATGGAACCTTAATAAAACCATAAAATAATATATGCAACAACAATCCAATCTCATGTTTAAAATTCCTTGGAAGCAAGTAAATTATAAACACGATGATTGATTGAGAACTATTCTCATTATTAGTGCTATCATGATAACTCTTATCAAACACTAATAATATGCCATTTTTCCTTTAGCCTCTAAGTAATAATGCTTCGAAGGGAGGTTAACATTAAACTTTGTCTAGTGTACACCATTGACTGAATTCTTTGTGAGTCATTAAGTAACTCCACAGTGGCGTGGTCGTTCTTAATGTAAAAACACATATTATCCATCATTAAGAAGTTTAATATGTAGTACCATGAATTAAACACCCTCCGAAGGGAGCGAGGCATATACACCAAGGCGAGATGCTTAATCACACTACTATAAACCGACAATGGAGGCCATGAAATTCAACCCTTGTATCTCTCTCCCACTAGATGTTTTAAAAGAAAGGTTTTTAATTATAAAACATGCGTAATCTAATTACACACAGCCTTGCACTTATAAAACCTAAAAACACTTAGAAAAATTCAAAATTTCCTTATTTCGATCGATCAAATGTACCCCTCGATCGGTCAAAAAAATTAAAAAATTCGAACCTAACTGTCTGCCTAGCTCGATCAGTACTCGATTGCTTCTTGATCGGTCAAAAAATTAAATTCGATCGATCGATCGACTAGCAATCAAGTATCAATCGAATCAAGCAGAATGGCCACCAATTCACTTGATCAATTGAAAACAATTTTCAATCGATCGAAACTCGTGAACTTTGAATTTCCAAAATTTTTCCTGAAGCATTTTCAACGGTTTTTCATGAACAAACAACCATCATATGAACATAATAGACAGAGATTGATGTCTAAACTGATTTGCATTGATGTTAAAGCCTTAAAGTTCAAATTAACATACTTAATATCAAACTTAAACCGCATCATAACATCAATTTCAATTTCCATCAAAACATAATTTTAATCACCATGCAGAAAATCAATCAATTAACTTTCTAACATCATGAAACTATCATTCTTGATTCCAAAACTCACAAAACATGTTATACAAATTGGAAATTGAAGACTGCTCTTATGCCAATTGTTGGAAAAATGCATGTACGTAGCAGAAAATTAACGGATCTACTTCATTCACAATTGATAACATGCACGATGTAAATTTCAAAACTCAAGAACAAGAGAGTGTACCTTGGTGTGGTGAATTTCAAAACAAAGATCGAAGTACTTGAGAATACTTTTAATCTTCACTCCAATTCCACTTTACGCCCAAGAAGTGTGGTCTCTCAATCAATTTCTAAGGGAGAATGATAAAAATGTCTCACACTCACATACATATTCTTTCACAATAGTGTCTCTTTTTCATACATTTAATTTTGTATGTTTCTCCCTTAATATGTAATTGATTATCTAATTGGGCCGGCCTTTTGGGCCTTTCCAATTGGGCTTAAATGTGTGGCTTGGAGTGAGACCAAAAAGGACCAATTAGACACTAGCTCCAATGGGCCTTCAGCTTTCTCGTCAACTCTTGACAAGTCCAAAGTTATCATTAACTATATTTAATACCACTATATAAATATACTTGCACTCTAGGCCTTATTTATAAATTGTATCCCAAGACTTTATTGTATATGCAACCCCTTCATAAAATATTCGTAGTAATACAAAGTCATGAATATAAACTGTCACTTTGTAAATTACTACATCTTAATTCATTAAGTACCCGGTTTAATCCTTTAAGTTATTCATCATATATTTATAAAATCTAATTCCATAAATATATAATTTACTAACTCCTCACTAAAGTGGTTAGGCCTAACACTCTGAATAACCAAACCCATTAAACTTATCTCAAGAGAATATTTTATATCTCTGTTAAGAGACTATGAATTCCATCTTGAGAATATATGTTCCATCAACACTAAATGTGGCTACCCAATATACTGAGGTTTTGATCGTTACTTTGGATCTCACTCCTGATATATCAAAGCAACCTACATTTCATGATCAGGTCCATTATCCTCTCAGGATTAAGAGTTCATGTAAATAGAAGTCGTGAGAGTTATTATTCAATTGACAGTCATTAGGAGAATAATAAATCTCACAGCGATCTAGTTCAATATGTCTTAAATCTTAAAACATATCAACATACCAACTAGAAATCTCCATTTCCATGATCAAGACAAATCATCTTAGTTGATATGTTATAGTCTTCGCAAATGAAATGCCCAAATTCATCACCGACTACGAACTATAATTCTGAGTTTACAAAGAACTTGTGATTTATATCTTCTGTAACTAAATCACATACTATGCATCTCACGGACTATATGATAATGTCTAAATATTCATATTACCATTATTTTAGATTATAATAAAACAATTTTATTAATCACAACATTAAGTCATACATAATGTCATACATAATAATATACGTAGCATCATACAATAGGATTTAAGGGCACTAATCCTAACATAGAAAACTTTGTTTCATTAGTCATTTAAGTTACACAAGTACCAATGTACACAAACATACACTGTTTTTATTTTTTTTTTTATAAAAAAAATAAAGACAAAATTGAAAAACAACCAAACAAAAACATGTCAAATAAAGCAATGCATAAAAACTAGATGCAAATGCATGAAGAAAATGAGGAGAAGAGAGGGTCATTCCATGGATATAACACCAATGTTTTGACGAAGGAATTCAAATCGTTTGCTATCAAGAGGTTCAGTGAACAGATCGGCCTTCTAGTCATCAGTGTGAATGAATTCAAGAGTAAAGATACCATCTTCAGCAAGCTCACGAATGAAGTGATGTCGAATCTTTATGTGTTTGGTTCGAGAATGTTGAACCAGACTTTTAGAGCTATTGATGGCACTGGTATTGGCACTGGTATTGTCACAATAGATAGTAAGGTGTTCTTGACAAATATCATAGTCATGGAGGAGTTTTTGCATCCATAAAAGTTGGGTACAATAGCTGCCGGCAGCAATGCATTCAGCCTCTACAGTGGACACAAAGATGGAATTCTGCTTTCTGCTCATCTAAGAGACAAGATTATTACCCACATAAAAACAACCTCCCAAAGTATTCTTCCTATCATCAGCATTCCCAGCCCAATCAACATCTGAATACCTAGCCAAGATATCATTTGTGTATTTGCTGTACCACACACCAAAGTTGGCAGTGGTTTTGACATACTTTATGATTCTCTTCAAAGCAGTTATATGGGATTCTTTGGGATTAGCCTAATATCTAGCACACACTCCCACACTGTAAGTAATGTCAGGTCTACTAGCAATAAGGTACAGAAGATTACCTATCATGCTTCTATAGAGAGATGGATCAACACTCTTTCCCAAGACATCGACAGTGAGTTTAACATTAGGACTCATGGGGTTCTAATAGAACTAGCAGATTTCAAGCTAAAATTTTTCACAAGATTTCTAGCATATTTAGATTGAGATATGAATATACATGTCTCTTGCTGATGAATCCCTAATCCAAGGAAGTGATTTAACTCTCCAATCATGCTCATCTCGAACTCAGCCTGCATGAGTTTAGAGAAACTATGAGCAAGTTCATCCTTTGTTGACCCAAAGATGATATCGTCAACATAGACTTGAGCAACTATCAACTCTCCGTCTTCCCTTTTTATGAAGAGAGTTTGATCAACCTTTCCTCTTATGAACCCATGTGACGCCAAGTATTGTGTGAGCCGATCATACCAAGCTCTAGAGGCTTGCTTCAAACCATAGAGTGCCTTTTTCAAGTACAACACATGATCCGGAAACTGGGGATCAATGAATCCTTTTGGTTGAGCCACATAGACATCTTCTTTAAGGAACCCATTTAAGAAGGCAGTCTTGACATCCATTTGGTAAAGCTTGAACTTCAAATTGCATGTTAGGGCTAGAAGAATCCTAATTGATTCCATGTGTGCTACTGGAGCAAATGTTTCATCATAGTCCACTCCTTCCATTTGTGAGTATCCTTGAGCCACAAGACGAGCCTTATTGCAAATCACATTGCCCTCCTCATTAGTCTTATTTCAAAAAATCCACTTTGTGCCGATGATGTGCTTACCCTCTAGTCTAGGCACTAGTGTCCAGACATCATTCCTTTGAAATTGAAGTAGTTCATCATGCATAGCCTCCACCTAACTTTCATCCTGATGTGCTTCCTCAACCTTTGTAGGTTCAACCTACGACAAATAGCAAAAATAAGACACAAAGTTAGCAACACATTTATCAACTGTGCGTTTCCTTAGTGTAAGTTCATTCATATTTCCCACAATAGTTTCAGGTGGATAATTCAACTGAATTTTGGAGGGAGGTCCTTTCTCTTTATGAGACTCGGAGTCAGATGAGGCAGATCTGTCTGTTGAACCTTCTACAACACTTGGAGTATTGGTAGTACTTGGAGAGGCAGGCTTTTGATCAACAGGTTCTTGAATGTCCTTGGGCTCAGGAGGAAGAATCTCTTTGGGCATTTCCTCACTAACATTCTCAAAACAAGACTTTGTAGCTTCGTCGATTACAACATTTACAGTTTCCATCACTTTCTTGGTTCTTTTGTTGTATACTTGATAGGCCTTGCTTGTGGAGGAGTATCCCAAAAATATTCCTTCATCGCGTCGAGAGTCAAATTTTCCCACATTCTCTCTATCCTTGAGAATGAAGCAAGTACTTCCAAAGATTCTAAAATACTTGACATTCGGTTTCCTTTCCTTCCATAGCTCATAGGGAGTCTTTTTGGTACTGGGTCTGAAATATACCCTATTAACCGTATGACACGCAGTATTGACAGCTTCTCCCCACAAGTTTCTAGCCATACCCTTGTTACGCAACATAGCCCTAGCCATCTCTTGAATCACCATGTTCTTCCTTTCTATTACACCATTTTGCTGAAGAGTAATAGGAGCAGAGAATTCTTGAAATATACCCAATCTAGTGCAAAAGGACTCCATGTATGAGTTTTCAAATTCTTTGTCATGATCACTTTAAATTCGATCAACCTTTAAGCTCTTCTCATTTTGCAATCTTGTGCATAAGGCTTCAATGTGCTTAGGAGCATTTGACTTAGATCTTATAAGAATAACCCAAGAGTACCTAGTGAAGTCATCTACCATAACCATGATATATCTCTTTCCCCCAAAAGACTCGGTTTAAGTTGGACCTATGAGATCCACATGTAGTAGCTCCAATGGTCTAGATGTAGCAAATGTCTGAGTGCCTGGATGTTTAGCTTTTATCTGTTTCCCAAGCTGGCACGGTCCACACACAACATTGTTCACTCTACTGAGCTTTGGCATCCCCAACACTGATTCATGCTTAGATACAATTGAGAGATGTTTGTAACTAGCATGTCCCTTCCTTTGGTGCCATTGATCTTCGTTTAGCAAATGAATACTATTGCATACAATATCAGCATTAGGTACCAGACCATAACAATTGTCTAAAGTACGAACACCACTTATGAGTTTCGTTCCAAATTCATCCAGCACAAGGCATTTTCCTTTGGAGAACAGCACCATAAAGTCTTGATCATATATCTAGCTTATGCTCAACAAGTTCACTCTCAAACCTTCAACATATAGCACATTTGCAATATCTGGCAGTCTAGGTAAAGAGATGATTCCCTTTCCTTTAATCTGTGATTTGCTTCCATCACCGAAAGTGACATTACCACCTTTCTTAGACTCGAAGACTTAAAGAGAGAGCGATCTCTAGTCATGTGTCGTGAGCATCCACTATCAAGGTACCACAAGCATGTATCCATTACCTTGAATGCAGACTTCATCATAAAGCACACTTCATGCTTTGATGACAGATCTGTAGGAATGGTGTTCTCTTTCATCTGCCATTTACAACCAAGACCTTTAACCTTCACCCTTCTCGGATGAACTCCTTTACACATTCTCAGTCTGAGGCAATCTAGTTTCTTCTTTGTCATGTTAAGATCTTTACCAATCATCATCATTATGGCTTTCAAATAACTTTTAGACTTGCATTTCTAAAACACTCAATTAAATAAAGATTAGAAAAACAAGATATATTCGAAATAAAAGATCTTTTCTTGCCAATGGCAGCCATGGCAACAGGGGTCAATGAATCTCACAGCAAAGATTAAACCCTAATCAAAGTATGCCTGCTCTGAAACCACTTGATAGGCCAAAAATGTATTGACCTCTTGTGATGAATTAACCAATTAATAAGCCAAGTGAATTAATTAGGTTCAATTACATGCAATGAGCGTGGTAGCACAAACAAATCACCAAATAACTAAATATGCAACGGAAATTAAATGACACGGTGATTTGTTTACAAATGGGAAAAACCTACATGGCAAAAACCCTACCGGGTGATTTAAGGTCACCACTCCTGAGAATCCACTATTATCAAAACAAGCAGTTACAAGTAAAGGAATCCCAGTAACTTACGCTAACCTACAGTTAAACCCTTACCTCAATACCCAATTGGATTTGTTTTGTAGTGACAATCTCTCCTTGTTTTGCATGGCTCCCAGTACGTGACTAACCAATAGATGCGCGGATCTCAGTACGCGACTTGATCACCAACTTGAGAAGGATGTTGGCTGTAAAATTCTTCTGTTCATCATATGATGAAGATCATGAAGTTACTTGGTCACAAAACCCTACGGTGTACAAACACAATAGCTATTTCAAGAACTAGGGCAAACTAGGTTTTCTGGTCATACTTGAGGAATTATGCTCTTATGCAATTGTCCTCTTGGCTGTGTAATCTGATACAGCCCTTAAAACAATACTTATATATGTTTAGGGTTGTAAGAAAAGAAAGCCCAAACACATACTCACAGATTGGATGAAAAATAGTCCTAAAAAACTGAGTTTCATAAACCTCGATAGATAGCCATCTATCGAGCTAGCTATCGAGCCACGGGCTCCAGTAGCTTTTAAACCTCGATAGATACTAGTTGTCGAGCTTTAAAATCTAGCACTTTCTTACTTGTTTCTTAAAGCATTAAACACATCCTAAATCTATCCAAATACAAGTAAAGTGCGTTTTGTTAAAGGATTAGCCAATACATAAAATGTTGACTTATGTTCCTAACATCCAATCACATATGTTCTAACACAGCAGAAATTAAATTGATACGTGATTGCCTCAACCCACTTAGTAACATAATCACAGCAACAAGGATGTATAAGTTACCAAAAGAATTAGGAAAAGGACCCATGAAATCAATACCCCAAACATCAAATACCTCAATAATCAAAATAGGGTTCAATGACGTCATATTTCTTTTTCCAATACTCCCCAACTTTTGGCATCTCTCACAAGCTGAACAATATGCATGGGAATCACGAAAAATGGAAGGCCAATAAAATCCACATTATAAAATCTTGGCAGCGGTCTTTCTTAAACTAAAGTGGCCTTCACAAGCATGATCATGACAGAAGGATATAACATTTTGTTGGTCACTCTCAAATATGCATCTCCTAATTATTTGATCAAAACAGTATTTAAACAATTATGGATCATCCCAAAAGAAATACTTAACCTCAACTACAAATTTAGACCTATCTTGTTTAGTCCAATGCAAAGGCATTTGATTAGTGACAAGATAGTTTGCAATATCAGCGTACCAAGGTCTCTGGTATACATGCATCAACTGCTCATCAGGGAAAGATTCAAGAATAGGTAAATTGTCATCAGTGTGCTCAACAATTAATCTAGACAAATGGTCAGCTACTACATTTTCAGTTATCTTCTTGTCCCGAATCTCAAGATCAAATTCTTGTAACAATAAAATCCATCGGATAAGTCGAGCTTTAGCATCTTTTTTGGAGAAAAGATACTTCAGTGCAACATGATCAGAATAAATTAAGACCTTAGACCCCCAACAAATAGGACCTAAATTTATCCAAGGCAAAAACAATTGCTAACAACTCCTTTTCTGTTGTAGAGTAGTTCATTTGAGCATCATTTAGAGTCTTACTAGCATAATAAATCACATGGGGAACCTTTCCAACCCGCTGTCCTAAAACAGCACCAATTGCATAGTTAAAGGCATCACACATAATCTCAAAAGGCACTTTCCAATCAGGTGGTTGAATGATAGGTGTAGAAGTCAACTCAGTTTTTAGTCTCTTAAATGCATGGAGACACTCATCATCAAACACAAATGGGGCATCTTTGGCAAGTAAGTTACATAAGGGCCTTGAGATTTTACTAAAATCCTTGATGAACCTTCAATAGAATCCTGCATGACCCAAAAATGATCTAATTTCCTTAACAGATCGAGGAGGTAGAAGGTTAGAAATCAAATCTATTTTGGCCTTATCAACCTCAATACCACTTTCTGATATGACATGCCCAAGAACAATTCCCTTTCTCACCATAAAATGACATTTCTCCCAATTAAGAACAAGATTCTTCTCCTTACACCGCACTAACACCAAAGATAGTTGGTGCAAACATTCTTTAAAAGTGGACCCAAATACTGAAAAGTCATCCATAAATACCTCCAAAAATTGTCCCATCATATCAGAAAAATACTAATCATGCACCTCTGAAATGAACTCGGAGCATTACATAAACCAAATGGCATGCGACGGTAGGCAAATGTCCCAAAGAGGCCGGTGAAGGTAGTCTTTTCTTGATCTTCTAGTGCAATGGGAATTTGATTATATCCATAATATCCATCAAGAAAATAATAATAAGCATGACTAGCTAACCTTTCCAACATTTGGTCTATAAAAGGAAGAGGAAAATGATCTTTTCTTGTCATGGCATTCAACTTACGATAATCAATGCATACTCTCCATCCCGTTTGCACACGAGTTGGGACTAACTGATCATCCTCATTCTTGACAACTGTTATGCCAGATTTCTTTGGTACAACTTGAACTGGACTCACCCAATTACTATCAAAAATTGGGTAAATAATACCCACATCCAAAAGCTTCAAACTTCAGCTCTCACTACCTCTTGCATAATAGGGTTTAGATGTCTCTGCAGTTCACATGAAGTTTTAGCATTCTCTTCCAAGTAAAATCTATGCATAACCACAGATGGACTAATACCTTTGATATCAGTAATTAACCAACCTATAGCTTCCATATGCTTTTAAAGTACACTTATCCATTGGCGTTCCCTAAGGTCATCAAAATCTGAAGCTATAATGACAGGTAAGTTCTCAGAAGAACCTAAAAAGACATATTTAAGTGTGTCAGGTAATGGTTTCAACTCCAACTTTGGTGGTTCCTCAGCAGATGGGGGTGAGGATGAAGAAAGTGGAAGAGGGATCACTTTTGGTTCCCAACTATCAATACTTAAGAGAGGAACAAAATCTAACAATACATTGACCTCTTCTATTGAGTGTTCAATATTAAAATTGCAACAAAAAAGATTTAGGCAAGCCTCTAGAGGATCCTCATAACTTGATTGTAGGAAAGTATCGTGGACTAGACTCTCAATCATGTCAACCTCATAGATATCCTCATTGTCTAGCACTTGTTTACTTATGTGGAAGAGATTAAGCTCAACAGTCATATTTCCTAGAAATCTTCATTACACCACTCCAACAATTGATCAAAGCATTGGATGTGGCTAAGAAAGGGCAACCCAAAATAACATGGATTTGCGTACTAGCATTTAGAGCAGGTTCAGTGTCTAACACAACAAAATCAACAGGAAAATAGAATGCATCCTCCTTAATCAGCACATCCTCAACAATACCTCTAGGGATTTTCACAGACCTATCAGCTAATTGAAGTGTCATGGTTGTTGGTTTTAAATCCCCCAAACCTAGTTTTGAGTATACTGAATATGGCAATAAGTTCACACTTGCCCCCAAATCTAGCAAAGCTCGCTCAATGAGGTGAACCCTAATCTTGCATGAAATTGTAAGGGATCCTGGGTCCTTACATTTCACTAGATATTTATTATGAATGATTGAACTGACTTGCTCAGTCAAAAATGCCTTTTTAGGGACATTTGTCTTTCTCTTCATTGTCACAAGATCTTTTAGAAACTTGGCATAAGTAGGAACTTGCTAAATTGCATCAAGAAATGGAACGTTTATTTACACTTGCTTAAAAACCTCTAAAATGTCTCCAAATTATGCACTTTCATGAGGACTAATTAAACTTTGAGGAAATGGAGCTTTAGGAACAAACCTCTTATCAAGGGGGGAACTAAGATCCTGAATTGGAGTGGCGAGTGGGTTGTCCTTCTTTTCTCCATGAGCATCATGTAAACTATAAGTTCCTTTTTTCTTTAACACAATATTTTCATCATCCTCTACTTCTGGCATTTTTACTTGATTATCAACTTGCTTACCAGACCTAAGGGTAGTAATAGACTGAACACGTTCTTGTCCATGAGTAAAACTAGAAGAACCATTGATGGCATACTGTCCTTTTGGATTAGGTATAGGTTGACTTGGAAACTTTCCTTTTCCCTCTCTCCAACTTGGGTTGTTAACTGGCCAACTTGATTTTCCAACTTTGAAATAGCTTGAGTATTCAAATGGGTGGAACTTTTCATCTCTTGAATGGCTTGGCTAGTTGATTGTATGAAAGTTTTGAGAGACTCTTCCAAAGATGATTGTTGTCTTGGTGGTACTACAAACTGAGGAGTTGATTGAGGAATGGGAGGATATGCTTGAGTAGGTGGACGAAATTGACTTTGTTGATGCACTTGTTGTCCACCTACATTTATGGGAGGCTGATTTTGCCTCCATGAGAAATTAGGACGGTTCCTCTAAATTGGATTGTATGTCTCTGAAAATGGACTAGCAAATGGTTTTCCATAATTATTCAGCGCATTTGCTTCTCAGTATAAATATCAAGGTACCCAATTGCGGAAGGACACATTTGTGCTGTATGCATAGGACTTGCACAAATAGAGCATGTTTCACTTTGAACTTGATTGACAGAATTCATCCCTTTACCTAAAGCTAAAGCTTCAACCTTACGAGTGAGATTGTCCAACCTAGCTTTTATGTCTAAATCTTCACTAACTTCATACAATCCTCCTTTCTTAATTGCAGGGGCAGATCTCTCTTTACAATTGGAAAAATCCCATTGTTGTGAACTTTCAAAAAATTCTCAAGAAATTTGTATGCCTCATCATCTACAAGACTCAAAAATCCACCACCATTCATGGACTCAATCATGTTACAATTAATCTGAGTCAAACCATTATAAAAATATTATACTAGTCTCCATGTTTCAAAACCATGATGGGGACACTTTAAGATCAAGTCCTTAAATCTCTCCCAACTCTCATAAAATTTCTCTTGTTCATCTTGATAAAAATCTGCAATTTCTCTCCTCAAAGCATTGGTCTTGGCCATTGGGAAAAATTTAGAGAGGAATTTTGTGACCAATAGTTCCCGTGAAGTGATAGATCTAAGTGACAAAGAATTAAGCCATGCTTTTGCCTTATCCTTCAAGGAAAAAGGGAATAAAAGCAAGCGAACAGAGTCATCAGTGAAATTCTAAAACTTACAAGTAGCACAAATCTCAAGAAAATCCTTCACATGCATATAAGGATCTTCTCTATCCAATCCATGAAAAGTACGAAGAAGGTGGATTATTTGTAGCTTCAACTCAAAATGTGTAGCAGTGGTTGCAAGCAATACTATGCAAGATGGAGGGTTGGTGGTTATTCGTGAGAAAAATTCCCTAGGAGTTTTTGAATCATCTCCTATTTCTCCCATTGTGGATGGATAATCAAAACTAACAAGATGATTTTCTTTATCACGTATCCAAGTTCTCATACACCAAGCACAAAGAATTTTTTTGTTTTGTTTTCTTTTTTCTATTTAAAAAATAAATAAATTTTAACTACCACTAGTAGAAGGAAAATTCAATTAAGACCTAATTTATTTTCCTAACCAAGTCCCCAGCAACGACGCAAAAAACTTCTTGTGAAATTTTAAAATACTCGCAAGTGTACGAACCGTACCAAAGTATAGTTTGACAAGAACGAGGTCGAACCCACAAGGACTTGTATAAATGTAGGAAAATTAATCAAATCTTAACCAAATTAATCCTAATCTAATTCAATAAAAATTGGTTGTTTTGAAATTAAATAAACTAAGCAAATGATAAAATTAAGCAAATAGTTAAACTAAGCAAAAGATATAAAGCAATAAAAAGATGTAAACAATCAAGGGAAATGAATTAAGGTTTTGGAATCCACCTTATTAATTCATATCAGCATATATTTATGATCTTTGATTTTTTTCCAACCACTGCATGATAATCTAGAAATCAATCTTGTTATCAGGGAAAATATTCTCATTAAAATCCTTATTTTAAAAACAAAAGCATGTTCTTCTTTGCTTCTTAAGTATAAAATCAAATCATCAATTGTATCCGTAACCAAACAAATCACAAGATATATCCAATTCTAAAAATCAAATCATAAATTTTATCTATTGACAGACAAATCACAAGCGATGTCCAATTTTATAATCAAGAATTAATAAACCAAGTATTCAACTAATTAAGATAAATCCTAAATCATGAAAAAAACATGATTGAACTCATATCTAGAATCTCATCTTAGTCGATTGATATGAAGTAAGAACAATTTAAATCATTAAAGAACAACTATTGTGGAAAAAATCAAATCACATAAATATTACTAATAATCCTTAACAAGGTTTCATCCTCAACTCTAATTATAAATTTAGGTACTCATAGTAATTGAAAGAAAACACAAAAATAAAATACTAAACATTCAACTAGACAAATAAAATAGAAAAATAAATAGTCACCAGAGAAAAGTCGTATAAGAAACTACATGCTGCTGCCTGCGCTCCAGACCTAGCTGCCTCTCCTCACTTTTCTATATGCTAATATTTATATCACACAGAGACACACGCCAACCTAAAGCCTGTAAGTTTTAAAATCGTGGCCCAATTGTCTTATAACAATTCGTAAATGGATTTCCGTGAAACACTAGAGAACCCAAGTAGACAAGTAAGCAATTAAGACTCAAACACATTTGCAGATCTTTATCTCCACGTCAGATTGGCTCTTAGCTCTTACTCCTCTTTAATTTTCTTTTTCTTTTTTCCTTTCTTTGCACTTCACGTGTCTCCAGATCCTTCATTTCATGTTGGTTTTGAATCAATAGGCCTGGACTTCTTTTTCTTCATTTTATTCTTCCACCAATTCTCATTAGCATGTAAATCATTTATTACCTATAAAACAAAGACAACTTATAATCATCCACCAAATAGCATAAAAGTAAGGCTAAAAATGCAAATATGAGAATATTTTATTGTATATATTTCATGCACATCAATCAACAATGAAGATCAAGAAGCTCCTTGATCACAAAACCCTTGGCGTAAAGACGCAGTAGCTTCTTCAGAGAAAATAATGAACTAGGTCACTTTCTGCATGTATTCTCTTATTTGACGGCCTTTAAAATAAGTCTTATATATGTTTACAGTTGTGAGAAAAGAAACCCTATACAAATATTTCAGCATGAGCTGAAAATTAGATCTGGAATTTCTGATTTCGTAAGTTTCGACAGAAACAGCTTGTGTCGAGCTTTAATAAATAGCTCTTCTTCACTTGTTTCTTGGTCAAATCTTCATGGCTTTAAAACTTGACTTGAACAACATGTTTCTTGAAGTCTTAAACTCATCCTAGATCTACCCAATTACAAGTAAAATGCATTGTGTCAAAGGATTAGCCAATTACATAAAATATGTCCCTAACAAAGTCAATTTATCTAATTGAGCCCTAAATCAACCTTAGGTCTTAGAATTCAGCATCATTAGGGAACTGGAGCCTGAGTTGTAAGGGGTATAAAAGCGGTGTCTACATCCCCTACAATTCATACACATCCCCATTAGGAACCTCTAGGCTCCTAACAAGAAAATAGAGGTTGGTTTTTCCCACGGCAGTTGTTCTTTAATAATTTAAATTGCTCTTGCTTTATCTCAATTGACTAAAATAGGATTCTAGATATGAGTTCAATCATGTTTTTCTCATAATTTAGGATTTATCTCAATTAATTGAATGCTTGGTTTATTATTTCTTGATTTTAAAATTGGATATCTCTTGTGATTTGTTTGTCAATGGATACAATTAATAATTTGATTTTATACCTAAGAAGTGAAGAAGATCATGCTTTAGATTTTCAAGATAGGGATTTCAATGAGAATATTTTCCATGATAGCAAGATTGATTTCTAGATTATCATGTAGTAGTTGGGAAAAATTAATGATCATAAATATATGCTGATATGATTTACATGGTGGATTCCAAAACCTTAATTCATTTTTCTTGATTGTTTACATTTTTTTACTGCTTTATATCACATCGTTGCTTTGTTTAATTTATTTCTTAGTTTATTTAATTTCAAAACAACCAACTTTTATTAAACTAGATTAGGATTAATTTGGCTAAGGCTAAATTAATTATGTCCCTGTGGGTTCGACTTCATTCTTGTCAAATTATACTTCGGTACGGTTCATGCACTTGCGATTACATAGGTGCTATGATGCAGTGAGAATAACATGAATATGCATAGAACATAAACATGCGTTACTGCATAAGTACTATGATGCACTGAGGTAAATCATGCATAATTGCATGAACATGCATATGATTTGATTGAATGACCATGATGAATATGCTTAATTGGTGCAATGATGAAAATGCTTGAGTGATTAAACATGCTTGATTAATGTCATGATTGTGAGGTTATTATCTTGCAGATGTTGCTGCCTTGTGATGTACTTGCTACCCTTGGATAAATGTGAATGTCATGCTGATAACGCCTTAAAATGTATACTTGTTATATACTTATGTGGACATTATCTATTTATTACTATGCTTAATTTGTATAAATTAAGCTATGATTTGCATTAGTCCCTAATATTTATCTTTATATAATTTTTTGAATAAGATGCTATTCATTGTGTGTAATTTTTTATTTTTAGGAAATCATATGAGAAAGATGAGTTTACAAGAATTTGTAAGAGAATGGAGGCCAAACTAGAATTAAAGTGGAGCTAAAGGACCATACTTAAATGTATAAGGAGGTGCATCTGGAGTGCTTGGATCGTCTACCATGATAGAAAGCTTCAAATAAGGAAAGAAATCAAAGAGGCGGAATCTAAAAAGGAAAAATCTGATGTGAGTACCAATCAGTATTTTGGGCGTATCTCTCTCCTCAAAAATCCAATTGACACAAGTCCAGATGGGTTAGAACCGTGACTTAAATATCTACAACTTTCCAGTTTTGAATTTTTCAAAATTCTCAAGTTTTGAAGGCCGAAATTAACTCACAAGTTACCGCTGTAAACTTGGACGGAAATTCAAATAGTAAAAGTTTTATTTTCTTGGGACACTTTTATGTTTGGATTTGGAAGGGACGCTGTGTAGAACAAATTTTGGGCAGAGAAAACTTGTATTTTCCTTTCTCTAATGGCAGCCTAAACTCTTTGCTAGGGCTAGGGGTTATGTTTCTTATATACGGTATGAATATTCGATGTGATTCTTTCTAAGATTTTATCACAACATATTTGATTGTTCAATTAGATTTCTTTTGATGTATTAGTTCTTCCATGCTTTCAATAAGTTCAATCATGTTTTTCTTATTGTTTAGATGAATTTTTAATAGTTTCAAATAGAAATCAGGTTTGAAAGTGAATGGGTTTTTCTAAAAACTTTTCTAACCGCATTATTAATCGAGGTTATCATGCGTTCTTGAATTATCTCAGTTCATCTGAATCATAAGTTTTTAATTGTATATCAATCAATTATGAAATTTCATATCGATATAGGAAAACACCCCGATGCCCTAGTATTTACATTATTGATTTGAATCAGTTTTTATTATTATTCTTGTTAACAGTCACCAAGCAAAAAAAAATTTCTTCTTCACCTAAATTGTTATTTAATTATATTGTCTTTGAATTTACCCTGCTCCTTGTGGTTTGACTTCGGTACTCTGAGAATTATATTGCTACGATCTCTTGCACTTGGGAGTGAGCAAGCACATGTCATACTAGGTGAATGTTAGGATCTTAGGCCATGATGTATGTGGGATGATATGTCATGTTGTATGCTAGATGCATGCTAGTGTGTGTGTGTGTGTGTGTGTGTGTGTAGAATAACATGTTAAAAGACCTTTTGATGGAATTTGGACTTGGAATACAATGAGTGGAGGCTGACCCACGGGTCTAGTGGAGTTAGGTGTCTAACACCTTCCCATCCTCATACCTAAATTCTAAACACGTGCTCTGGTAAAGATCAGTCACTCCACAAGGGTACTATATATATGGTTTCTAGACCTAATCTAAGTGAAGACTTCATTTACACCTTCTACCCGGTCCACCCTAGACCAAGGTGTACTTCCCACGAGTAAAACACTCGTCGCAGGCGCTTGCACCCACACTTGCACGTATAGTTGCTAATAAAAAAATTTATAATTGAATCATCTTATAGCCTTGATATTCACAAATTTTTAAAAATAAAAAATCACTTAAAATAAAATTAATAATTTTTTTTACATGAATTGTATATAAATCCTAATACACAACATATTTATCTTAAATGTAACTAGTAAGACTAAGTTTAATGTTGTGCTTGGTTGGGGGTGATAAGGGGGAGGATGGGAAAGAGGAAAAGGGAATTTCCTCCCATTTAGTTGGAGAGAAATTAGGGAGGGAGGAAAACAGTGAGGTGGGGTTCCACTTAGGCCCATCATTCTTTTTCTCTCCAAAGTAAGAAGAAAATGACAAAATGGCGACAAAGATGAAGTTGTAAAATTACCCTTATTATCCCTTTGTTTCAAATTACATTAAGTGCATAATAGTAATTTGTCATTTTTTTTCCTTCTACTTTTCCATCATATGTACCAAACACACATGATGAAAAACTAAAATATCTTCTATCCTCACACTTTTACCATCCTCACTTTGTCATCATCCCAAACAAACAGAGCATAAGTGTAAGAGAGAAAAAGAGTGGTTTGATGTTGACTTGTTGATAAGAGCCTAAGAGGTGCCTTTAGAGAAATTATATGCTAAATCTAGTTTTTAAGAGAGAGGCAGAGTCATAGACAGATAGAGGTTTGATTGAAAGCTGGAAAGGATTTTTTAAGAGAGAGAGAGAGAGAGAGAACTATTAGTTAAACATGGACTACTTTTTTTTTTTTTAAGTTGATGGGTGTGAAATATATTTTATTTTCAATTCTTATAAAAGTATAGTATTATATTATTAGACTAAAATATGGGGGCCTTCTCCATAGTACTAACGATAAAGACCTTCTTCTTCTTATTTTATTTAATTTTATATTTCGGTAGTTATTATGAAGGAGGTGTGATGTAAGGCATGGACATCTCCATTGAAAATTAAGAGGTTCTGAATGAGTTATAAGGCTCCTGGTAAAAAGGCCCTCCTTAGCCTTTATCTTGGTTACTATTCCTTTAGTTATTTAGTAGAGATGCAAACAATATTTTCCATGTTTTTTGCCAAAAGTTTGCTTATGCTAATACATCCTTTGTTTGTGACTTTGTGGTAATAAATTTTCTCCCTGCCCTTTAGTTTTGAAAGGGTGGAGGAAAGATGTTGATTTAATTTCTATTTAATGAAATCATGATTTAGAGAGAGAGGGAGAGAGAAGAATTCAAATTTATAACTGACATCAATGAGAGTTTCTTTTCAAGATAGGTAAAAAGTAGGCTAAATTGTAAATTGCACCATATAACTTTGACTAAAATTAAATTAATTCTTCTAACTTCACTTTTATTTAATCAAGTCTTTTAAGTTTTAAGTTTATCGCACACTCTTGGTACAATGGTCACTCTACAAGTATAAGCGTTTGTGGGGTGTGGGGGGCTGGGGTTGGGGTTCAAGTCTTCAAGAGGGAGTTTCACACACATATACACTTAG
Organism: Castanea sativa; assembly: GCF_040712315.1. Classification (NCBI taxonomy): domain Eukaryota; kingdom Viridiplantae; phylum Streptophyta; class Magnoliopsida; order Fagales; family Fagaceae; genus Castanea; species Castanea sativa. The sequence goes on from NC_134013.1 coordinate 38,293,770, forward strand.
ATTATGCTAGAATAGAATTCTATCTAGTATCAAAAAAAAAATTTCAAGCTTATTCCATTAAGGCATTCCAATTAACTTCTATTAGATGGTAACAGCTTACCACTAATTAAATGTCCCAATTTTTTTATCAAAATTTTCAAATTAAAAAAAACAAGTTTCGGGCCCGAAAAATGTGAATATATATATATTTGTCAATTTGTTCTTATTCTAGCATATGCTAATATATATTTCATACTCAAAATAAAACTAATATGCTAGTAATTTATATATATATATATATATATATATATATATATATATATATATATATATATATATTATTTGACAATTCTTGTTAATTGCCTTACGTTCTCATCTGAGAGTTAAGCAACGCATTGCCTCATCTATTGGCATGTGATGCATGTCTTGTTGGGTGATTGTTCTTTATACCATTTTTTTTTTTTAATAACCCATCTTTTGAAATGGTGCACTGGGTCTACAAACATCACCACCATCATCATGTGAAGCGGTGCCGACCCTACCACCGGTGAATCGGTGAGTCATTATCGCCGAAAAAATTAAAACTTCGACTTCTTGCAGCCAGGACCAGCCCTAGGCTTAAGGCCCCCTGACATAAAAAGGCCCCCAAATATGGGGGGTTAAGTTTTTTTTTTCTTTAATTAAATAAAAAGTGTGAGTTAAGTGTATACTTTATCCTAATCTTAAGAAGACCTAAAATATTAGAGTTATGTTAGTATATTACAAGTTTTATTACATAGGTCCTACAAATCAATATGTCACCAATGAAGTAATTCTATACTCATTTATTATTTTGTTGAAGTGTCATCTCATTGCCATATCAGTTTGTAAGTTTTTTGTAGTAATAAGTTTAGTATTTTCTCCACACGAAAAAAAATTATAAAAATACAACATAGTCACCATTAAGTGTATGAAAAATGCTAAAGCTAATACAAATTTTAGAAAAAAAAAATTATAAACTGATATAACAGGAATATGATTGGTGATACTTAAATAATATAATAAAATGAATGTTTGAATAATTTTTCTTTTATTGGTGATATGCCAATTTGTAAAATCTATATAGTAATTATCATTAGCTCACTTTGGGTGAATTAGTCATATTAATAAGTAAGAATTAATAATGGATTTGAAATTAAATAAAAATATATAAGTATTATTTAAATGATATTTAGATGTAAAAAGACCTCTATAAAATTCTCGCCTTAGGCCTCAAACAATCTTGGGCCGGCCCTGCTTGCAGCTTGTATGATTTGCTTCTCTCTTGATTCCAAAACTTCGACGCTTCTCTTCTCTTGACAGCGACCCTACAAACATCACCACCATATGATTCGCTTCTCTTCTCTATGTGTTTTTTTTTTATTTTATGAAAACTATTTTTTGATGAAAACTATTTTTTGATAATTAACTGAACCTCTTTTAATTCAAAAAATTTGAAACCAAAAACAAAATTCGGACACTTGACAATAGCATTTAATGAAATATAATGGGAAGGCTTTACTTGAATAAAAACTCAAAACTTTCTTTTTTTGAGAGATAATTACAATATGCTATTAACCTCACAGCTGGAATCCTTTCCCTCTTAGAACCCTAAGCACTTTGTGTATAGAGAAGTGGCAATTCAACTATAAGGTCTTTGGCTAAAAACTCGAAACTTAAAGGATATAGGTAAACGAAAATGAAGTTAGATGATTGAATTAAATTTTGGTCAAAGTTAAAGAGTGTATTTTATAATTTTTCTTAAGGAGTATTTGACTTTACTTCTAAAATTCTTATTGATGATTAAAATTTTAATAATTAAGCTAGCTGTAACCCACACACATGTTGTCTTCCCTTCAAGATTATTCTTTTATTTATTTATTTAGATGGAATCAATTTAGGATTATTCTTGGAAAGACCTCAAGCTAAGAAGAAATTTTCATATGGGTTGAGCGAATGAGACGTCTTTTTCATTAAAATGTGGGATCCACTTATCAGTGAGAAATATATCTCATATGCCTAACGCATAAGATATTTTCACCAGTTTAAGGGAGCGTTTGGTTCGTTGTGTTGTTACATTACACGTAATATTACTTTATTGTAATCTTACATTAATATAATCTCAATAAAAAAAATACAACATAACATTGTTTTGAAAAGTAATGAAATTAATATGATGTGATATATTTTGTAATTTTAAATTATAATAATATTAAAAAAAAAATAAACTAAAAACTTTATTATCATATCATCATAATATACATCATATCAAAAACACATCATAGCTAACCAGCCACCTGGTCCACGAACCAAAAACGTGCTTTGTTCATAGAAGACAGTGCATGTACCGCACCTAGCCACCCACTCTCTCCTTGCTTTAAACAGGACTAGCTAGCTAGTTACCCACACCAAAAATATCGGTCCAAGAATACATTCCTTTACAATATTACCAAAAATATCTATCAAGCAAGTCATTTCTTTTACAAAAGTTGCCCAATTCTTCTATCTATCGACACGCACTTTGTCCATGTATATATTTTGATTTAAGCTAATATGCGATTTAATTACATTATTTACACATAAACAACTGTTAAATCATAGTAGAATGTAATCCAATCCGCGCTCAATTATCATGCGTTTAGATTTTTGGTGAGAGAGACCTTATATGTATTTGTTCTAAGAAAGAAAATAAAATGTCGGTTTAGACTTCAAATTATAATATATAGCTGGCTACTACGATCTGTTTGTTTCAGCAATGACGTTTTCTAGAAAACGAGTCATTTTTTAAAAAGTATTTTTTATAAAATTATCTCATTTTCTAATGTTTGGTAACAATTTTAAATGAGTTGAAAAATAACTTCCTAACTTCCTTTATTTAGTTTCCTGTAAGATATAGTTGTTTTTTAAAAAAATTTAATAAAAAACAATCTCTAAAAATAAGCTATACTTTTTATGTTGACTAAAAATAATTTTTCTTTGACTCATTATTTTTAATATTACCAAACACTAAAAAACATAAAAAATTATCTTCACACACAATTTTTCATCGAAACAAATAAAACGTAAATAAAAAATAAAATCCTCAAAGCTGGCTTCCTCTCAGTCCCAGAGCAGCGGATCTCAACAACAAAAAACGTACAGATTGATCTGGCGGATGACGTGGTGCCATGCAAAAGCTGCATTTCTTATACCGCAACCAACGCGAAGAAGAGTCAGAATATTATTATGCATGACTAGATGCTGCGTCAGTGGGTCCAAGCTTTGCTGCATTAAAGATAAAACTCAAATTAGGATGTGATATCCACGTAAAGCTGACTCAGACCCTGAAACTTGGGGTTTTAACAATAATAATAACCCGTTTTCTTCCTATTATGTAAACTCCCCAAATTAAAGGTATGCACCCCTTTTTTTTCTCTAAATTATACTTTCTAAAACCTTTTTTTGCTAATATACCAAATTTTACTTAAACGTACTGTTAGAGTCATATATTATATGTTGAATACTTTTTGTTTTTATTTTTATTTTTATAAAGTATTAAAAATGTTAGTATATATTATCCAAAACAAAACAAATTTATAGAACAAGATAAAACTTGATTCTCAAAAAAAATAAAATAAAACTTACTTTCTTATCAAAAAAATATATGATAAAACTTAATTTGACACGGGCCAAATTGTCAACTATTGAATTTGAATAATTTTCTTTTTAAATAAAGATATATAATTTGAAGGTGACTCTAACTCATCACAATGAAATTTGATTGAATGTGATTTGCACGCGCAGAAATTTGGGTGCATCTTAAAATTATTTACGCATGTTTTGGATTCTTTTGAACGCTTCTTTCGGAATTATTGGATAAAATAGTAAGAGAACTAGATTTTCAGTTCAGGACTTCAGTTAAGGACTCCAAGGTTTTCAATATAGCAGACAAGGACTTTTTTATTTGACTATAAATACTCACATTCAAGACGTGTTTAACTACAGCCATTTATACCCTTTTCAGTGATTCTATTCCTTTGGTTTTTTGTTTTTTTGTTTTTTAAGTTATATACTTATATTGCTTCAATTTTGGAGGCACAATGACCATCCTCATTGAGCAACCACAGCTTGGTACCATTCTTTTCTTCTTCTTCTTTTATTATTATTATTTTTTATTTCTTGATCATTGGGTCTCATCGCACTGGTTCTAAATTCTAATTTTGTGTTTGTTACCTTTGTTTGTCAGAATCACAAGCGGAGGACCAGAAGTTTTCTTCTGAAACCAATGAATTGGTATTAGATGGTGGATTTGTGATGCCTAAAACCGAATCAAACAATGGATTGGTAGCCGAAGAACTTGTTTCAAGCAATGAATTCATGGCACCAGAAATTAATTCTTTTGGCCGCTCATTCAGGTCCTTTTAAAAAAAAAAAATTATGATCCTTTTCAAAGATTTACTTTTTCTTTTCATAAAAAAAGTTTCTTTTTATTTGGTCTTCATTGAATGAAATCTAACATGGAATTATGGATAATGCTTGACAGAGATTATGATGCAGAAAGTGAGAGGCAAAAGAGTGTGGAGGAATTCTATCGCTTGCAACATATTAACCAAACATATGATTTTGTAAGCAAAAAACATCCAAGGAACTATATACATGTTTAAATTAACCACAAAATGTATAAGATGCCAAAGAAAAAGGCCTAGTATATATAGCACATTTAATGTACATTTAGCTGACATATCTTTGGATACAATTATAGGTGAAGAGAATGAGGGAGGAGTATGGGAAATTGAATAGAGTAGAGATGAGCATATGGGAATGTTGTGAACTCCTCAATGAGGTTGTGGATGAAAGTGATCCGGACTTGGATGAACCTCAAATCATGCACTTGCTACAATCAGCTGAAGCAATCAGAAAAGATTATCCCGATGAAGACTGGTTGCACTTGACTGCTCTTATTCATGGTACATACCTCATTAAAATTATTTTGTTCTATTCTAAAAATTATTTTGTTGTGTGTAGTATAACTTGCTCTACCAACTTTTAAAAATTACCATAGCTTTTGAGTGGATTGTGGTGTGCCTTTGTGTTAGAATTCCTCTCTTTCTTGTGTGTGTGTGTTTGTTTCTCAAAAGGAACACATGGACGGGCCCAAGGGGCACGGCCCTGGGTCCAAAATTTTCTTTTTTTTGTTATAATATTTTTTTATTTTTGTAGTTAGCCCATTCCAAAATCTTAAGCCTCTTTTTTTCACAACAAGCCTAGCTAACCTTACCCAAATAATAACCATTCAACTAAAAAATGTAACAAATATAATAAAAATATTCACAATATTATTTGTATTTTAGCCACAAAAAAAAAAAAAAAACTATTTTCCACCACAGAACCAAAAAATCATGTGTTATTGGAGAAGTTAAAACTAAATTTTTTGCAATTACAGTAAACGGATAACTGTAGCAAGTTGTTGAAAATAAAATACAATATTTTATTAAAATTATGTCTTCCTTCAATTAAAAAACTCAAATTCTTTTGCTTTCTTTATTACTTTAATAAATTATATATATTATTTTAAATGATGTTAAAAAAAATAAAACATTTGATATTGGGTGTATTGCAAAGTGGGGTGGTAAAATAGATAAAATAACTTTTTTAGGTGCTAAAAACTAAAATTTTTAGCACCACCAATGTGAATGCTCTAACTTCAACAAAAATATAATAAAAAAATCCTAGCTAGTCTAATATATATATATATATATTTTTTTTTTTTTGAAAGCTAGCCAGTGTAGTATTAAAACAAGACATTATTTTGTTTTTGTTTGTCTTTGTTAGTAAATATTACATTATTTAGAAACAACGATTTTAAGTATTTATAATTTTTTAATACTATATGGATGCCTATTTTGAGTTTTCTTTTTCTTTATACTCCGCCCCCGCTAGCTTAAAATCCTAGATCCGTCCATGAAGGAACATGATATTATCAAAGTTTATATGTTTGACCTGTCCCCATGAAGTGCGTCCCACCCAATCTAAACATTATTAATTTGTTTAGCTCTTATTGCTAAATATATAATTTGTGATACATAACAAAGTATAAAAATCAAGAACAATGACAAAAAGAAAGGTGAATAAATTAACTCTATTGTTGTATGGTTTCAGATCTTGGAAAAGTTCTCCTTCTTCCTAGCTTTGGAGGGCTTCCTCAATGGGCTGTTGTTGGTGAGTGAAATGTCAATTTTCTTTTCTTTTCTCCCATTGGGTTTAGAGTAAATATAATTGAAATTGAAATTTCAATCTTGCAGGAGACACATTTCCTCTTGGTTGCGCTTTTGATGAAGGAAACGTGCACCACAAGGTCCTTTAAAAAACTGAACTATAGTAGTAGTAGCACAATCTAGATAAGGTTTTTAATCAAAGTACTGAGAAAAAATCCTTTTATATTGAAGTATTTCAAGGAAAATCCTGATTACAACAACCCTGCTTACAATACCAAGTATGGAATTTATTCTGAAGGATGCGGACTAGACAATGTGATGATATCATGGGGGCACGATGACTATATGTACTTGGTATGAATGTAGCCTCTCTCTTTTTCTTTTTTCTTTTTTCTTTTTTTACATATTTGTAAAACTTAATTTTGAATAATAAACTTCTACTGCTAAAAAAAAACAATTTGATTAACTGGTATTTGTAAACTACTACAGGTGGCTAAGGAAAATAGGACAACTCTACCTCCGGCAGCATTATTCATTATCCGATACCACTCATTTTATCGTAAGAATTATCTTCCAAGCTTCTTAATTGTGCAAATTGTTAATTCTCTTAGCTAGTCAATCATAATAATTAATCTTACTTCCTTTGATATATTATTGCAGCTTTCCATACAGTTGGAGCATATAAGCACCTAATGAATGAGGAGGACACTAAGAATTTAAAGTGGCTTAAAATATTCAAGTAAGCTTTTTGTTCGTTTTCACCAGATTATTCCATATCTTATTGCTTAAACCAGACTAATCATATGTGTTGTACTTTGTAACATATAAAGCAAGTATGACCTGTACAGTAAGAGCAAAGAGATGATCGATGTTGAAAATGTCAAGCCATACTATCTGTCTCTCATTGATAAGGTAAGATTTTCACTTTCAATTTTTTTTTTTGTACAGTATTTTTGTTTTCTAAAAAGCTTAAAACCACACTTGTTACTTACAAGTGTTTGTTTATATAGAAGTTGGACCCACACATATAATAGCGAGAGATATAGAATACGTTTGGATCCAGCTTCTTTTAGCTGCGTCCACGTTTTTTTTTTTTTTTTTTTTTTCAACGTGTGTTTGTTATTGTTCATTGGCCATGAACAGTGATTTTAGGCCAATGAACAGTAACTTCTGGAATGAACAGTATTTTTTACCCCTTTAAAAATTATTTTGCTATAGTGTTTTCAGTTTTCAGTAATAAGTTCTATCCAAACGGACTCATAGAATGGGTTTGGATTAGTCTACGTTTTGCGTTTGCCATTTCGCGTTTTCAGCTTTTTTTTTTTTTTTTTTTTCTTCCCAGCCGCAGTTTTTGACCAAGTCTTCTATGAACAGTGCATTCGTGCATTGTTTATAGATCCACAAATTTCGCTTTTCAGTCACTTTTTCATTAAAAATGGGTCCCGCGGTACTATTCACACATTTTAAAATTATTTTGCTACAGTGTTTTCAGTTTTCAGTTTTCATTTTTCAATAATAAGTTCTATCCAAACAGACCCATAAGCTTCTCTTTTTCTTTTCTTTTTGGGAAACGAGATAAATAAAAGCTTAATTACAAATTTAGAACCATTCCTTCTATAAATAAAATAAAAAATAAAAATAAAAAAGTTTATAACCATCGCGTTCACTTTCTAAATTGAAAATTTTTGTTACAGTATTTCCCAGCAAAGCTCAGATGGTGAACATTGGAGTTTTGTTACCAATGGATCAAGGAATGGCTACTTGGCGTGACTGAGTGATGATATTCTAGTGTAAAATGAAAATGTGATGTGTTCCATTCTCTGTTTCTAATTGACGCTAAGTTGGCGTGCTGTTTATGAATAATTTATTATATTCCTTCTTTGTTCATTTCAGTCATATTATTAATAATTAGTTCTACTTAATAAAAATTTTTTATGGCTTTCATCCGTAATCAATTAGCTCTGATGTGCTATTGAATCTCCTGATTCTTCCAAAGGTTAATTTTTTTTTTTTTGAGAAAAAATAAATAAAAATAAAAATAAAAAGTAGGAAAAGAGTGTGATTTCACAAATATGTCAATAATGCAAAGTTAGGCTCTACATAAGTTTTGCTTAATCCAAATATGTAACCAAGCCATTAAAAAGTGTGACAATTGATGGCCAGGTCTCAGAACAAGAGAACAAATTTTTAGAGGAAACACGGGGATAAAAAAGCAAAAAAAAAAAAAAAAACTCGTCGGGGTTTCATTCAAAAATATCACGAATTGCACATTTAAAAGTAAAAGAACCTAATGCAACCAAGCTTAAGACTGAACTGCTTAGAGACCCGGGGGGGTATGTACAAGCTAGGATTTCTATTAACAGGGTCAAAGTATTCAACCAAATTTTTTTATGACCATTTTTTTTTTAAAAGAGAATCTAACTCACAGCGTTTGCCCTTCAACCATCAGAGACAAAGTTGTCAAAATCAAAATCCTATATATATCGTGGGAAGTAGGTGGGTTTGTGGACTGTAAGATTAGATTATGGATTATAAGATCTTACAGTATTTGAGAGAAAAAAAAAAAACACACATACACACACACACATTGGTATATTAAATAATCACATGATTATACATTCATTCATAAAATAAATAAAAAATTGCTTTTATTATTTGATGTAATTATCATAAATTACTACATCTATCAGAGACAAAGTTGTCAAAATCAAGATCCTATATATATCGTGAGAAGTAGGTGGGTTTGTGGACTATAAGATCATATTATGGATTATAAGATCCTACAGTATTTGAAAGAAAAAAAAACACATTGGTATGTTAAATAATCACATGATTATACATTCATTCATAAAAATAAAAAATTTGCTTTTATTATTTGATGTAATTACCATAAATCACTACATCTACTTGTAAGTATCATTTAAAGAAGCTAAAAACCTCAAAACGTGACACCCTACTCTCCACCCATATTCTCATTCTCACCTACCACTACTATTCGTTCTCTCTTTCTCTAATGTTACTTTCCTTTATCTCCCTCTTCTACTATTCACTCTCTTCTTTATTTCAACTCAGACTTTCTAGCTACGAATTATAAATCCTCAATGGATAGGAAGAATAAAGATCTACTTCAAAAAATTTTACTTGTATCTATCTCGCTCTTGCAAACATGTAGGTATCATTGTTGTGAATTTGTTTTGGTTAAATTTTGTAAAATCTCTATCTGTCTTTCTTCTCATAAACCTTAGTGGCCTGTTTGGATGTTTAAAAAAGGAAGGAGAGTAGAGTAGAGGGAGGGAGAATAATTTAAATCCCTTGTTTGGAAGTTTTTTGAGGAAGGAGGAGGAGGGATTTGGAGGGGTTTGGGGAGGGTTTCAACTACCTCTAACCCCTCATTTTTAATTCCCCCAAATTGGAGAGATTTGGAGGGAGAGTAGAGTAGATAAATTATTGACCAAATGAATTCTCCAATTTACCATTTTTAAATTAACAAAATTACAAACCAATTAATCATAGACCAATGTTGCAATTTTTTCAAATATGGGTAAATTTGTCTATTTAATCATTTCCTCTTCTCTCTATCCCAATTTTAAAAACATCCAAACAAGGGGAAGGGTTAATTACTCCCTTCCCCTTTACTAATTTTAAAAACATCTAAACAAGGTGGAGGGTAATCATTTCACTCTACTCTCCTCCCCACTACTCTCCTCTCCTCTACTCTCCTCCCTCTCTAAACTTTCAAACAGGCCATAGAAGAGAAAAACTAAGTCTATTGGGATGTTATTTTTCATTTGGGTCTAACTGAGCCTTCTGTTAAGTTAAAGAAGATTACAAGAAATTAGGATGGTTTGGAATTGTCAGGATCATACTATCCTACTGATCCTGAACGATTATAGTAATCATACCAAAGATCTGAAACATTTTGAGTAGGTGGAATCATAAGATCGCAGAATAGTAGGATCTAGATTAGAATTTTGACAACCATGATTAGAGATTTTACTAGTTAAGCTAACCTAAAAAGGAGAAAAATCACCCTCGTCCAACTTTGTCCATCAAGCCAGCTTCGTCCATCAAGCCAATATCATCCATGTGATGAACGACTACAGCATACATTAAATGAGCTTCACATAAATGACATGAGTAACAGTTAATGCGCCAAACAGGCAAAAACATAACCGACGGACCAATGGGCAGAAGACCATTGAAGTCTATAACACCTTCGCGTTCATTACTAATGAATTATTAAAATTTTCCATCTCTCGACGGACAAATTAAATGCTATTAATGCAAGACGTAACGTACGTACATCAATAACAGATAAAGCCATATAAGACGTTCAATGCCGAAAACAACTAAGGAGTAACGTACAGACTCCAATGGACGAGAAATTATTATTTACACTGAGAGGACTACTGATGTGGTCCTCCTTGACCAATGAGATGATGCTATCTATGCAAATGATGTGTGAGCTTCCTAATCAGCACAATGAATAAAAAATAAAAAATAAAAATTACTAGATGATGTCACATTTGCATAAATAACAGCATTTTATTTGTTGGAAGGTCAGTGAGGACCATGTCAACTGTCCTCTTGATGGATCTAATAATTTCTCCCAATGGACAAATAGTCGTTGGTAGACAATAAATACTCACACAAACCAAAGGCAAAGTGGTACGCAACTCTCATCCTAAAAACTATTCTCAAATTGAATTCTTTAACAATATACTTCAATTGAATCCCATTCTAACTAAATCATCGGAGGGTCTTTGGCAAACATAACAGCAATGTATCCATATTTATCTTTTCATACCTTATTGCAGGTTTGTCTTTGGACGAATCAAACACCTTCATCCATCCATATTGACAAGGAGTTCAACTGATGATTTTCAGCACCGAAAGCTATAAAGCCAAAAAAGAACAGCACCAAAAGGTTTGTCTATGAACAAAGTCAACACCTTCATCCATTTGTATCGACGAGGAGTCCAACTGACAATTTTTTGGCATCATCAAAATCCACTATGACATTTTAAAGTAGCACTTTATAATCAGCCTATAAGACTACGTCTAGGAATACTCTATTTTCAAATATCTTGTAACTGATGTGCATAACTTCAACATAGTAGTTGTTGCCTTTAACTTAGACTAGAAATGCTCTATTTTCATATTCAAAATCCTCACATTCATTACAGAATATTGCTTCATATAGCAAATCTCAAGTAAAACATGTATATCATTATAAATACAATATCTTGAACCCTTTCTATGGTCAAGTTGATTCATATAAACATTTATGGTATCAAAGCCTTTAGTCCTATCACATTTACTACTTTTTCTCCAGACATAACCTCCTCAAATTTGAACACCTCACTTCCCATTGCCAACACCACAAACTTTGTTTCAATCAAATTTGATGGCAACAACTATCTACAATGGCGTGACAAACTAGAATCCATCCTAATCAGCACTAAGCTGATCTGCAGCTTTGTTGATTGGTCGATATCAACCCCTTCTAAAAACTATATTCTTTGATAATACCCAACCAAATCCTGAATACAACAAATGGAGAAAGTCCGATCACTTTGTGGAGGCTTGTATTAATACCACGCTAACTGAGTCACTGTCCTCCCAACTGCTTGGACTCAAAACTGAAAAAGAAGCACGGGATTCACTTGAACAACTCTACCAACAACAATCCATAGCCAGAAAATCATACATTCTCAAAGAACTTCAAAGTGCTCATTGTTAGGGTCATATTTTGTTGTAATTTTCTAATCCTTTGACAAAATACACTTTACTTGTACTTGGATAAATCTAAAATGAGTTTAGTTTCAAGAAACATAATGTTTAAGTCAAGTATTAAAGACAAGAAGATTGGTCCAAGAAACAAGTGAAGAAAAGTTGTTTGTTAAGTCTCGATAGATAGCTCGACAGATGCCTACTATCGAGACTTAATTTGAAGCTTAAAAGCAGCTCGATCTATCGAGAATTACGTTTTCAAAATTTCCAGATCTAAAATTCGGCTCAGTCTTTTATATTTGTTTGGAGTTTCTTATCTCGTAACCCTAGACATATATAATGCTTATTCTAAAGGCTGTCACACACAAATATAGAGACAAAGAGACATGTATTCTCTGTGTGAAGCTACAATGTTTGTGCGCCATAAGGTTTTGTAACCGAGTGCTTCCAGATCTTCATTGTTGATGAAGTGAAGAACTTTGCAGCTAACAACATCTATTCTAGTTGTTGGAGTTAGTCACGTACTTGGGATCCATACAAAGGGTTAGTCATAAATTAGAGGTTTGTGTATCAAGGGAAAGAAGGCTACTACAAAATCAAGTCCAATTAGATATTGGAGCAAAGGTTCAACTGTAGATTGATATTTCAGGATAGGCCAAGGATAGTTGGTAGGATTCCTTATACTTGTAACTCCTTGATTATTGATTAGTGGATTCTTGGAAATAGTGACCTTAAAATCACCCGGTAGAGTTTTTACCTTACAAGATTTTCACCATTTGTCAACAAATCACTTTGTCAGATTTATTTTCTGATGCATTTAGTATTTTTGGTGATTTGTTGGTGCTTCACATTTTTCATGCAAATTGAACCTAATTAATCAACTTTGGTAATTGAATTAATTAACCGAAGTCAAGCTATCTTAACCCAACACTCATAAAGGGATCAACACCATTAACGTTTATCTTCATCAGATCAAATCGATATCCGACTCCCTTGCTACTATAAATGAACGTATCAAAGATATTGATCTGGTCCATTATACTTTGAATGGTCTTGGACCTGAATATGGACCCTTTGTCACAAGAATTGAGCATTGCACCCCACCTATAACTTTCAGTGAATTGCAATCCAATCTTCTCACACAAGAGCAATGACTTACTCATGGTTTGGCAATCAATAATCTTCCTTTATGGATCCCATCTCCCACACAGCACTTCATGCCTCCTATTGATATTTTATTTTGTTTTGGTCTAAATTTTGATAAATGTTTTAGCTCTAAATTAAATTTCATGTAATTTGATTGCTCATGGGCAAAGATCAAGTCTGAATCGAATGAGATATTACTTAATCACAGAAAACATTGTGTCTGCATTTTTAACTATGAAAAAAGTACATAATATACTAGGTAATCATTTGCTAAGATTTTTTGCTATGATTTTCATAGAGAATTGGTACCATTTTAGGACATTTTAATCAAGCATGCTATTTAGGTTTGAGTATCAAATTGATTAAGAAATTTATTTGGTTTATAAATTACATGTCCTGTTTTTATCTGGATCCAATTACTTTGTCTTTTTGGTCTCTTTATTTTTATTAGGTCATACATGTAATTTACTTAGAAGTCAAGTTAATTTCTTTTAATTAATGAGCATGTCAATGTTTTATGTGAATTATTAATTGTTGATTTAAACTTTAAAGCCCACGGTTCTTTAAGCGCATTGTAGTCCATGTTCTAATCCTTTGCACAAGTCACTCATGTGGTGTGTTAGTGTGTCACCAAAAACCCTAAAAGAGTCTCACATAAATAGATATTTTTCTCATATTAAAAAACAATCATCAGCCCCATTGAGGAGCCTAAAAATAAATTCTCATAAACATTCCCCTATCCCCACAGCTCCTCAGTCTTTCCCCTTTTGGTTTTCATTACACCAACTCCTCCCTCAACCAAACCTCCACCCAAAGATCTGAATAGTTTACGAATGAACATCTTCTGTGCCATAAAGTATGTACGTGAATCTGGCATTATTTGTAGGATTTCTTGTCCTCATACACTAGAACAAAATGGAAAACAACATATTATAGAGATGGGACTTACACTATTATATGGGGCAGCAATGCCTAAATAATATTATAACACCTGCCTCAGTTAAATTTAATTTAATTACTTATAGAGTGAAATTGGTGAGTTATTTGATTTTTTAAAGGTGTTATTATTTAATCTTATGATCACTATAGAGAAAAAAAAAATAGATTGATGCACGAGATAGTTGATTTGAAAGAAATGGTCCAATTATAAATTGATTACAAAGATATCATTATTATTTATATGAAGTTAAATGTAAGGCTTGTAAGTATTGTGGGCTTTTTGGGAACCAAGTAAATAACATATAGGGGCTATATGCTCCAGCCTAAGTCAAATAAATAGATAAAAAGAGGTCGGTGCCTGACACATAAAAGCTTAAGAGTAGAGAATTAGGATTTCTTTACATTGAAAAGAATAGAAGGTCGTGGCACTACTAGAGGCACCCAACAAGTTCATATTGTACTAAGCTAAACTTCTATCCATACATGCTTTATTGAAAATTGTTAGACGCATATATGACTTAGGAGCCTCCATCTCATAATATAATAAAGTAAGAATATTTTCAAATGATCAACGAAACAGTTTGTAGCTTGTGCCAGCACAAGGTTAAGTGTTGGTCTTCGGCCTTATTATGGTGTGGTGCAATGTTATCGTTTGCTCTTTGGAGCCAGTGCTATTATTTGCTCTTTGGGGCTAGTGTTGTCTCTCTAAGGTTATTGTTATTATTTCTCATAGGAATCACTCACTAAGTGTTTAGCAGTTTATGTCTTGTCTGACTAATGTTTTCCATATCGAATTATTATTTTATTGTTGTTGATCTTTATAAGTAGAAATTTATTTTAATTACTATATTATAATGTTTCCACCTATTTAGTATATTTTAGCCAACTAAAGTGGTTACTATTTTATTTACTGATTTCAGTGTTATAGTTAAATGTTTCCTCTGGTAGTTTTACAAAATAAATTATATTATTTTTAAAACTATATGTAAATGTTTTGTAAAGATTATATTTTTGTAAATGATACTATTATTTTGTTTTGAGAAACATCCTTATGGTATGTGGTCTCTTATTGGGCTTTTTATCTCACTCCCCTTTTTATTATGTTTTCTTAGGTTGGTGAACTTAGTCTTTTGTGAAACTATATAAGATTGTATTTGGAGAACGTTAAAATTTTAGATTTTATGTATTTTATTAGAAATACATGATGGTTCGATTTTTTTGTGGATATTTAATCACGCTTAATTTATTATTTGAATTGTAGTATATATCACTACAAGGAAAAAGCCTTATTGCAACAAAATTTTTTGTTGCAATAAACCTCTATTGCAATGAAAAAAAATTTGTTGTCCACCGTTGTAATAAAGTCTGTTGCAATAGACTACTGTAACAAAATTTTTGTTGCAATAGAGTTTTGTTGCAGTAAAATTTTTTATTATTATTAAAGATACTTTATTGCAACAAAAAATATTGTTGTTATAATTTATTACAACCAAATTTTTTTTGCTATAGGTTACCACACAATATTTTTTGTTGTAATAAAGCACCTCTAGAAACTTACTACAACAAAACATTTTGTTGCAATATGTTACCGCAACAGTAATTTTTGTTGCAATTATTTTTTTTAAATCTATATTTTTCCACTAAACACATCACATTTAACCCGTTAACAATATAAACATTTCCATACTCAATATATATATATATATATTCAACTTGTTGAATTTATATCCAACCACACAAATTCATTATCACAAACCATCAAATATACAACTAGTTGGATTAAGTTTCATTCTCCAAGTATGCTTTAAACATACTTATTCAACCTTCAAAAAAGGACTATCCATGCCTTAATTACAAATCACTTGTTCATTCTGCAAAAAAATTTTATCCATGACTTAATTACAAATCACTTGTTCAGCCTCCAAAAAAGTGTTATCCATGCCTTAATCATGTTGGGGTTTATGCCCTAAAAATTCAATTTATTAGCATGTCATAAATAATTAAATTGTTTAATTATATGAGACTATTTATAAATGAACTAATGGGACATTATCTTAGTCCATGAGATGCATAGTATGTGATTTATGTGAAAAGTCACAGAAGATATAAATCACAAGTTCTTTGTAAACTCAGAATTTTAGTTTGTAGTCAGTGATGAAATTGAGAATTTTATCTGCAAAGACTATAACATATCAAATAAGATGATCTGTCTTGATCATGGAAGTGGAAACTTCTAGTTGATATATTGATATGTTTTAAGAGTTAAGACATATTGAACTAAACCGGTGTAAAATTTATTATTCTCCTAATAACTGTCAAATGAATAATAAATCTCACGACTTCTATTTACATCAACTCTAAATACTAAGAGAATAATGGATCTGATCATGAGATGTAGGTTGTTTTGATATATCAAGAGTGAGATCTATTAGTCACGGTCAAAACCTCAGTATGTTAGGCAACCGCATTTAGTGTTGATGGAACATATATTCTCAAGATGGAATTCATAATCTCTTAACAGATTTATAAAATATTCCCTTGAGATAAGTTTAATGGGTTTGGTTATTCAGAGTGTTGGGCCTAACCATTTTAGTAAGGAGTTACTAAAGTATATATTTATAAAATTAGATTTCATAAATATATGATGAATAACATAAATGATTAAACCAGGTACTCAATGATTAAGATGTAGTAATTTTCAAAGTGGCAGTCCACATTCATGACTTTGTATTACTACGAATATTTTAATGAAGGGATTGCATGTATAATAAAGTCTTGAAATATAATTTATTAATAAGGCCTAGGGTGCAATTATATTCATATAGTAGTATTGAATATAATTAATAGTAACTTTGGACTTGTTAAGAGTTGATAGAAAAGCCCAAGGCCCATTGGTGCTAGAGTCTTATTTGTTCCCTTTTGATCTCACTCCAAGCCACATACTAGAGCCCAATTAGAATAGCCCAAAAGGTTAGCCCAATTAGATAATCAATTATATATAAGGAGAGAAACATACAGAATTTCGGAAGTTTTTTTCATAAGGGTTTTCATTAAGAACATACAAGAAATGAAATGGTTTGCATGTGAATGTTGGACACTCTCTTATTCTCTCCTTAGAAACTGATTGAGAGACCACAATTCTTGGGCATCAAGTGGAATTAGAGTGAAGATTAAGAGTATTCCCAAGTACTTCTATTCAGATTGTTTTGAATTTTACAACACCAAAGTACACTTTCTTATTCTTCAATTTTGAAACTTTCATAGCACATGTTATCAATTGCGAATGAAGTAAATCCGTTAATTTTCTGCTGTGTATGTTTTGTATGCGATACATATGTGCATATTTTTAACAAATGGTATCAAAGCGGTCTTCAATTCGAATCTGTATAACATGTTTTGTAAGTTTTGGAATTAGAGATAATAGTTTCATGATGTTAGAAGTTTATTTATGTTTTTAATTTTCTATATGGTTGTTGAAACTATGGTTTGATAAAAACTAATATTGATGTTATGATGTTGTTTAAATTTGAATTTAAGTATGTTAAATTGAACTTTAAGGCTATAGCATTAATGGAATTCAGTTTTGATATCAATCTTTGACTGTCATGTTCATATGATGGTTGTTTGTTCATGAAAAACCATTGAAAACTGTCTGCATTTACTTTTTAAAAACTGAAAACACGGGTTTTTCGCGGGTTACCTTCCCGCGAAGTTACTCGCAAAAAATGTCTCTGAAGCACAAAACTTCCCCCCTCCCCCCCAAAAAAAAGAAAGGACAGATAAGACTGGGTTATATCCCCCTCTGTGGTCCAGTCCTTCCTTAGGTTCCCTACGATGTTCTGCTAGTTTGGTTGCTTGGGAGCACGAGATCGTAACTACTCGTAATATCCTTCGATCGCTTGCTACGAAGATGGAAAGCGTGAGCTAAAGCTAAGCTTTACTCATGAAATAGTCGCAAGACAGTCGCGAGACAGTCGCGAAAGTTTCTGTCTGATTTTTTGTGTTTTCAATATTTCCTTTAACTCATTTTCACAGGAAGAGCTTAGTCACAAGATTTTCGCGAAAATGCCACTAAAAGGAATTTTGAAAATTTTCTAAGTGTTTTCAAATGTATAAAGAGCAAGGCTATGTGTGATTAGATTACACATGTTTCTAACTAAAAGACCTAATTGTAAGAAAAACTAGTTTTGTATCTCATACAAAACACATAGCGGAAGCAACAAATAAGGATCTATTTCGTTCATGATTGATAAGGTGCATTATGTAAATTTCAGAATTTAAGAACAAGATAGCGTACCTTGGTATGGTGAAATTCAAAACCAAAGATTGATGTACTTCGAAATACTTTTAATCTTCACTTCAATTTCACTTTACGCCCAAGATGTGTGGTTTCTCAATCAATTTTCAAAATGAGAATGAAAGTGTGTCTCACTCTCACATACACACCATTTCTTATATCACTAATAAAAATTATGTATGTTTCTCCCTTTATAACTAACTGATTATCTAATTGGGCTGGCCTATTGGGTCTTTCCAATTGGGCTTTAGTGTGTAGCTTGGAGTGGGACCAAAAGAGACCAATAAGACACTAGCTCTAATGGGCCTTAGGTTTTTTCGTCAACTCTTGACAAGTCCAAAGTTACCATTAATTATATTTAATACCACTATATAAATATAATTGCACTCTAGGCCTTATTAATAAATTATATCCCAAGACTTTATTATACATGCAACCCCTTCATAAAATATTCGTAGTAATACAAAGTCATAAATATAGACTGCCACTTTGTAAATTACTACATCTTATCTTTGTGTACCCGATTTAATCCTTTAAGATTATGCATCATATATTTATGAAATCCAATTTCATAAATATATACTTTAGTAACTTCTTACTAAAGTGGTTAAGCCTAACATTCTGAATAACCAAACTCATTAAACTTATCTCAAGGGAATATTTTATACCTCCGTTAAGAGATTATGAATTCCATCTTGAGAATATATGTTCCATCAACACTAAATGTGGTTGCCCAACATACTGAGGCTTTGACCATTACTTTAAATCCCACTCCTAATATATCAAAACAACCTACACTTCATGATCAGGTTCATTATCCTCTTAAAATTAAGAGTTCATGCAAATAGAAGTCGTGAGATTTATTATTCATTTGATAATCGTTAGGAGAATAATAAATCTCACAACGGTCCAGTTCAATATGTCTTAACTCTTAAAACATATCAACTAGAAGTCTCCACTTCCATGATCAAGACAAATCATCTTAGTTGATACGTTATAGTCTTCGCAGATGAAATGCCCAATTTCATCACCGACTACGAACTATAAATTCTAAGTTTACAAAGAATTTGTGATTTATATCTTTTGTGACTTTTCACATAAATCACATACTATGCATCTCATGGACTATATGATAATGTCCCAATATTCATGTTACCATTATTTTAGATAATAATAAAACAACTTTATTAATCACAATATTAAGTCATGCACAATGTTATACATAATGTCATACATAATATCGTACATAGCACATACAATAAGATTTAAGGGCACAAATCCTAACACTAATGAGATCAATGGTATTAGTTAAATGGAACTCTTAGTCCTAAATAGTTAGAGGCTTGTCTTTTAAGAAACATTCTAATGAGATTAGAATTGTTGTATGATTGAAAGTCCTTAATTTATTTTAATTAGAAGTTTTTAATGAGATTAAAGCTTAATTAAAAGGTATATATTTTCTAATGAGATTAAAGCTTAATTAAAAGGTATATATTTTCTAATAAGATTAGAATACTTTATCTAGTAAATTAAGGATAGAGTTCTATATAACTAATTTTTGATTCATTAGTGTTTAAGGAATCCTAAATAGTTTAGGACTTCCATTTTAGTTAGTGATTCTAATAAGAATTAAAGTATTCAACAAGTGCAAGGTTATTAGTTGTGATGGAATCACAATTATTTTAGAAAAACTCAAATAACGAGTGGGAGCGTTGATATAACCCTTTTGTTAAGTTTATTGTAATGTGAATAGATACATTGTCTTGACTTCGAGTCTTGCATTTCATGCGGAGGGTATTTACTTCACGGATTACAAGGTTAAACTTCTTTATGATTGTGCGAATGTTCGTTACGCTATTGTGATGTAACTTAGTTACATCACATTGAATTCAAACAATTAAACACATTTGATGTGTAGGGTTAAAATTGTGATTAGATCACAAGGATTTCATGACAATCCACTTGTTTTAAAATTTCTAGTGGGAGAGAGATTCAAGGGTTGATTCTCACAACCTCCATTGCCGGTTTATAGTAGTGTGAATTAGGCACCTCACCTTGGCGTATATGCCTTGCTCCCTTTGGAGGGTGTTTAATTCATGGTACTACAAGTTAAACTTCTTAATGATGGATGAAGTGTTCTTTATATTGAGAACGACCACGCTTCCATGGAGTTACTTGGTGACTCACATGGATTCTAGGCAATGGTGTACTCTAGACTAAGTGTAATGTTAACCTCCCTTCGGAGCTATGTCATTATTACTTAAAGACTAAAGGAAAAGCGGCAAATTTTTTTTGTTTGGTAAGAGTTACCATGATAGTATTAATAATGAGAATAATTCTCGCCTGATCATAGTGATTGGTATGACCTCGCTTCCGAGGAATATTGATTGCGGGATTAGGTTGTCGTTGCACTTAGTATAGTATGTTTTTCGGGTTCCATACTATATGGTTATGGATGCAAGATATAATGTCCCTGTAATTAAGTTCATAGTCTCAAAATAAAGTTGTCATAATTTTGTTCTCTAGCTACTATTTTAAATGAATCACATTAACTAGGAAATAATTTTGGACATGGTGCTTAAAGGAGCTGAAGTACATTAATATGTTTATATTCGGCATTTTCATAATTTCCTTTGCATGATGCATTGATGGAAGATAGCTTATGATATGATCATAATCTCCATCGAAATGCTATGATGTTTCATTGGCTTCTATCTCGACTGTACTATTGCATGAGATGCAAGAGTTAATACTAGACTTAAACTTAATATTAAGTCTAAATGAGATGTTTGGTATGAATCATATTGAGTGCCATGAAAAGCTTAAGGAGTTCCAATTATATATTATTTTAGGAAAATATTTTATTTAAATAAAATGAATTAGAATTCTTGGATGTAGAGATTAAATGTTAATCTCATATGGATATGATCTATAAGTCCTTGTTAGAATCATTTGATCAATTCAGATTGTTTTGAAAATGAATTTCTTTTATATTATTTGAATTGATGAGTAAATCCTACGCAATGGAAGACATCCTAAAAGCTAAGGCTATGATCAATATGATTTAATTCAATTCTTAACCTTGATCGAAAGGTAAGGGTGGTAAGAAGAAGAATCATAATACCAAACATTTGGGCAAGCTAGTTGCCCTAGTAGTTGTCAAAAGGAAATTAGACTTAAAAGTATGACCAAAAGAAAGTATTTCTAGTTTGGTAAAGCTAAGCATTGTTCGTGATTATTTTCTAGATGGAGATTTACACGTTTTACTTTTTAAAGAGAAAGTTTCCATCATTTGTTATTGTATGTTTTGACACTTATGTCTAGATCTTATTAATCTAAATGATATTCAAGATTGGTGAAAGATAGGTTTTTAAAACTATTATTTTTGTCATATTCCCAATCTATGAATTCTATTTAGAGGATAATACGATCTAGGGTTCCTTTATTGTAAATGAATATAGTTTCAATGACTTCTTTTAAGTGAGTTCATACATGAAGGAGGAATAAGACTTTTTTAGAAATAGTAAAGTACATGATTAGTATTTCTGTTTGCTTATTTCTGTTTGCTTATTTCTTTTGGAGATATACTCTAATAATTACCATATATTTTCTAAAATTGATTTCAAAAGTCTGTTCTTAGAACATTTGTCAAATTGTGGATTGAGTGAAAACCTAGTATTTGATACTTTCACTTTTGGAGATGTCTAGCACTTATGCTAGAAAGGAAGTCTAACAAATTGAAATCAAAAGGTAGAAAAATGTGTGTTTATGATGGGTATCCAAAAGGAGTTGCAAAAGATTGTTTTTGTAGTCATAAAGAAGACTAGATGTTTGTAAAGTACAATTACAAAGTTCTTGATGATGATTATATGAATAATCTTAAAGCTAAACATAAAATTGTTCTAGAAGAAAAATGTCAGAATTTGTTGAAAGACAACTATAAAATACATTTAGAAATGAGATGGTTGTATTAGATACACCACAAGACATTATTCTAGATATATAGCTAATACACCGATACAATATCATAGTAGGAGGATTATTAATTACCAAATAAATTCATATATTTTGGGATAAACTTTTGAAAGTATTCCACAATGATATGAATTAAATCCTCGGTCCTACGTACAGGCAATAGATGATATAGATATGAATTACTAGATCAAAGTTATGTAAATAAAATTAGATTCTATTTAAAGTTTAGAACTTGTAGAGGCGCCTAGTGACATTAAACCTATTGTTCTCAAATAGGTCTACAAGAAAAATGAGATTGATAGATTTGAAAGGTGCAAACCTTCAAAATCTAGACTAGTGGCGAAAAGATTCATTTAGAAAGAAATGGTTCAATTATGAAATGATTTTTCACCAATAGTCAAGTTTGATTCTATCTAGATTCTCTTATCCATTATATTTCATTTTGATGAAATATGACAATGGATATCAAGAAAGCTTCTTTTAGTAGCAATCTTGAAGGAGACATCTATATGATGTAACTAGACTTAAACATAGCAAAGAATCAGTAGTGTTTAGTATGCAAGTTGCTTAAATTTCATTTATGGACTAAAGTAAGCATCTAAATCATAAAATATCATCTTTAATCAAGAAATCAAATTTTTTGATTTTGATCAAGTATTAAAAGGCATTATTTCTGTAAAAGTTATATAGAATAATAAATTTCTTAATGTATGTTGATGACATTGTAATCATTTAGAATGATGTAGAGTTATTGTCATCAATATAGTTTTTGTTGTCTAATCTAGATTGATATAAAGTACTTGGGAAAGACTAATTATCCTAAGAATATAACTTTGTTAAAATTCAGAAATTAGGATGTTGGGTCTATCTCAAACTGCTTATGATGTTTGGATTCTAGCGAAGTATAGCATGTAATACTTCAAGAAAAGATTCTTTCCTTTAAGTTTGAAGTTCCTTTATAAAGGACTATGGTTTTAAGACATATAAAAGGAAGAGCATATTAAGACGGTTACTTATATCAAATTGAAAGGAAGTCTTTATACTATGCTAAATACTGGGCTAAATATCTATTTTGCGGTGGGCGTGGTAAGCAAATATCAATTGAATCAAAGATCACTTAATTTAGTGGGAGTAAAGCATATACTCAAATATCTTAGAAAAATGAGGGATTATATGCTTGTCCACAAAAGTAAGGTTTTGATAGATACAGGATGTACAAATACTAACTTGTAGTTTATTTGTGATTCATGAAGTTGGACTTCAAGATATGTGTTCATCCTAAGTGGTGAAGATACACATTAAGTGTTAATATTGTCTCATTAGAGAGATATAGGTACTTGAGTAGTAGTAGAAAAGATAATTTATACAATGAATCTGGCTGAAACTTGTTTTCAAACCTTGCCTTAGAGTAACTATGAATTACTCTAAAGGAAAATAAGTGTCTGATATATGATAAACTGTCTTTGAGGGCAAGTAAGAGATTGTTGAGGTTTATACCCTAAAAATCTAATTTATTGGCATGTCATAAATAATTAAATTGTTTAATTATATGAGACTATCTATAAATAAACTAATGAGACATTATCTTAGTCTATAAGATGCATAGTATATGATTTATATGAAAAGTCATAGAAGATATAAATCACAAGTTCTTTGTAAACTCAGAATTTTAGTTTGTAGTCAGTAATGAAATTGAGCATTTCATCTACGAAGACTATAACATATCAACTAAGATGATTTGTCTTGATCATGGAAGTGGAGACTTCTAGTTGGTATGTTGATATGTTTTAAGAGTTAAGACATATTGAATTAGATCGCTGTGAGATCTATTATTCTCCTAATGACTGTCAAATGTATAATAAATCTCACGACTTATATTTACATCAATTCTAAATCCTGAGAGAATAATGGATCTGATCATGAGATGTAGGTTGCTTTGATATATCAGAATTGAGATCTATTAGTCACGGTCAAAACTTTAGTATGTTGGGCAGCCGCATTTAGTGTTGATGGAACATATATTCTCAAGATGAAATTCATAATCTTTTAACGGAGATATAAAATATTCTCTTGAGATAAGTTTAATGGGTTTGGTTATTCAGAGTGTTGGGCCCAACCACTTTAGTAAGGAGTTACTAAAGTATATATTTATGAAATTGGATTTTATAAATATATGATGAATAACATAAAGGATTAAACCGGATACTCAAAGATTAAGATGTAGTAATTTTCAAAGCGGCAGTCCACATTCATGACTTTGTATTAGTACAGATATTTTAATGAAGATGTTGCATGTATAATAAAATCTTGGGATATAATTTATTAATAAGGTCTAAAATGCAATTATATTCATATAGTGGTCTTGAATATAATTAATGGTAACTTTGGACTTGTTAGACTTTGGACTTGTTAGGAGTTAACAGAAAAGCCCAAGACTCATTAGAGCTAGAGTCTTATTTGTTTCCTTTTGGTCTCACTCCAAGCCACATACTAAAGCCCAATTGGAATAGTCCAAAAGATTAGTCCAATTAGATAATTAGTTATATATAAGGAGAGAAACATACAGAATTTCAGAAGTCTTTTTCATAAGGGTTTTCATTAAGAACATACAACAAATGAAATGGTTTGTATGTGAGTGTTGGACACTCTCTTACTCTCTCCTTAGAAACTGATTGAGAGACCACACTTCTTGGGCATTAAGTGGAATTGGAGTGAAGAGTAAGAGTATTCCCAAGTACTTCTATTCAGATTGTTTTGAATTTCACCACACCAAGGTACGTTTTCTTGTTCTTAAATTCTAAAACTTACATAGTACATGTTATCAATTGCGAATGAAATAGATCCGTTAATTTTCTGCTGCGTATGTTTTGTATGCGATACATACATGCATATTTCCAACAAATCACAAGTCACTTGAATGATTGCTACCCTAACAATAATAAAAATTTATAAGAAACTTGTGCTATAATTATCACACAAAAATTTTCCATATATTCATATGAATGGTAAAGCAAATTAAAGACCTTAATAAAATTTGTAGGTTAAACATGTTATATTATAAGTTTAAATTTCCTCCGTCTAAATATTTTTTAGAAATACTATTGGATCTAGATTTATGACATTGATAATACGAAAGTGGTGCTTATAATTAAACCCAACAAAATAAACTCAAAAGTCCCTCTTTAAACCCAGCCAAAAATAATGTTTATTTAAAATTAAACCCAACAAAATAAACTCAAAAGTCCCTCTTTAAACCTAGCCAAAAATAATGTTTATTTGTTGAGAACAATAACATTAAACGTTAAGATCAAAGTCAATGTTATTCCTTTATTCCTTCCCATATATGTCAACTCTAAAATA
Source organism: Castanea sativa (assembly GCF_040712315.1). Classification (NCBI taxonomy): domain Eukaryota; kingdom Viridiplantae; phylum Streptophyta; class Magnoliopsida; order Fagales; family Fagaceae; genus Castanea; species Castanea sativa. Next base: position 38,319,411 of record NC_134013.1, read on the forward strand.
ATGTGTATTTGTTTAGAACAATAATATTGCAAGGCAGAACCCTATAGCTATGGTAGCAATCAAGATTTGAAAGATACATTTATAGTCAAATCTCATTGACATTCAACCCAAATTAAGCACATAGCATAGAATAATTTATCAAATAATCACCTTATTGGTCAACTAGACTTAATAAAGTATAAGCTAAAAATTTTACGTAGTATGTGCATTAGTAAATTAAGCAACCATCACAACAAAATCATACCCACAAACACATACTCAACACTCCAGCCAATACCATCACAGCAATATCATACTCATAAACACATACCCAACACTCCAACCAACACTATCACAACAAAAGCTTACCTAACACTCCAGCCAAAACCACAACCATTTTAATCCTCCCAAAATCATACCCACAACAACACCAAATAACCAATAATTAACAACAAAGCAAAAGGGAGATTTAAATATAATAATTGGTATATACTTGAGATTGATTGGACAATAGTGTCATCATCTCCTCTCTCATTTCCTCTCTCATGCGTTGTTGAAGTTTCTCTATCTATTTTTGCCTTTCAGTACTTTCAACTGCAATTCTTACCTCCAAATCAGCTACTCAATTATTTTTTGCTTCTATCTGCCTTTTCATATCACCATTTAATTCATCACGTACACATTGAACAGTAGTTGGAGGCTTTGCCATGTATCCTCGCCCACAAACATAGTTTGGCTTAGGACCCACAGTGGATTGGAATATTTCATCATGTTCATTACCAAAAAAAAGCCTTCCTTCTTTAACATCTACCCTAGCAATCTTCTCTTTAACTTCATCCTTATATTGTAAAAATGAATACATGCTTTAGAATAATATCATCATCTCAACAATGCTGTACTTAACTACACACACACACACACACACATCTAAATTGTGCTGGAATATAAAAGAAACACAACCATATTATTATTTGGTCAACTATAACTACAACATTATAAAATGGATATTCCATACTATCAGATTTTACATTTTCTTTCTCCTCATCTAAAAGGAAAAAAACTTCATTTTCATAACTGACTTGTCCAAATGATTTACTACCAACACGATGATTGCTCACTCGCTTACTCCGATTCATTGAATATTCTATCACTTATTTTTTGAAATAAAAATAATACAACATAGATTAACATATTGTTTAAACCATATTCATTTGATAATTAGACAAAAGTCTTATTCTTTTACCACAAAATCATCTGATCCAAAGGATTCACAAATTTCTTCCCAATCAACAATGCTAAGCTCCTTGGGCTTATTTCAAAGTAATGCCTCATTGCTCCAATTGAGCTTATTTCCTCACAATTTTTCACATATGTTAGGAATATGAAGAACCGTATGCAAGGCTAGAGACTTACTAGAAGTTAATTTCAGAAGTACCTTTCTCTTTCTAGTAACTCTTGCAATATCAAAATTTCCCAGATAAACATTCTCTTCATTTGTGACTTCCTCATAATTAAGAAATAGCTCATTGTTGGAGCAAATGTGTCTAGTGGCCCCAATGTCCACTACCCATCCAGTCATGTTATTAACTAGATTCACCTAAAAAACAAGTGCAACTTCTCATTCTACAACAATATTAGGAACATCAGATATTTTGTTAATTAATAAGAGCAAAAATCACTTCTTAAGATTGTTGGAAAATTAGTTTGAAAGATTGCTAAAATTAATTAATGAAATCAACAAGTGTAAAAGCATATAAAATTCAAGATTAAGTAAAAACTTAATGTTGATGTACAAAACTAAATTTGTTGTCCTTAAGAAGAGATTTTGCCCCCATTAGGAGGGTGCAAATACATTAGGCTGTACTCTCCAAGATACAACGACAAACAGAGCTTTGAACTCATTGTCGGATGCCTAATATAAAGAGGTTGAAGAACACAAAAACAGAGGAAAAATTAGAGTATCAGATATCACTTTTTCTCTATTTTTTTCTTCTCAATTGTTGGAATGAAAACTTACCACTGTTTATATATGTGCATAGGTTAAAGATCTTTTGGAATGTGTTTTTTTTTTTTTTTTTTTTTTATAGAAAGATTGTTGAAAAATTTCATTCAACTGGGTGAAAAGCCCAAAGGCTATACATCAGCCTGAATTTGAGAGTCAATGATAAAGGGAGAGTATCTTCCACCCAAATAGTACAATCAAAAAGATCTTTGGCATATCTAGCCATTTGATAAGCTGCTTTATTACATTCTCTATAAGCAAAAAGGACCCTATAGTTCCTAAATCGAGGCCCCCAAGCTTTTGCCCCAATGATTACCTGCTAAATAGGCAAGGGGCTGGCTTGGGTTTGGATAAAGCATGCATGACTACTTAAGAGTCTCCTTCAAGAATGATGCCTCTGAGGACTAAGTCCCAAGCAAATGCTAAGCCACATTCAGTAGACTATGCTTATGCCTCAAGGGCACTGAGGGGGAAAGGAAGGCGTTATGAGAGAGCACCCATGATCTACCCCCACTCATTTAGAACAATGCCAAATCTACAATAGCCCAGCTCTTTAAACACCGTTCCATCAATGTTCACCTTATACTAGTTAGCTGGGAGGGGGGGGGGGGGAAGGGTTCCACTAAGCTTGGGAACGTGCGTGCTTAGGGATGTTAGGGGCTTGTGCTTGTTGGAATTCCTCCAAGTATCGAGAGGCTTCATTGACGATGGTGGCTGCTATTTTGCACTAGCCTCCATGTCTGATCTTGTTCCTGCTATACCTTAAACCTCACGTTATTGTAGCAAAAAGCTCTAGGTTTACATTTTTTAGCTTATATTTAACCAGCTAGAACAAGTCCAAGAAGCTCCTCAGTGGCTCTGCCAGGTTAGGTGACTTGAGGTTAAGAAAGATCCATGCATCACTCGCTATATCACAGTCCTAGTAAGCATAACGAGAGGTTTCGATCAGCCCACAATATTCACACTCCAATTCTACCAATATGTGTTGATTTGTATGTCTGGTCTTTATTGGGAGAATATCCTTGCACGCACACTATATGAAATTTCTAATTTTGTTTGGGCATTTTAGAGTCCAAACTGATTTCCATAGCGTCTCCATGTTTGAGTTGTTAGAGCAACTACTTGCCTTTATTTAGGTAGAGATATCTCAAACAATCTTGTAGGCACTATAAGCTAAAAAGGAGTCATTTGGTGTTATTGTCTAGACCAGTGAGTTAGGCAATGTAGTAAAACTAAGGGGATTGATAGGATTTCATCCACTTCGTGGGGGAAGATGGTGTCTCAAAAAGGTTTGAGACAAGCTCTCCATTTCCCATAGACCTTTTTGGGATAATAACTTTGTAGATGAATTGGGTTGGTAACCATTTGCCCTCCCAAATACATACATTGTAGCCATTGCCAATGTTCCACCTTACTCCTTATTTAATGATTCCTTTTGCTGCCATGATGCTGCTTCAGGCAAAGGATTAATGGCCTTTTCCCCAGTTGAACCTGAAGGAAAGACGTGTTGGCAAAGTACTTTGCCTTGAAGACTTTATGGAAAAGAGAGTTAGAGTTTGTTAATAGGCGCACTAGCCCTGTGTTGTTAGGAGAGCTAGGTTGAAAGCTTTAAGATCCCACAATCCCATACCTCCCTCCGCCTTAGGCAATAACAAGTTATGCCACGCAACCCAAGAAATCTTCCTCTCTGCTGCCTTCTAACTTCACCAAAATTCGCTTATCATGGCACCAAGCTCTTTGCATAGAGTCTGGGAGCTTGAAGGGCCCATGGTATATGTCGGGATGGCCTGTGCAACTGCTTTGATTAGAGTTTATCTTCCTACATTATATAGAAGTTTTCCTTTCTAGCTTGCAATCTTTTTCCTACTTGATCCTTGATCTAGTTGAAAGCTTTCCTTTTCCCCCTTCCCACCAACGATGGTAATCCAAATTTATGATGTATTGCTTTATGACTTGAGCACCAAAAAGGTTCTTGATAGCTTCCTTGGTATCGTTGTCCATTATTTTTACTAAAGAACAATGATGTTTTTCCCCTGTTTATCCTCTGGCCTGAGGCTGTACCATACTCCTGCAAAACCCTCTAAACATTATTGCCTTGGTTTAGCTTTGTGTTGTAGAAGAGGATACTATCGTCAACGAAGAAAAGGTGGGATATTTTAGGGGCTTAAGTGCAAACTGAGACTCCCCTAATATTCTGCTGGAGTTCTTTTTATAACATGGCTGAGAGGTCCTCTACATAAAGATGGAAGATATATGGGGAAAAGGGGTCACTTTAACGAATCCCTCATGAAGGATGAATCATGTCTCTTGGTTCCCCATTTAGGATCACAGAGTAAGAAACCAATGAAATGCACATCATTATGAGAGCTATCCATCTCTCATGGAAACCCAACTTTCTCATAATCGCGACAATGTAAGGCCATTCTACCTTATCAAATACTTTACTCATATTAAGCTTTATAACATGAGCCCCTCGTTTCCTTTGTTTTTCTTTGATTTATATGATTCATGGTTTCAAAAGCCACAAGTACATTGTTTGTGATTAGCCTATCCAACACAAAGGCGCTTTGGGACCACTGATAATGCTTGGCAAGATCTTTTTCAATATGTTGTCCAACACTTTAGAGGAGATTCTAGAGAGGACATTTGTTAGGCTAATTGGGCAGGATTCATTGATTTTTTAGGGGTTCTTGGTCTTATGAATTAAGTATATGTTAGTTTCATTGAGACTCCTAAGCATAGTACCAAAGTTCAGGATATCAAGCATAAATTGAGTAACATCATGACCAACAATAGACCAATATTTTTGGTAAAAGATAGGGAGCATACCATCTAGGCCAAGTGATTTCAATTGGTGCATTTGCTTAAGGGCTACCTACACCTTATTAGGGTGGAAGGCTTGGAGGAGCTCATCATTCATTTATGGAGTCACTTTACTTTTCACAACATTTACCATTGGTTCAAAACAGCTAGGCTTATCAATCTAGAAAATGGTCGAGAAATAGTCAAGAGCTATCTTCTCAATATCCTTTTCATCCTCCCTCAAAACCCTAATGTCATCCTTCAGACCCAAGATTTTATTTTCACTTGCATTGGCTTGCTGACGCAAGAAAAAAACTGGTGTTATGATCGCCCAGTTGAAGCCATAGTGTTTTTGACCTTTGGTGTCATACCTCAGACTCACGAGTGAGCAGTTCATTTATTTCTTTTCTAAGGGCTTTTATTTCATCGGCATGGTCATGGAGAGCATTTTGAGCTTTAAGATTCTGGAGTCTATTTTACTTCTCTTTTAGTTGCTTGTTAACAAGGCTAAAGACATGCTGGTTCTACCACTAAAGTTGCTGCTGACATTCTTTTATTTTATCTTGGATATGATGGTCACCACTTGAATTGGTTGAGGAGCACCATGCCATTTCAATAATCTTTTTGCCTTCTCTAGTCCACATAGATTCAAAGTGAAAAAGATGCTTCTTCTTCTTCAAATTGGGCCTTTGCTTGGGGTACATGATCAAAAGGTAGTGGTCTTATACTGCCATTGACCTATGGTAGACCCTTGCTTTTGGGAACATACCCGTCCACCTATAATTTACCACCATTCTATCTTATTTGATTAAAGTACATCAGACTCCCATTCTACTATTACACCAAGTGAATTGCGAACTCGTGAATCCCAAGTCTTGAAGATTGCAAACATCTAGGGCATGATGAAAAGCCATCATCTTATCAACATCTCTTTTAGCCCATCCATGCTTTTTCCTACAACATCGGTTCCTTCCTTTCATAAAAGAGCCAGGCCTCCACTCTTCCCATCACTTGGAATGACAAGGCTTTGAGTATAGTTTAAGTCTCTTTGGAGTAACATCATACTATCAATGCTAACTTTTGTCTTCGCCAGAAAAACTAGCATGGAGCTTCTGCATTCACCTCATTGGTAAGGGCTTGATTTGAACCAAGGTTTCCAAGCTTCATAAGTACTTTTGCCTCGGCAATTCCAAGCAAAAGTACTCATGAGGCTTGGTGGGGCTGCACCGCAGCCTTTGCCACACCGCCATCCTTAAAACTTCTTTCTACATAGCTTCCTTCAATTTCTACGTTGGGCTCATTACCAACATGTTTTTTTTACCCTTCCTATGCTTTGAGTCCAAGATATTTGGATCTATTTCATGGAGAGGCACCAAGCCAGCCATTTCATCCTACTAGCCTCAAGAGTAGCTCATGGGCCCTTAGTCTCTTTGGCCTTGACAATAAGCCACCAATACCTTACATTGGGCCCCAGTTGCTCTTTGATCCAGCCCAAATCATTTTCATAAATCATAGGGGCAGGCCCTTCATCATTTTCATGTTAAGATTGACTTTCCAACCCTCTCGAAAGTATCATCTGGTGTTGATCATCTGGTGTTCATCTTGGACTATCATTTTCATGTTAAGATTGACTTTCCAAACCTCTCGAAAGTATCTTCGTGTCAGGGTACAAATTGATGTCTCAAAGAGGCTAATATTAAGATACTCCAACAATCCCTCACTCATTTTAATATTAAATTTTTTAGTTAAAGAGAGATTACCAGGCAAAGATGGGTCACTATGCATCATGAAGGTGTGCTCTGCATTGAACTTTCACTTAGTAAAACAGCAATCTTAACTCCAGAGTTGTAGTGGTCTCCGACTTGAATTAGGACTAATTTAGGGAAATTAAGCGTCATTACTTACACATAACAACCTAGGTGTTGACATGAGCTTTTATAGCTAGCACTTTAGGGCCGTGTGCTGATCTCGGTTTCATGAGTGTATTTGAGATTTAAGTCCAAATCTCTTAAGAGAGCGGCCCCATTCCCACACTCACATAGGTGAAATTTTGTCAAGGGTGCTCTTGTAATTCTGAAACCCCACTCATACCAGCTACAAATTTCATTAAAAGTTTTTTACTCAACCTCTCCACATTACAGGATAAATGCACTTAAATCATAGGGATGAACAATTAAAAAATTATTAAAAAAATAAATTGTGCATTTTTTACGACCATTGTATGATTCGTTTTTTCCATTGAACCTAATGCTCCAACAATTAACGATTTGTGACATCAACAAGTGTGAATTTTTTTTGTTAAATTTGTTGTGTTTATAGACCCTCTCACCTCTCAATATTGTTTTCGTAAAGAACAAGACATTGGGAATCCTTGTTCCATATTTGGACTTTGGAATTAGCTAGTACCTTTGAAGATTTTTGACTTATTTACTGAAGTAGTTAAAAAAAAATTTTTTTTCTAGGTAAGAATGTGAAGGTATTTTTGTCTGCTCTCAAAAAATCCAACCAAACACATACCTCAGTGGGATGTGTGTTGCTCACAAGTTGGGTTTGTTTTTGGGGTCAATTGAAAAGTCCCAGCCCAACAACTCCAAAACCCGAATAATATGCGGAGTCTGTTCTCTGTAGAGTGTAGACTGACTGGCACTGAAGTGTGTAGGTGCCTAAAAGAAGCACACGTGCGATGCACGTGTAAAGATCCTTTCCCTTTGACTGTTCTCCTCTTGGCCTTCCCTGTCTGTCTAGCTGTTACTCTCTTTTCTCACCATTGCCCGCTCTCTCTCTCTCTCCCTCTCTCTCGCTCTCGCTCTCACCATTTCTGTCAGCATCACTATACAATTCCTCAAACTTTCACGTATATACAAATTCAAATTCCACCCAAACTTTTCATCAAAACCCCTACACTTCAATTCAGTTTCAATTTCAATAATTCAATCCCGTTCTCCTCCTTAACATTCAAAATTTCCCAAAAACCCTCTCTCTCAGAGTTAGGGTTAGGGTTTTATTCGTTTCTGTAATGACTTTCACCTCCTCCAATGGCCCACACTTTCTCTTCCTCATACACCTTCAAATTCTTCCTTCTTAGCTTCCTCCTCACCATAAACCCTACCCTCAGCTTCACCAACGATGAATTCTCGATTCTAGGGTTCGATGACCATCTCCTCGATGCCTTTCACGGGGATTACACTCCACCGTCACCGCCTCCACCTCCTCCGCCGCCTCACCCTCCCTCGCTCATTTGCGAGGACGATCTTCACGGTATTGGGTCCCTTAACACCTCCTGTGTCCTCAACTCTAGCTTAATTTTCATTGATGATGTCTATATAGAAGGAAATGGAAGCCTATGTATAGGTCCTGGTGTGAATTTGAGTTGTGCTGTGTTTGGTTGCTCAATCACTTTTAATATGAGTGGGGGTTTTAGTTTAGGTAGTAATTCGGTTATAATCGCTGGGTCGGTGAGGGTGTATTCGTGGAATGCGAGTTTGTTGAAGGGGTCAATGATAAATGTGAGTGCGATGGCGGGTATTCCCCCGGCGCAGACTAGTGGCACGCCATCGGGGGTGCAGGGCGCTGGTGGAGGGCATGGTGGGAGGGGTGCTAGTTGCGTATTGGATAACACAAAGCTCCCGGACGATGTGTGGGGCGGTGATGCCTATTCATGGTCATCTTTGGATGCCCCCTCTAGTTATGGGAGTAAGGGTGGGACCACTGTTAAAGAAGAGAATTATGGCGGGGAAGGTGGTGGGAAGATTTGGATTGAGGTGAATACTACGATGGAGGCTAGTGGGGATCTTTTCGCAGATGGAGGCGATGGTGGTGTCAAGGGTGGAGGAGGGTCTGGTGGTAGCATTTTTGTTAAAGCTCAAAGAATGTAATTATCTTTCCCTATTGCAATTTAATTTGAAATAGAAATAATCATCAACTAATGCTTTATGCTTGTGCAAATTGTTATAGCTAATTGATAATGAATTGTTAAGCTACCAGTTTATCATGTCTGATTTATTTTTGTCATTTTTCTTTCTTTGGGAAAAAAATTTATTGGTCACCTTTTTATTGCTTAACATGTGTCATATGTTTCCTTATATTTCCATATGATTTCTGAATGGTTCATTGCTTATAACAGTGCATAATGTCATAATCTGCTTAATGCTAAGTGCTAACATCTCAAACTAAAGAAAGGCCAGTTCTAATACTACATGATTTAAGGAACAAGGTTTTTAGCTTGAGATATCAGATATTACATTCTTCACCAGATTAAATGAAAATGTTTTAATTACGATGTCATGACCTGGTAACAACTGTGCCTTCTTGTAATTGCTAATGTAGCCCAAATAAACCTAGCACATGCCATAACATTCCACAATTTGAAGTCACACAAAAATCCATACAATCTGGGTCTGGGGTATTACATTCAATACCAAGTTTAGAGTTTTAATCAGAATTTTTTCCCATAAGTCAAACTTATGTCAGGACCATCGGATAGATTCCAAGTTGATCCCCACATTCTCATGATTTGGGGGACCTTATCGCAACTGTATAGAGATGAGTTTAGGGTGAATTATCTATCTATACTACTATTTAAGGGGCTTCCCCTGTTTGGAATCCTCATTTTGTGGTTCAAAAATACCCTTGTACCCAACGTTTAAACAGATTCAAAATTGGAGGATAACCTAGTAAAAATATATCTCAAACTCCCATATGAAACATGGCCTACAAAATTGGACCACTCTTTTGTTGGTTTTCAAACTCAACTCTCCCACGTAATCCTCATTTTCTTTTTTCCTATATCAAGACTTATCTGTTTCTTTTGTCCCTTTTTTTTCACTGTTTCCTAACTCTAATTTTTTTTTCAAACCTCTTCTTTATTTTGAAATTAAAAAAAAAAAAAACTCCTAACATAAGACTACTACTATAACCTCTCATTCATATCCTTAAATTTAGGTACTACTACCATATATATATATATATATACTTTTTTTTTTTTTTCTGAATTTCAAGCCAGTTGCCAAAACAAAAACATAAATAAATGCCCTCTCCCGCAACCTTTCTTTTCACTGAGACATAAGCAGAGGTAATTTTCTTAATACTCATCTTTTTTTAATGATTTCTTGCTAGCATGTTTGTATGTGTGTCTTTATTTTATACACGTTTATAATTCTGAAAAGATTTTCCTCTAACTCTCTTTAGGCGTTCAAACTTGAAACACTCTTCTATACTAAAACTGGTGTATGTATCAATTGTTCACTTTGTATATAGAAACACAATTTTTTTTTTAAAATTAAAAAAAAAATAGCCTTTGAAGTTTTCAGAGGCTAGTTATTTATAATTGGCTTAGAAACATCCTCAACTAATAATATCCCTCTGTGAAGAACAGGACTGGAAGTGGTAGGATAAGCGCCACTGGGGGTAATGGATTTGCTGGAGGTGGGGGTGGAAGAGTTTCCATCCATGTTTTCAGCAGGCACGATGATACACAAATCTTTATTTATGGTGAGACTCAGATTATTATTTCACTATATGTTTTTATCCTTAAATAAATGCCTCATAAAACTTCATTTTGGGTCATTTGGTGAAAAACTTATATTTGAAACAAGCTTTTGAACTTTCCAATTTTTGTATATTATTACTGGTATATGTGCTTCGATATACTGTTTCAGCACATTATCGTTTTAATAATATGTTAAGTGATTCAAGAAAAGAAAAAAGAAGAAGAAGAGATTAGTGGGGGAGAGAGGAGGAGGAGATGGTGTGGTTTGAAGTTTTTTTTTGGGGGGGGGGGGTGTGGGGGTTGGCTTATGGGAGATATAGCCTTGTCTCCTTCTTTTTTATGGGAGAGGTTGAAGAAAGGTAGAGTATGGCTGAAAATTTTCTCTTCTTTAAATGAACTTCTAGGTCGTGATAAACTTATACCATCAAGTTAGTCAAAGGCAAAAGGCAACCTTAAGGCACCAAGAGTTGGTATCACCCTAGGCTTGAGGTGACGAAAAGACACTCACCTGAGTGATGCGAGCCGCCAAATTCTAAATCTAGTTATCATACATATAACAAACTCAAATCACATGTTTCCTATTAGACATGATTGGAATTTTTCAAAACACACACACACGCACACAGCAACTATCAAAGCTAAAAGATTATGATTGAAATTTTAAAAATAAAATCTAATTCTAAATTGAGGAGAGAGAGACCCACTAACTTGAATTATATTTTAAAACTATTCTTTTTGCCGAATTATAAAAGACCCTCTCTTTTTTTGCTGAATTTATTGAGGCTCTCGCCTCAAGAACCTTATAGGTTGTTTTAGGCGCTCGCCTAGGCCCTTAAGCAAGCTCTTCACTAAAGGTGTCTTGCCTTAGGGCTTCCAAGGTATTTCAGTGGCATCTCACCCGAGCGCTGGCTCGCCTTTGTCTGCAGTGTGTAGCAGAAAGCTTTAACTATATATCCAAAAGGGTGGTTTGATAAATCCTGATAGTTGGCAGAGAATGCATGAATCAAGTATGCCATTTGAACAAAAAAGATGGTTGGTATACATCTCAAGGAGAATTCTACAAGAGAAATATTTAATTCAAAATTTAAAATTTTAAAGAAAGATAATGTGCAGTTTTTTTTCAAGCCTGTGCAAGAGAATACTACTTGGTGGATTGAAGATATACATCTTTGTTAAATTGATCTTTTTTGGTTCCTAAAACTTATTAGGGGTTCATTTATTGACTAATCTGACTGTTTGATCTGACAGATTAAGTGGCAAATAGGTTTAAGCCTGGAGTATTTGGTCTGTTGGTTGGTGGTTGAATTATAAATTCTTAGCTTTATAGTGCCTCTATTTCCTAATTTTTGTTCTAATTAGAGCTGATTACTTTGTTTTCTATCAGTTTGCATGGTTTTTACCCTTGAAAAAGGGTTGACTCAAATATTATTGAAATTGGTAAAAATACTTGCAGTTAATTAGTTGCCTTTTTGCTGCAAGTTTTAGAGATATTGACTTTGCTGCCTTTTTTCCCAATAATTTAGGAGGAGCTTTGTCACCATATAGGCTGCGATACTGATGTAGGACAAATTAGGAAATATCCCGGCGTGTATTGAACCAACAAAGTGCCTATTGCTCAAACACTCAATTTTATTAATCAACTTATTCTATCACCTTTGAATACATTGAGCACAATATATATAAAAGACTCCTACTAGTAGTAATAGGATTCCTCCTAGTATTAGGACTACTAATAACGCCTAATAATAAAACTTGGACCTAAAGAAAATAAACCTAAAATACTTAGAATATTCTAGAAGATCCTAGACTCAACTAAATTACCAAAAATACCCTTAATTCGCAGGAATTGCAGAGATTACAGATTTTCCCCTGAATATAAAATTGACCATAACTAATAAAATAAAAACCCAAATTAAAATCTGTTTTAATCCTAAAAGACTCATACTTACAATTGGACTTCACATGAGGACGCGATACAATAATTCTTGAATAGGCAAATTTGCAAAGAAATAGCATCTTAATCTTCCATGACTTCATAAATAACAACAATTATGTTATCTCATGCTTGTCATTTTGTTTGCAGGAGGAAGGAGTTTAGGCTGTCCTGATAATTCAGGTGCTGCAGGGACATATTATGATGCTGTTCCTCGGAGTCTCGTTGTCAGCAATCACAATAGGTCCACAATAACTGACACACTTCTGTTAGAGTTTCCTAAACAGCCACTTTGGACAAATGTTTACATTGAAAATCATGCAAAGGCTTTGGTCCCTTTGTTTTGGAGCCGTGTTCAGGTCATTGAAGAACTAACATCTAGTGGCCCTATCTGAATGTATTGTGTGTTTAATTCCTTTATAGGTGATCATTGTTTTATGCTGAGACTAAGATGACTCTTTTACCGGACAATATCCTAATTATGCATTTACATGTCAACATCACCCATTACACAAATTACATTAATGGCTCAATTTGAGAATACTGAATGACAGATACAGATAATAACACTTTGTTATACTTGAATTTGAGTGCTCAACAAAGTATGTTGCTGCACATGACTTCCTTATAGCTGGTATAGTTGTTGGGGTTGTAATGTTATTGTTTTGCTTCTTCTCAAAGAAAGATGCTCATGTCAATAAGCAAATTGTTTCAGAGAACTCTTTTTAGGAGTCGTGTGGAATAGAGAGAATTTAATTTTGATTAATGCCATAGGAACATTGTGAAAAGTTTAAAAGAGTTTCTATGCAAACTATGAAGTAGAAGTCAGTAGGCCAAATCTCCTTATTAATATATATATATATATATATATATATATATATATATATATATATATATATATCTTAAGCAAACTATGTCATCAATAGTTGATAATTTTTTGTTAATAGGTTTGTCACTGTTTGAACTAAAGTAGTCATGGTTCATGGGTTTATTTTATTTAAAATTAATAATGCATTTTACAGGTTCGTGGACAAATTCATTTATCATGTGGTGCAGTCTTGACCTTTGGGCTTGCACATTTTGCTACATCAGAGTTTGAGTTAATGGCTGAAGAGCTTTTAATGAGTGACTCTACTGTTAAGGCAAGTGAGAAGCATTTTTATTTTATTTTATTTTTGCATGTTTTTTTTATAATTTTCATTTTAGATTCAAGAATTTCCCTTTAGTGATAAGATGCACCCTTGCATTTTTTTTTTTCAATAGGAAAAGCCCACTTTAGAATAGTTATTTGACATGCTGTGGTGGTGTATTTTATCTGCCTGCTGAATGATATAACCTTTGTAAGGCATATTTATCTGAACTTCATCTTTATTACATTGCCTCTATTGCCATAAGGAATAGTTTCAATCTTTTCACATCCACCCATCTTCTTTTGTTAAATGTTTATCATGGATTATTGGTTAGATATGCTGATCTTCATGTTACATACAATTATATTTAGATATATGGAGCGCTTCGTATGTCTGTCAAAATGCATTTGATGTGGAATTCCAAAATGCTTATAGATGGTGGTAGCGATTCACTTGTGGCAACATCATTACTTGAGGCCAGCAATTTAGTAGTTCTCAAGGTACTTAATTTTCAATATTTTCCCATTACCTAACCACCCTTCATGTTGCTTTCACGTACGAGATTATGTTTCCATATTTGGTTGTCAGGAATCCTCTGTGATACATTCTAATGCAAATCTGGGAGTTCATGGACAAGGTTTTTTGAATTTGTCTGGACCAGGAAATCTGATTCAAGCACAACGGTTGATTTTATCATTATTTTATAGTGTCAAAGTAAGGTTTAGCTCCTTCATGTATTTTTTATTATCAACTTTCTTTGGAACTGCACTACAGGTTTATGAGAAAAAGTCATGGGTTAGGTTAATTTAGGAAACAATTATTGCAACAACCTATATCAAGCCAATGAGTTCTAGTTGAAATGACACCTACTCCCTTTGTAAGCGCAAAGTGGATGGTGAGGTCATGGGTTCAAAAACCACGTGCGCATGGTATTGCCTGAAAAAAAATGTGTGTGTGTATATATATATATATATATATATATCTAAGTTGAGGGAATGAGAAAAGGCAGAGGAAGACCAAAAGTCACATTAGTAGAAGTAATAAAAAAGTATATGTCAATTACAAGAGTAACAGAGAGTATGACTTTAGATAGAGTAGAATGAAAGAAAAGAATATATATGGCCAACCCTAACTAATTTGTCAATAATCCATAGCCGACCCCAAATTTTGGAACTAAGAATATTCACTTGTGCAAAAATTTCTGTCTATTTTAGCATAAAAAACTTATTTTTTTCTATTTTATATACTTTTCAAATCATCCCACATCAGATTATCTATTTTACACTACATTTCATTAAAATATCAAATTTTCTGGATTTTTAAATTGTATCTCTTTCTTCAGACATAACCACCACCATCCACTCTATTCCTTCATCCTCAAGATACTTAATGAAAGAATAAACAACTAAATGCAAAATGAAAGTGTCAGTGTAAATTTACATGGTTATTGAAGCAAATTTGTAAATTTGCATAATTATATACGGACTGATGTGGGTTGTTTTTAGGCAAAATTGTGTAAACTCTACACCTTTTTCTATTATACATAGACTGATGTGAATGCTCTAAGGCTTTTGTTTATTGTTATATATATTTTTTCTATTTGATTCTTTCTCCAATATGCTCTTATGGTGTTTCTTGTTGTGAATTCTGAATTTTTAGTAATTTGCTACTATATTCGCATGGCAATTAAATCTACTGCATAGCTTTACCATTTGCTCATGTGGTGATTCTATCTTTATAACATGAAGGTTGGACCTGGATCTGTTTTGCGAGGTCCCCTAGAGAATGGAAGTATTAATGATTCGTAAGTGATAATTATCTAGTCCATAATGCTTCCATTACTTATTCAGTTTAATATTCGTTCTTTTGGATTTACCATTTTGTTTTAAAAATCATTCTTTTGGATTTGATAGGACGCCAAAGCTCTACTGTGAACTTGCAGATTGCCCCATGGAACTACTTCATCCTCCAGAAGACTGTAATGTGAACTCTACGTTGCCCTTCACTCTTCAGGTGTTCCATTAGCCAGATTGAGCACTAAGTACTTATCTGGTCATATTAGTGAATGGCTCAAGCTATTAATTGGAGAATGGCCTTTGTATATCTCAAAATTGATTGGATTGGCTTTCTGCTGCAGATTTGTAGGGTTGAAGATATCATTGTTGAAGGCATTGTAACGGGATCTGTTGTTCATTTCCACTGGGTTAGAACTGTGGTTGTCCACTCTTCTGGAGCAATTATTGCATCTGGGCTGGGTATGACCTTTGCCTCTTTTGTTAAAAATCCACACAATAATAACCAATCAATTTATGGAGTTTTTAATTCATAAACAGAATATCTTTCTTTGGAAACATATTTTCCGTTCTGCCATTTATTACATTGTTAAATTCATATTTCATAGTTAACTGAACCACACATTTCTAAGTTGCATCCTGTTGTGTGGATTCTTCTTGCTTTATTGGTTCCATACAGGCTGCATTGGTGGAGTGGGCAAAGGAAGAATTACTGAAATTGGTCTTGGTGGTGGCGGTGGACATGGTGGCAGAGGGGGTGATGGGTATTATAATGGCAGTTTTATTGATGGTGGCGATGCCTATGGAGATGCTGATTTACCTTGTGAGCTTGGTAGCGGTAGTGGAAATGATAGCCTTGCTGGTGCAACTGCTGGTGGTGGTATTATCAGTAAGTCTTTGAATGTGTTTAGTTAGTATTTTTTTTTTTCCTCAATTATGTTGTGTACTCTAGATGAGACTAAAGCAATGCAATCATTAAAGGCATGAAGCTGAGACATTAAGCATATTATTCCCTCCATCCCAATTTTAATGTCTCGGTTTCTCTCGAGACATTTCAAAATACATATATTATTTCTTCAATTTCCTGTATTTTCCTTACTTTTTTTTTTAAAGCAAACAAAATTCTTCAAAAATCGTGTTATAACTAATATAAAATAAATGGCACTTTTAGAAAGAGCACTATGTTTTTACTTCTAAAAAAAAAATAGTAGTCATGCCATTTCAAACCCATAAATATAAATTGGAAGGGAAAGAGTAATGTGTCTTATGCATTCTTTACTCACACATAGGGCCGCCTGAGGAGCTTGAATGCCAACATGATCACTCGTTTAAGTCTCATTCATGAGGCATAGTTTTTATGTTGCAAACCTTTCCTTATATCCGAAGCTAGCTGAAGGCTCACATGTTCTACGTTAACTGCCTATTGAAATCGACAAAACGGAAAAGATCTACAACCACGACCTTACCAATTATTGAAAGGCTCCCCTCCTTGTCTTGAATAGTGTGAATAGGAACAATATTTGTAATGAAAATGTTGAAGACCAATTTGCCACTTGTCGGCTTAGTGTAAAGGAGAATGCTGTTTCTCTCAACTAAATAAGTTTCTAGTTCCCAAAACACCTCATGAAGTGAAGCAGACTACAAAACATGCATGCAGGAAATGCTTTATTTTTTATAGATGAATAATAATTTTATTGACTAAAAAAGGGACACCAACTGGCACATGGGAAATGTATCAAAGGTGCGATACAATCAACAAAGATTACAGTAATAAAGAAAGTCTAGCAAACTAGAGGATTGACTACTCAAGAAAGCCATCCAATCATACAAAAAGGCATTGAAAAATGAACTTCACTTCCAGCATAGATCGTTCCAAGCCTTCGAATGTCCATCTATTCCGTTCTCTCCAAAGACTCCACGAGGCCTAAAGGAATAGCATTCCAAATCTCTCCATTACAGCATCTATCATATTGACCCTTCCAACAAGCCAGTAGCTCCACAACCCTTTGTGGCATAGCCCTTTGATCCACTGATGCTTGCTTACACATACAGCACCAATCCACTATGATAATCTTCTCTTTTGTAGTTTATCAATCTTTAGGATCTTGCCCAAGGCAGTGGTCCAAGCTAAAAAAAAAAAAAAACCTAACTTGGCAGATACTTTAACCTTCCAAATACTCTTCCAAGGAAAAGGAAGCGCATTCCCACATGTGGCACTGTGGTAAGACTTTACTTCAAAAAACTTACTCTCAGTAGTTACCCAATAATTTGTATCCTCAACACCCCTTCGTATATTTGTGGTATAAATCTGACAGAGAAAGATCTGCCAGGATGCCCATCTCCCAATCATGTAGAGCTCTCTCGGGATGCTCATCTCCCAGCCATCCCACTCGCTTCCATACTTAACAGCCACTACTCTTCTTCGTAGAGCATCCTTTTCTTTCGCAAAATGCCACCACCATTTACCCAACAAAGACTGAATGAAAGACAACAAATTATGCTTTCTATTATTATTATTATTGTTGTTGTTGTTGTTGTTGTTGGGAAAATAGTGACGACTTTATATTTCATTTTTTGTGGAAGTTTTTTTTTTTTTTTTGGGTCTTTGTAATCATGCTTAGTTGAAGTTAAATCACTAAATATTTATATATTTTTATTCATTTTTCTTTTGGCATATTCTGTGATTCATGTTAGTATAGATAGTTTTTTTTTTGAAAGAAAGAAAAAAGGATTATATACATATGCACACTGTATTTTAAATGGCAGAGGGATTCTATGTGGTTGATGCTTTAGTAGGAGAACTAATGGACAATACATGTTTCTGAGGTTTTTTTTAGCTGGTATCCACATTCTGATACTAAATAAATAGTCCTGTTATCAAATTTTCCAGCACCTACTAAGACCAATCATCTTTTATATTTTACTTTTTATTTTTCCCTGATCTTGATTATCTTGGCCAAGTTATATTATGTTTTTTATGATTATTTTTCTTTGATGGATACTCATAATTTTATAAATTTGGTCTTGTAAACAGTCATGGGTTCAATAGAGCACTCATTGTCGAGTTTGTCTCTGGATGGTTCACTTAGAGCCGATGGAGAAACCTTTGGAGAAGATGGTCGGACTATGTCAAGCATAGGACCTGGGGGTGGATCTGGTGGAACTATTCTTTTGTTTGTTCGTTCATTGGCACTTGGTGGTGGTTCTTTTATCTCAACTGGCGGAGGACATGGTAGTAAGAGTGGTGGTGGTGGTGGCGGTGGTGGACGAATTCACTTCCATTGGTCAGATATACCAGTCGGGGATGCATATCTACCCATAGCAAGTGTGAAGGGGAGCATTTATACCGGGTTTGTACATCTTTTTAAGTACCATACAATATACCTATGATGATCAGGTTGTCCAAATTTACTGCTATCTTGGCCTAAATTAGTCTCTTACATAGTGTTAATGTCTTCTGTGATAGCTCTGTTACTTCCTGATGTTTCCGATGGAGACAACCAGGGAATCCCCCTCACCCACTTAAAATGTATCAGAAAAAAATTTGCTTCTTCTCCATGTAAAAGTACTTAACATAAATGTTGTTTAGAGGGGGTGGGTTGGGGTTCAAAACATTGAGTGATTAGGTTACAACTTATGGAAGAGAAGGCCAATCATTTCTTGGTTTCCCATAACTAAATCCGAATGCTTTGTTGACATTGTGATGATCTGGTTTTCTCTTCAGTATTACCATTATTTTGGCCTTTGTGAAATCAATCAGGCTTTGAGACCCTTTTTTTCCCCTTTCTCCCTAATTGCAGGGGAGGAGTTGGTAGAGGTCAGGGCCGTGCTGGGGAAAACGGTACAGTCACTGGGAAGGCCTGCCCAAAAGGGCTTTATGGTACCTTTTGTGAGGTAGATTTTTCATCAACATATCATTTGATTTCTGGACTTATTTTAAGGTCTATGTTAGTAATGTATAATGTTTAACATGGAGTTAAAATGCGTTTATGACTGATGTTTAGTGTAGTTGGCATAGCTTCGAAACTGTAGTTGACTTCCTAGTTTGGTTGGTTTGAATTATTTACTGCATAGACTTTTCAAATTGTAGCTAGATCCTTAAGTATCAGTTTGTTGGTGAGATAGTTCACTGCAATTTAATGACAATTTTATGAAGTTGCTTATTTTTTATTTATTTATATGTGCTTATGTTTACTGTATGAATAATTGTGCTTCAGGAATGCCCTGTTGGCACGTTTAAGAATGTCAGCGGGTCTGATAGAGCCTTTTGTCATGATTGCCCATCACATGAGCTTCCACATCGTGGCATATATATTACTGTTAGAGGTACCTCTAATAATTAACTGCTACTCACTTCTGGGCAACAGGACATTACATTGCTGCAAGCTTTATTTTTAACTCTCTTTTTCTTTCAAATACTTCTTTTCCAAGATTTGCAGACTCATTGAGTGGTGATAAAAGCGGGTTTTTCCTTTCTTCTTCTCCTTTATTTATATAGTTGATTTAAATTCTACCATGGATGGTCAAAGTCTTGTCAGACAATAATAAACCATAAAGACCTCCCCTCTCTTTGGGTTACTTAGTTCTTAAATCTCATTCCAATCCTTTTAACAGGTGGTGTAACTGAGAGTCCTTGTCCATACAAGTGCATCTCTGACAGATATCACATGCCGCATTGTTATACAGCACTTGAAGAGTTAGTGTACACTTTTGGTGGTCCGTGGTTATTTGGCCTTATTCTCTTGGGTATCCTCATCCTGTTAGCTCTAGTGCTTAGTGTTGCTCGGATGAAATTTGTTGGTGGGGATGAATTACCAGCCCTTGTTCCTGCTCGACCTGGCTCTCGAATCGACAATTCCTTCCCTTTCCTAGAGTCATTAAATGAGGTCCATCTCCAAATTCTTCCTTCTGCTATTCATGCTTTCTCATCTGACATACTGATAGTAATGCACTAACTTAAAAGGCCTGCTTTGGTTTGCTTCTTATTGTTTTGAAATTGATCCTTTGGATTTCAGGTTTTGGAAACAAATAGAACAGAGGAATCACAAGGTCATGTGCACAGAATGTATTTCCTGGGGCCAAATACTTTCAAGGAACCTTGGCATCTACCTCACTTTCCTCCTGAACAAGTAAAAGAGATTGTGTAAGTTCTTTATCTCTCTCTGGTGTATGAATTGATGGTTAGATGTCTGCTGCACTAATAATGCTGTCTAATATTTTGTTATAATAATAAAGCTATTTATTTCATTGTCATGGCAGTTATGAGGATGCGTTCAATAGATTTGTGGATGAGATTAATGGCTTAGCTGCTTATCAGTGGTGGGAAGGATCAGTTTACAGCATTCTCTCTCTTCTTGCATATCCACTTGCATGGTCATGGCTACAGCGGTGTCGAAAGAAGAAATTACAGTGTCTTCGTGAATTTGTTCGATCTGAATATGATCATGCCTGCCTGCGTTCTTGCCGTTCACGTGCTCTCTATGAAGGGCTTAAGGTTAATATCTTTACAAAATATATTCCCAAATTTTCTTCCTTATCTTTAAAATTATATGGGTTTCTTTGGAGTTAGTGGATTTGAGGATTTTAATAACATAGATCTAGAGGCTCTATAACATATGAAATCTATTGTCTTGTAATGTGCAACATTATTCCTTGTCTTCAGGTTTTTAAAACCTTGTAGGGAAAACATGTGTTGGGTTTGTTAACTAAACCCTAACACAAAATATTATTTATATATAAAGAATTACAGTGCATTACTGTTTTTCACCTAGCTTATACCCATAATACTCCACCTCAAGCTGGAGAGTATATATCATACAATCCTATCTTGTTACATAATAAACTCAAACGAGCCTTACATAAAAAGTTTTGATAAACATATCAGCAATTTGGACTCTTGTAGAAACATATGGAGTAACAATTACACCATTGTCTACTTTCTACTTTCTACTTTTTGTCGAGTAATATGACAATCTACTTCTATATGCTTGGTTCGCTCATGGAACACACGATTGGAGGCAATGTGAATTGCTGCTTGATTATCACAATGCATAGTCATAGGCACCTTAACAACAGATTTTAATTCCTCAAGTAAATGCTTAATTTACATAAGCTCACATGATGTGTGTGTCATGGCCATATACTTAATCTCTATGCTAGATTTGGCTGCAACAATTTGTTTATTACTTTTCTAGGTAATCGGGCTTCCTCCCAGAAAAGTGCAATACCCAGTAGTGGATTTTCTGTCTTAGTAATCCTACTTAATCAGCATTAGTAAAGGATTCTAGCCGTAGGTGACTGTTAGCCTTATACAAAAGATCACAACCTGGATGTGCTTTAAGATACCTCAGAATTTGAATAACTGCCTCCCAATGTGGAAGGCGAGGATCTTTACTAACTGCAAATGATATATCTAGGCAAGTAATTGTCAGATAATTTAGTTTATCAACCAGACGATGATATCTCTTAGGATTAGATAACAACTCTCTCTGATGTTCATGCTATTTGACATTAGGATCCATAGGAGTCTCCATTAGATTAAATCCTAACAAGTCAGTTTCTTCCAAAATATCCAACACACACTTTCTTTGTGATAAATTGAGGCCTTCTTTAGATTGTGCTACCTCAATACCTAAGAAATAACGAATTTTTGCCAAATCCTTAGTTCGAAAGGAATGTTGAAGGTATCTCTTCAAATCATCAATACCCTTCATGTCATCACCAGTGATTATAATATCAACATACACTATCAACGAAATCGTTCCTCTTGCAAAGGTATGAGAAAACACAGAGTGATCAGATTGGCAATGTCACAATCCAAACTTTAACACTACTTCACTGAATTTACCAAACCAAGCTCTGGGAGATTTTTTAAGACCAAAGATGGTCTTATGCATTCTACACACTTTTCTAGACTCCCTCTAAGTAACAAACTCAAATGGTTGCTTCATATACACCTCTTCCTTCAAATCTCTATTTAAGAAGGCATTTTTAACGTCTAATTGAAGGAAAGGCCAGCCCAAATTAGCAACTAAGGAGATCAAAATCCTGGCAAAAGAAATTTTAGCAACAGTAGAGAATGTCTTTGAACAGTCGACGCTATATGTCTGGGTATACCCTTTGGCATCCAAGCGAGCCTTCAAACACTCAATAAAACCATCATGCAAGTATTTTACAATAGACACCCAATGACAACCAACAATAGTTTCTAATTTTTTCCTAGAGGACTAGTAACTAAAGCCCAAGTAGCATTTTGAGACAAGGCAGACGTTTCTACTTCCATTGCAGACTTCCAACCAGGGTTGGACATAGCCTCATGGACAACTTAGGAACAACAATAGAATTCAAGGACGTTGTAAAAGCATGGAGAGATGAAGACAAATGGCCTAAGCGACAAACTGAAATATAGGATGAGAGGTACAAGTACGTTTACCTATGCATAGAGCAATTGGAAGAGAGTTAGGTTCAAGAGGCGGATCACTAAGCAGGGAAGAAGTCTCAGTTGGAGGTTTCTTCCGACGACGGTAGACCTAGAGTGATTTATGGGGAAAAGATTTGGTAGGAGACACAAGTGGTAAGTGACGAAGACAAGTAAGAGAACTATCACTATCAACCGGAATGAGAGAAATAGGATTGAGACTCATTAAAGGTGACATCAACACTAATGAAATGATGTCGAAGAGTTGATGAGTAACATTGGCATCCCTTCTAAGCATGAGTGTACCCCAAGAAAAACACATTTAATTGAATGAGGATCATGTTTGTCACATCCTGACCTAAGATCAACATAGCACACAACCAAAGATCTTAGGAGGTAGATGAAATAAAGGTGCATTAAGGGATCTGACCACCAAACAGTAGATGGCATGCAATTAATCAAGTGACAGGAAATTAATCAATGGCCCAGTTGTTAGATTTGTGCCAACGACTCTCTTCGATTGGTCTCAGTGTTGGGGTCTTTCAGGTTGTTCTACTATTATTGATTTTCTTTTGTCTCTTAGAATAGGATTTCGATTCCTTTATTTCTTTTTGTTGCTATGTTGTTCTTTGTTCGCTATCATGAACTTTGTGTATCTTTTATTCTTTTCTATTAATAATATTACTTTCTTACCTATAAAAAAAAAAGTGATTTGGGAACACACATATGAAACAATAGGACATGGGTGACCTCTAACAAATGACGCATTTTGCATTCAGCAACGCCATTTTTTTTTTTTTGTGGAGTATGGGGGCATGAAGATTGGTGAATTATATCATGATCATCAAAAAATTGAGACAAGGATGTATGAAAATGTTCACGGCTTGAAAAATACTAAGTGAAGCATTAAACCGAGTCTTTATTTCCATAAATACAGTTTTGAAAATTGAGCACAATTCAAACAGACCTTTCTTTCATAAGATAAAGATAGGTGACCCTAGAATAATCATCAACAAAAATGACAAAATATCTAAATCCCGACAATGAAAGAGTTTAAAGGACCCCAAATATCAGAATAAACTAAATGAAAAGTACTGCTGACACAACTCTTATGCCTAGAGACCCTAGTTGTTTACCCAATTGACATGCTTCACATTGTAAGGACTCAATTTGATGACACGATGGGACTAACAACTTCAAATTCTTGAGAGATGGATGACTAAGGTGACAATGATGCTGAAAAGGTGATATATACAAGTGAGAAGCTACTTAACTGGAAGAACCATGCCAATCTAGGTAGTAGGGTCCACCAGCTTCATGCCCTCCACAAAGAATCTTCCCTGCCTTGAGATCCTAAAAGATACAATTAGTGGATAAAAATATGGCAAGGAAATTCAATAGTTTAGTAAGCTTACTAATCAACATAATATTAAAAGGAAAATCAAGAATATATAACAAGAGAGACAAAGATTAGGACTGAGATTGGCAGTGCCCAAGCCTGAAACTATAGTGGTTAAGCTATCTGACAAAGTAACATTGGAAAAATTGCTAGAGTGCTCAAGGTTAGAGAGTAAACTTGAGGTACTAGTCATATGATTAGTAGCACCTGAGTCAATGACCCAAGGGTCCTGAAAGTCAAGATAAGCAATGGAAGTACCTTATTGAGCCAAAGTAGCTGTAGAGTCTGGTCCAACAGAATTAGAATGCATAGACAGGATGTGATTGTACTCTTCCTCGGGGATAGATGTTGGTGGAAGTGATCGTGAGGTCGAATCTTCACCCTAAAAACTAGCTTGGTGAGCTGAGGGTTTACTATACAAGTCCCAACAGAAGTCTACAATATGATTCTCACCATGACAATAAGGGCACTTATGAAGGTCACGTTCTCTACCATGATCCCCTTGTTCACGACCTCCATGGCCTCGATCTCCATGACCATCTCTATTACTCCCCGTAGAAGTATCAAAAGCATATTTATCACTAGAAGGTAATGTATCAGTACTAGAGAAAGGGAATGTAGCAGTACTAGAGTCAGATAGTGGTCTGTCTAAGTCTACCAAAAACTTCACTCAAGGTCAAGGAAGGGAAGTCTTTACTAGCCAAAATTTGTGATTTCACTGGATCCAAAATTTTAGGTAAGCCAGAGGGGAAGCAAGCAACATGCATATAATCTTGTTGTTTCTCATAGTTTTAACATTAGAGGAGATGGGTTGATAAATATTAAGTTCTTGACATATACCCTTAAACTTGTTATAATAGTCTTCCAAAGATGAATCACTAAGAGTCATGGAGAGATAAGCTTGATGAAGATCATAAATTTGCTTCAAAGTATTAAACCAGAGTAAAGTTCCTTGGCCTGTTCCCAAAGAAGTTTAGCAGTTGGTAAGAAAACAAAACTTCAACTGGTCTTAGACTCCAACTTATTCCACAGGCAACTCCTAATTTGTGCATCTTCGACTCTCCAATCAGCATATTTATAGTCTGTAGATGCGGGGGGGTCCACTAATCATGTAATCAAACTTCTTTCTTCCAAGAAGGAACACTTCAACTGCCTGGGCCCACTGAGCGTAATTACTTCAATTAAGACGAATGAAAGTAATAGATAACATGTTTGGAGGCAATAAATAATTACTGGGTTGAATACTAACTTTGGTCTCCATAGCAGCCATCTGATCAACACACCCACAATAAATAAATAAGCCAGTGTACCTGAAACTAACTAACTACAACTAGACAAATTCAACACCACAAAGTCCAATAGTCAGCAAGTCCAAAGGCCATTCACTATGGCCACTCCAACAAGACCAATAAATATTTCCTCAGCAACACAAACAACATCAAACCAGCAACACAAATAACATCAAACCACCAGCACCGGGTAATATGTCCAATGACCAAACCACAAAAAGAAGTTCCAGTAAAGATCACCCAAACAGAAAAATCATAACATAGCTGACTGAAAAACAACAATAATCTGAATCATAGAAAACAAGATTGATACCCAAGGCTGGAGATCCAGTGGCAGCGCTAAGATCGGATCTATGGCTGGTGGCGAAAAAGTGTGCAGGTGGGTTGCTAGAGGAAGGCGACAAGAACCATGATGGCATGACGGTCAGCCGGTCAGGTGATGGCAGAACAGTGTTGCGTGAACCACAAAGTAGTCTACGGAGCTAGTCGATGCCTCCAACCATTGTATTTGGGTTCGTCAGTGGAAAGAGGTTGGATTGTGGTTGTTGGCGGCAGAAAGTGGATGATTTGTGGTTGTCGGCTGCAGAAAGGTGGTGGGTTGTGGTTGTGTGGTAATGATAGATAGGGGCTTGTTCTGATATCATGTTGTGGGGAAAATGTGCATTGGGTTTGTTAACTAAACCCTAACACAAAATATTATTTATGTATAAAGGAGTACAATGATATTACTGTTTTGCCCTTAGCTTATACACATAACATGCCTTATAATTATGAGATCATTTTGTTGGCATTTTAAACTTTCAAAAGTCAATATAAGGCTAATGGATCTTCTTTAAATTCCATCTTCCTTCTTTATTGGTGGATCAATGACTTTTTTGAGAAACTATCAATAGGATTTACATTGTCAAACATAATTATCTATCACCCAAACCTTCATCTGGTAGTGCATGAGGCAGCAGTTTAGAACTCTTCCTGTTTCACGAGGTAGAACAAAGATTTCTGCCATGGCCCATTGCAGATTGCATGTGTTTATGGATTGAACGAGATTCAAGCTGGGCAAATGGTTGAATTTGCCAGCTGTGTGAAAGGAATAGCCTGTCTTTATAATACATGATGAATTCTTTCTAACAAGCTCAACAACTTATAAATTTGTAATGTCTCTAATTGACTACAATGTGAATCCTTATTGTTCTGATGTGTTTTTGCTAACATCATCTGTTTGCACAAGCATTTTATTGGATTATAATGGATTCAACAATTGCCATGTTAATGGTTATCCTCTTATGTTTCAGGTGTCTGCAACTTCTGATCTGATGCTTGCTTATGTGGACTTTTTCCTTGGAGGGGATGAAAAGAGAGCTGATCTTCCTCCTCGTCTTCATCAGAGATTTCCAATGTCTCTAGTGTTTGGAGGAGATGGAAGTTACATGGCTCCTTTTTCTCTACATAGTGATAATATTCTTACTAGCCTCATGAGTCAGGTTTGGTATCTCTAAATGTATAACGTTTTAAGCTTCTCTTTTATGTGTGTTCTTGCACCGCATATATCATGTATTAGTATACCTAATGGAATGAATCTGCTGATTTTCATTTTTGACCCACCTTTCAGTCTATTCCACCTACCATATGGTATCGACTTGTGGCGGGTCTAAATGCTCAACTACGCTTAGTTCGCCATGGACACCTAAAACTATCTTTAGGTCATGTTATAAGCTGGCTTGAAACCCATGCAAACTTTACTTTAAGTACATATGGTGTACGTGTTGATCTAGCTTGGTTTCAGCCTACAGCTTCTGGATATTGCCACTTCGGACTACTGGTATGTGCTATTGAAAATGAAAGTGCCCAGCCATCAATTGAAAGTCAAGAAACATCATTGCCACCTGAGCAACAGTCATGGTAACAATTTGCTTGTGATTCTCTTTGTTGCTGGTCATATAAAGTCGTGCTAAATTTTCTTTCCTTTATAATTTGCAGTTTGCACAGAAGTGATAGGGTGGAGCGACTAGACCATTCGAGAGTCAGTGAGCATTCAATGACATGCAAGAGGACTTTTGGAGGGATTTTACATGCCAAGAGCTTACGGATGCTTAAAGAGAGGAAGGCTATATGTTATCCTTTCTTTTTCATAGTTCATAATTCAAAGCCTGTTGGCCATCAGGTGGTTAAAATGCTTGTAGTCTAGTGTCATTGAATCTACAAAAGATATCCTTATTATAAAATCTGGTTGTATCATTTGGTTTCTGTTCTAACTCTTTGTCACCCATTTTTGCAGGATCTTGTTGGTTTGGTCATCTCCATATTACTGTTAGGAGATTTTAGCTTAGTCCTGCTTACTTTGCTACAAATGTATTCTATTTCTCTATTGGACTTCCTTTTAGTTCTGTTTGTTCTTCCTCTTGGTGTTTTATTTCCGTTCCCAGCTGGAATCAGTGCTTTGTTTAGTCACGGACCTAGGCGGTCAGCAGGTCTTGCCCGTATATATGCTCTGTGGAATATCACATCCTTGATCAATGTTGTGAGTTGTCTCAACCCCCCATGTCTTCAACATTTGAGAAAAAATACTTCTTATTTTGTTGAGAATGAATGCTTGAAAGTAAACACAATTATGGGAAGGTTGTTCCAGAAATGTGCCAGTCAATTAAAAAATTTATTTGAAATTCCAGAAATAATTTTTTTTCCAATTCTTAATTGCTCACCATGCTTGTGACATGATCATTAAAAGATATTGTTTCAAACTAGCGTTAATTTAGGAAAGATGGTTTGTAAAATCGTATGAGATTACTTGTATTGGTCAAACTCGTGTTTTGAGTCTTTTGACTGCTATGGAAGTTTTTATTTTTTATGATTTTTTGTTTTTGTTTTTGTTGTTTTTTTTTATATTATTTATATTATTTGTTTTTTTATGTACAACATTGGGGCTGCTTATAACTCACCCACATTTCACTAAGGTACAAATTTCCAAAAAGAAATTGGATAACTAACTAATGACTTTGCATTCACCAGTGTTGTAAACAAGTAACATTCTGAATTGCTTGTCTCGGTTTCTATAAATACCAAATGCAGCCTAGGATGATTCTGATTGCTTTTGGCTATTTAGTATCCTTCCATAAAGAGACATGTACATGTTGCCTGCTTGATTCTAATAGTCTCAGAACACACTTTCTCCTGTAACAGGTAGTTGCCTTTATGTGTGGATTACTTCATTATACTACCCATTCAAGTAAAAAGCATCTCAACTTTCAGTCCTGGAATTTTAGCGTGTAAGTAGCTTGTAGCACATGGCACTAATTAAATTTGACTCTTACCAGTTATAGTGAATGCAGCAACGACTCAAATAATCATAATCTGGAATGTTTTTCATCTGTTTGTGGTTTGATGGGAAATGCAGGGATGAAAGTGAATGGTGGATGCTTCCTTGTGGTTTAGTGCTGTGTAAAATTATCCAAGCAAGACTCATTGATTGCCATGTAGCTAACCAGGAAATTCAAGACTTCTCATTGTATAGCAGTGACCCTGAAGTGTTCTGGCAGTCATGAGGCATTCTGTGTACAGCCTAAAGTTAGATAGGGGCCTTTTTTTTTTGCCCTAATTATTTTTTTTTCTAATACATATTTTGAAATAGCAGAAAAGGTCGCACATAGGATTTAATTTAATTTTTGAGAGGACAAGTGGTGCATATGGGGGGGGAAGGAGAAAGAGAGACATCAATAGTAGCCCCTGTTAACAAGTTGGGAAAGTTTGCTCCTATATATTTCTTTGTAACCTGTTCTCTCTCTTTTGGCCCGAATTGGATTACCTGTTCAATCCCAATTATCATGCTTAATTTAATTTCTTGAAAGATTCCATGGTTTTTTTTTCCCTTGTTCTATTTCTTTTCTATTTTTGGTAGTCTGCTTGGTGCCTTTATGGCTTTTAACGGTTAGGGATAATAATACTTTCTGAGGCGAACCTTGGTTCTCTTAACTGCCTCTTAAATTGGATTATGATATTGGTTACCTCTTCACTGCCTCTTAAATTGGATTATGATGGGGAGGGTATATATTTTGACTGCATACGGGCCTTTATATTTAGGCAGGCCTCGTTTGGTTGGGGAAAGGAAAAGGGAGAGGATAGAAAAAATAAAGACATAAAAGAGATTTTTTAGTTTTTTTCTTTTGTGTTTGGTTGGAGGTGGAAAAGTAGGAATGGAAAACATTTTTTTTTGGTTAAGAAGAAAAATGAGAGCATAAAAAGTGTGGTTTGTATAAATTTACTCTTATCTACATGTTTCATAATATATAATATATAAGAAATTATTTTTTTATAGAATTTTTTTTTTTTTTTTTCTGAGAAAATATACAAGAAATGATTTGACATATCATTAAATTGACATAAGACAATTATTAATTATTTTAATTTCCTTATCTATTTATTTTATATATAAAAAATGTGATTAATTAAATTGGTTAAAATAATATATTAAAAAAAATCTCAGATTTTTTATTTTAAAAAAATTGAGATAATTATATATATATATATATTTTAAAATCCCAGTAGACAGCACAATTGAGATATCAATGGGCAACAAAACAAATTTGTTGGTATTGCTGCTGTTACGTTAATATTGGACAAGGAAAAGTAGAAAAGAAGAAAGTTAGGTTAATATTGGACTAGGAAAAGTAGAAAAGAAGAAAGTTTGAACTTTGAATAGGACTTGGACAAGGAAAAATAGGAAGGAAGAAAAGTTTCAAGGGTAATGCTGGTGCCACGTAAAGTGGCACAACTTGTGTTGTAACTCACTTTCGAATTGTGAGTGATTAAAAGGTATCTCCACATACACCTATCATCATCCCTTCATGTTAAAATTTTTATTTTTGAGAAGAAATTGTGTTATAATCTAATTAGTGATAAATTGAAAAATGTATATATCACTATATTAAGATAATTGGATCTTCAAAAACTTGAGATTAATACATAGTTATTTTAAGAATCATCTCAACAAATAAAAGAGACAAAAATCATTTTCTAATTTTCCCTCCATCTTTACAAAACTTCTATGGCTTTACTTTGGACTAAACTGCAGAAGGAGGCTATGAATAGCAATCAATGTAACTCTACTTTTTATCCTCGAAAAATTACAATATCACGCAACTGTCGTTCTTGCGAAAGATTTGCATATGTGACTCTATTCTTAGTTTCTCGCCCTTTTTGTGTTCCAACTCTAAACTCACTGTTAAAATTAAGTTTGATTTGCTCTATATTTTTTCCCCTTCTCTTTACTCTTTAGCTTATGAAGCAGACAACTGGTCTGCATTGCTCCAATTTTCAAGAGACTCTTCACCACGTGTGTGATTTGAAGTGGTTACCATGTGTGATGAGGCTTTTTATTTTTTTTTTTTTAATGTCATAATTTTTTATTTATAACCAAATTTTCTATAACAACTTTCATATAATTCACGTATCACAAAAAGTCATAAAATTACCAATTCATAATATATGTAATTGAGAAAGTATGATACACAATATAAATAAATTGACAAGGTAGTATATAAATTTTGTTTAAAAGCTTAACAATTTTGATTGGAAAACGCTTGAACATTGAGAAGAATTCAATATATGAAACAGTAAGTGCGGAAGAAGATAGTATCAATTAGAAATATAATGAAAAAGAAACTGAAGGTATATTGTGGGTTTGGAGCTTGTGAGATCTAATATAATTAGAATTTTGCCTTATGCATTCAACAACATTGGAAAGGGGAAGAGATGAACAAATGAAAGGAGAATTTTTTTTTTTTTTTTTCCAGGAAGTTGTAAGTTTTTAAGTAGGTTTGATCCTTTTTTTTTTTTGGAAGTTTCATGGTTATTATTAATTTATGGAATCTGTTTTTAGAACGTGGGAATTGGATAGTTTTTTTTTTTTTTTTTTAAGGAATTGTAGGTAGTTGTTTGTGGTTACTTATTAAAATTTCAAAAAAAAAAAAAAAAGTTAGAAAGTGTAAGGAGATGTGGTGCCTAATTTTATGGAATATGAAAAAAAGTGGTGAAAAATGTTTCTTTTTATTAAATTTAAATTTACCTAAAATTATGAGTTTTATTTAGAGTCCACGGCTTAAATTTTAAGCCTTGGAAGCCCCTTAAATAATAGTATAAATAACGTTATAATGTATATATAAAAAACTAAAATTATTAAACTATAATACATCGTATAATATATATATATATATATATATATATATATATATATATATATATTAGCGTTATTTTTTGGTTAAGCAAATAATTGATCGTTATTTTAAAAAAGTAAATGTAATTGATTATTTGATTAGATTCTTTTATATATGATTATTTGTCTACTTTCTAGCAAATCTATAATCTATTAGTACTTTTTTTTAATGAATTAATTATTTGTTATCTTAATCATTATATTTAATGATTTATATAATTTAATTTAAAAACTAGATTTATGGAAAGTTAAAAAAACTATTAATTCATTGTTCTAAAGAAAAAGAAGAGAATTATCATCAGCTTAGTTTACCAATAGTGCTTCCTTGTTGAAACGGTTGATGAAGGATTGTAGGCTTTCATTATCCCTTTGTTCTATTTTTCAACAAACTTGAAGATGGATGCTTGTGCATTTGCCCTCCAATGAAATTATTAATGAAAGACTTACTCAATATTGGGGGCTAACTTGATGAACCAAACTCTAGTTGAACCATTCAACGTGAATGGGAAAGCTATGCATATTATTTCATCAAGAATCCCTTGAAGATGCATTAGGGTTTTGAATGAGGCAATATGATTACATGGGTCTCGTGATCCATCATATGAGTCCATTTGAGGCATTCTAAAACTTGGGAGGTAAAGAATGAGAAGTGGTTGACACAGTAAATGGGGAGTCTGTCCAATGGACTAAGTCATCCAGATAAATCTTCCCCTTTATGGTGCCCATTGTCACCTTCATAATCATCTTCATTTGGTTCACTACTACCTCTAGATGCGGTGTTCCCCCAGCTATTGGAACCCTTGGTTGATTTTCTCCATCTGCATTACTCTTTGCAGCTTCCTCTCCCTGGTTTTATTCTAGTCTAGACTCATCTAGGTGTTTCCCCTTCTGGTTGACGATGTCGACAATGGAAATGGATTTGTTGTGCCAGATCCCAATTTTGTCTTTTCAACTCTTCAACTGAAGTTGCCATGGATTGCAACTGTTGTTGGACGGGATCCATTTGTGGAGGATCCTTTTGGATGGGATTAGTTTGTGGACTAAACACATTCCTACTTCAATGTTTTCTGGGTTTGTAGCCATTGATTGAGTCTAAACCAAACAACCCTTTTGTCTTAAAATTGTTGACCTTTCGTATAGAGTTCCCATAAACAGCACCAACTGATGAAGTATGAAATCAGTAAGTTGAAGGCTTTAGACTTAGTGTAAAATTGAAGACTTGAAAAGGAAAGATCACGTTATTGGAATACACCGGTGTAGTGCCGGCCAAGGGCCCTCCAATGCCTAAGTCAAAACTTCTCTCAAGATCTCCATAAACTCTCAAAAGTATAAGATTTAGATGTGTTTTTTTTTTTATGTACATTTTTTTTGGGTGAAGTCTGACCTTTATATAGGAAATCTTGAGTAGGTGTACTTGTTTGATGCCACTACTATCATGGGAAATGTGTCATTGGGCTTAATGGTGTGAGTGGGAGTGAATTTTGAGGAGTTTGATTCCATATTTCTGGAGTAATGGGTTCATGTGACAAATCATAAGCCTGGTGAAAGTGGCTAAAAATTGCAAGTGTTGAACCTCTGAAATCATGGACGATGGCCTTTATTCCTCTTAGACAACTGCTCTAGACAATTGTCCATTTTTATTCTCTATCAAAATTCATATTAATGACTTGTCATGAAAATGAGATAAACAAATCCATATAATGTATCAAAGAAAAGAATATCCTAATGTCTAGTTTTAGAATTTTTTTTGCTTTTAACATTATTTTTGAAATATTTTAGTTAGTTGTCATGTTTGCAAAACTATAAAGCAAACTAGCATCTCGAGACTCAAACTCGAGTTCAAATGTTGAACTCGAGTTTCTAAGACTCGAATTGCATGTGATGGCAGTCTAGTGTGGAAAAAAATCCATGTGGAAATCGAGTATTTAAAACTTGAGTTTCCATTCTTTCCATCCCACAAACAAGTTTGTTTCTTCTTCTTCCTCAGTTTTTTTTTCTTCTTCCTTCTAGATCTGAGTCTTCTTCTTCCTGCCCGATCTGGTCCTTTATTCTTCCTCCTTTCCTCTTCTTCTTCTTCTTCCTTCCCGATCTGTTCCTCCATTCTCTTTTCCTCGGTTCCTCTGTTCTCTATTTCTCTGTTCTTGCCCGATTTGATTTGTTTTGTTTCACTATAGAAACCGAGTCTTGTGGACTCGGATTTAATTTTTACAAACTTGAGTCTATAAGATTCGAGATCTATGTGGCAAAAAAACCCTAGATCAGCAAGTGGAACTCGAGTATTTGAGACTCGATATTTAGATTGAAATCGAGTATTTAAAACTTGAGATGCTAGTTTGCAATATTGTTTCTATCGCATGTCAACTTATTATATTCTTTCCCTTACTAATGCTATCCTGCAAATTACCTCCTCTAGTTTTACCTTCTGTGATCCATTCCCAACTCTTGTAGAATGCAAGTTGCAACTTAGGCACTAACGTCATTGCCAGCGTAGGTAATGCATCAAATTCGGCCTACTAAAAAATGACCTCATTGCCAACATAGGTAATTTATCAAATTCCGCCGACTAAAAAGAAACAAAGAGTCTGCAAGTATTTCAAAAAAGAGGGGATAAACGGGGGAAAGTTATTGGTAGGATGTAATATTTTGAATTTAATTAATAAAATTCACTATGAAGGTGAGAGAAGGATATACAAGGTAATACTTATTTATGTATAATATTAATAGGCAAAATTTAGAAAAATTTCATTTAGAATTTGAAATTAAAATATAATTTTGCGTAATGTGTCTAAATTTATATGGTGACCATACCATAATTATCCACTAAAATTTGTGCCATGTGTCCACTTAAATTTTTTAATCTTTGTGTTAAGTGAGTTAATGAGTGCAAAATTCTAAGAATCTAATCTTAATGAACTATAAAATTAAAAAAAAAAGAACCCAATCACATATTCTCAATAAAAATTACTACACAACAAAAATCACCACACATTCTATTTTATTAAAATTTTGAAAAAAAAAATTATCATAAGTAGTTTCAAATTTATGTAAGAATTTTAATTTGTGACTAATTGCGTTTATTTTTTAAAAAAATAATTTGACTAATTATTTATATTTTTGTGATAAAAATTGTGTTTAATTTTAAATGTATCTATATGTAAGCATATGTTACATGCTATTTTTTTTTTAATAATTTGACTAATTATTTATATTTTATAATAAATTTGTGTTTAATTTTAAATGCATTCATAAGTTTGTGTGGGTTACATATTAGTTAAACTAGTGTGTAGCCCCATGTATATGCACGGATACAATTAAAAATATTTACAATTATACTTTTTTCTATAGAAGAGATTCAAATTATATATAGTATTAGTTTACACTTTTTTTAATCACACATTTCTAAAATATGTAATGATTTATATATATATATATATATATATATATATGATTTAGAATTTAAATGGATTTAGACTTTTCGATTTTTTCACCCAATAATTCACTTGTCACAAAAATTTAAAAAATAAATAGACACGTGGCGGAAAATTGGACTTTAATTGAAATACAATTTAAAATCTATTTGGATTTAGACCCTTTAATTTTTACACTCAATAATTTACTTAGCACAAAATTAAAAATTAAATAAGATACGTGATGAAAATAAAATTAATAAGAAAGAAGCCAAGTCTTTATTTTTTTATTTTTTTGGAGAATCTAAAGAAGCCAAGTCAGACACTTAAAAAGACACATAGAAATCCAAATTGGACATTCTAAAATATATAGTAAAGATGCATGCATCAGCATCGCGTTGTAAATAACATATTATTAGGATTAAGCTTATATATCGTGCGACTCGTATTAAATCCGTAAAAGGATCTTCAAAATCTAACGTGGCTGCAATTAATTTGCTCCGTAGTTAAAAAGGAACGCTGAAACTGGCAAAAGGAAAGGCAAAGGCAAAGGCAAAGGCAAAGAGCTCCAATCACTGAATATGTCCCAGGAACCTGACCAAGTTAGAGTGGTAATTCTATTTCTAACTAACTTCAATCTTCAATGTAATGTAATAGTACACCCGTTTGTTTGCTGGCCTAATTTATTGGAGTATGAATTTTAACCTCAGTTCCTAACCAAAACACAAACTCTCCACCAACCGTTCTAACGTTTTACTTATACCTACCACCTCTCTCTCTCTCTCTCTCCCTGTGGCAGCAAGACATGGAAGCTCCACTTCTGAGCAATTATGTGTTGGCCAAGTACACCAACAAGAAGAACAAGATTTGGAGGAGATCTCTGTGGTTCCTTGTTGCATTTATAGCCATTACAAGTCAGTGTCTTCTATTCCCTCAACTGGGGTTATTCTATTTTTATTTAGTTTTCGGTTTGTCACAAATCCTCTATCTTAAACAGATTACAACCAAGGAAGGAATGCTTTGTCTTCTAATATGTTGTGGGCTTTTAAGATTTGTCTCTCTTTTCTCTTGGAATTTGACTATAATACATGAGAACCCACACCCAGGTTTTCATTGTAACATGTTGGACTTTATAAGACAGTACAAATATTGATCTATTAAACATAAGAAAATTTGTTTTCTAATTTGGCCCTAAATTTTTTGGTTGAACCAGTGAGTACACTTTTGAGCTTAAGAGAGAAGAAATTAATCTTGGAATCATAGTTTAAGTTTGGAATTTCAAGTGATTTTTAGTTTTGCTCAAACCTGACCTCACCAAAGTCACCAGATTTTAGCAATCCCCAAGTCTCAAAATTTTAATTATCTTCCCATTTCAGCTTTGAGCCCAAGTCTGGAATTTTAAATGGTAGGACACCAAATCGGTTATAATGATTAGCCAGAAACTGGCAAAATTGATTACAAAAAACCATATGGTTCACGATATTATTATTGTGTTATGATGGATTTTTATTTTTTTGACAGTTTATGGGCCTGAGAGTGTTATATATTTAACCATGGGCATGCTATTTGCATTTCAGTTGTAGGCCTTATAGTCAGTGGCAGTGACTTAAGTTCCTGGGCACTAAGAGGAGGAAGCAAGTATGATACAAAAATTGGAGCTGATAATACTGATATTGTTGAGTCAGAACATGGTGTTGTTGCTGCTGATGATGGCCGTTGTTCTGAAATTGGCGCATTCATGCTTAGGCAGGGAGGGCATGCTGTTGATGCTGCAGTGGCAACCGCATTGTGTGTCGGTGTTGTTAATCCTATGGCAAGTGGGATTGGAGGTGGAGCCTTCATGATGGTCAGGTCCTCCTCAACCTCACAAACCCAAGCTTTTGACATGAGGGAAACTGCTCCGTTAGCAGCTTCAGAGGTTCACAATTTTCTCTTTTAGCTAAAATTTTGGACCCCAGGATTCAATAGGTCTAATTTATCAAATATGTTGCATTAATAGTCAAGTTGATCAAACAGTTACCATGTTCAAATCAAATTGGCATGTGCATTATAGATCTTTTAGTTTGGACCCATTGGATGATAGGGTGACTTCATATTTGACCATTTTCTTTTACCAAGCATTAACAACAATTTTTCTTTGGCTTTTTGTACAAAAATATAATTGTCAAAAGCAGAATATGTATGAGAACAATCCCGTGTCCAAAGCTGTTGGTGCACTCGCAATGGGAGTTCCTGGAGAGATAGCTGGCCTTCATGAAGCTTGGTTGAAATATGGCCGTTTGGCTTGGAGAACTCTATTCCAACCTGCCATAAAACTTGCTAAAGATGGATTTGAGATCAAACCTTATCTTGGAAATTACATTAATAGGTATGCAAAGGTAATCATGAACGACCCAGGTTTAAGCCAAGTATTTGCGCCAAATGGGAAGGTATTAGAAGCAGGTGATACATGCTACAATGTGGAACTCAGTCGCAGCTTAGAGGCAGTGGCAGAGGAGGGGCCACAAGCTTTATACAATGGGACTGTTGGCGAGAAGTTAGTGAAGGATGTGAGAGTGGCAGGTGGAATTTTGACAATGGAGGATTTAAGGAATTATACAGTGGAGGTGACGGATGCAATGGCTGTGAATGTGATGGGCTACACTATACTTGGAATGCCACCTCCTTCAAGTGGAACACTCGGCCTTTCTCTGGTGGGTAATTTGTTTTTCTTCATGTTCTTATCTGTGTTGCTCGCTAGTAATTTAGATGCTTTATTTACTGACTCTTTTGATGAACAAAAAAGCCTTTGGTTTTTGGTGAAGGATTGGAGCATCCAATTTTAGAGGATTAGAACTTATATTTGCAATTATTTGCCAAGTGTTAGAATAATCTTTACCACCAAAAATCCCATTGAGGTCCAAATCTCCACCTTTCACCTTCAAAAGGACAGAGTACCAGGACACTAGGCCATTGGTGATTGAACTGTTCAAGAAGCTACGTTTGGAGGATATATAGTGTGTTTCACTATACAGAATTAATTTTTGCATATGTTTATTGATTATTAAACATTGGTAAAAGCAGGTTTTAAACATATTTGAAAGCTATGGAAATTCCAATGCTGCAAAGGGAGATCTTGGCCTACATCGCCTGGTTGAAGCACTGAAACACATGTTTGCTGTCCGAATGAACTTGGGTGACCCTAACTTTGTTGACATAAGTAATTATACATCTGACATGCTCTCCCCATCTTTTGCGAAGCAAATTCAGCAAAAGATACTTGACAACACCACTTTCCCCCCCGAATACTATATGAGCAGGTTTGGTCCATTTACCTTAGTGGTATAAATTTGAGCTTTCCCCATCTGGCTGGCAATAATGCCTGATATTGTAGTCACTATGTCATTGTTCTAAAGTTTTGGCCCATAATTTCCAGGTGGAGTCAGCTTAGAGATCATGGAACCAGTCATTTCTGCATTGTAGATGCAGATAGAAATGCTGTATCAATGACCACTACTGTAAATTATCCTTTTGGAGCATTGGTTCTCTCTCCTTCTACTGGGATTGTGCTGAATAATGAGATGGATGACTTCTCTACACCCACAGAAATTTCGCCTGACAAACTCCCTCCTGCTCCTTCAAATTTTATTAAACCAAATAAGAGACCATTATCTTCAATGACTCCAATCATTGTAACCAAGGTAAGTGAATAGGATAACTAAAATAAAATTTTTTCCCTAAAACCTTTTCTTTTAAAACTGATTGAAACTACAATCAATCTGAATACTAGTACAATCTAGGGGCCATATCCCTTATCACTTATCAGATGTATCATTAAGCAGATTGTCTTTACCTACATTACTTTGTTTCTTTTGTACTTTCCTCACTTTGTATCTTACCTTGGCAGGATGATGAGCTGGCAGGGGTCATTGGTGGTAGTGGTGGTATGAACATAGTTCCAGCAGTACTCCAGGTTTTTCTTAACCATTTTATCTTGGGGATGGAACCATTAGCTGCAGTTCAGAATCCAAGAGTTTACCACAAGGTACCTGACTCCTCTCAATACATAAACATAATATATATATTCTTGCATAGCTCTCAATGAGTGATCTGACTGTAAGTATTAATCCAATGCAGCTAATACCTAATGTGGTTTGTTATGAAAACTGGACTGTGATTGATGGCTATCACATTGAGCTTTCAGATGAAAGAAAGATTTTCTTAGAAGAGAGGGGTCATCAACTGAAGGCCCAGGCAGGGGGAGCTATCGTCCAGTTGGTTGTTCAAACCCTCCAAAACTACATTTACATGGGAAGAAAAAGTGGAAAATATTCTA
The DNA here is from genome assembly GCF_040712315.1 of Castanea sativa. Classification (NCBI taxonomy): domain Eukaryota; kingdom Viridiplantae; phylum Streptophyta; class Magnoliopsida; order Fagales; family Fagaceae; genus Castanea; species Castanea sativa. The sequence continues at coordinate 38,358,570 of NC_134013.1, forward strand.
ATGCCAACCTTTTCCATGGTACACTCACTGCTGTAAGTGACCCTAGAAAGGATGGGAGGCCTGCAGCTGTGTAGTCACCACTTCTGTTTCAGGTTGAAATGTTGTGAGGGAAGGAGAGAAGCTTTCAGTTGGAGCATTTTCAAGCTTGGCCCCTCTTGTTGTAACATAAAAAAGGTTATATCTATATATATTTGTAAATGTTAATATCAATTCGGTCTACAATCACTCAGGCATTGTCTTAACCAATTCCAATAAAACTATAAAGATCAGATAAATCCATCAATATTAGCTCAATTTTACGCTTTAAAAAAAAAAAAAAAAATTCTTGGGGGGTGGGGGGTAATGGGATTTTTTTCTTTCTTCTTTTGTTTATTTATTAATTTTGTATGGGAGGTAATGGGAGTTTAGGGACAAAGCTAAGCTCTTGAATATGCATGATGGTATAAGAGTATCATAAAAAAAAGTGTATCATAAGAGTATTGAACACAGGGCCTAAGATTTAAAACTCTCAAACTTTTAGAGTCTCCAACCCCCTGATCATCAAGTGTCAGGGACATTGGAAACTAAAGCTAAGCCCTCAGGCCCAAGCAATGATTCTTCTGCACAGCATATAAACATAGAGAATTTTTTTTTTTCATTGCAAAGTCCGTAGTTTGCTCAAATCTAAAAAGAATGAAATTGCTCAGAGGACCTTCAAAATTGATCCATCAACTAGCACGTGATCAATACAACATAATACAACCAAACACTAAAAATTTTCATTAATGAAAAAAATTTATAATATTCTGAGGGCATTGTACAACAGGCAACAACGCTAGTAAGAAGCAAAACACGAGAATCTTTATGAAAATTTTCAGTGCCTAAAACAGAAAGTTTTCACGATGATTTTTCCATCAGCTGTATCGGCTGCAGAATATTAGTCTTGCTTGTCTCCACAATACACCCATTCATGACCATTTCCTCCAGCATAAAATGCGCTTTCTCCAAATGGAACATGATGTCTAGCTCACACTGTAAATTTAAGTAGAAAGAAACAGAAAAAACCACATCAACTTCTTTTAAGAAAAAACAAGGAAAGTTGAATTCAGGGGATAGGAAATAAACCAGATATAGTTTAAAAATATTACTCAATGCAGACTTACCACATTGCCAAAATGACGATCCATGGTTTCAACCAAGAGATGAATGAATTCCAAAATCGCAAGTTCATTCTACAACATGAAAGCAAGAATGGGAAATGAAAATTGAGAAAGATATGCTACGATGCATTTAGGACAAAGTATGTAATAAGAAAATTTGATACTAATGTATGTAAAGGAGTTCAATGTTGAGTTTTGAACGGATAAAGAAGGGCTTGTAAGTGGGCTCATTTTACAATAAGATATCCACATCTTCCTTCAGGATGTAGCCTAGTGATTAGAGGCTTGGGAT